>NC_135972.1:5997327-6335794 GCF_053455715.1 Rhinoraja longicauda | reverse complement strand
TAACCAGTGATAAAAGACAAGGCTCAGCCTTCAGCACTTTTGGGAGGTTTCACAGCTAAAGTGGTTATTTAGAACATAGAGGATGAGTATTTAAACTTCATACAAGAATCTTTTCTCGCTACTTCATATAATGCTATCAACAACACCTTCCCATCCATGTGCCAGCAAATTCTAACTCCCCTTTGGTAAGCGGACTATGGTACTTACCTACGCTGATATATATATATATTTTGGGGGGGGGGAGGTGTGTGTGTGTGTGTGTGTGTGTGTGTGTGTCTGTGTGTCTGTCTGTCTGTGTGTGTGTGTGTGTGTGTGTGTGTGTGTGTGTGTGTGTGTGTGTGTGTGTGTGTGTGTGTGTGTGTGTGTGTGTGTGTAATAAAGTTTCCTCGTGAAATGTCTGAAGAAGGGTCTTTACCCGAAATGTCACCTATTCTTTTCTCCAGAGATATTGCCTGTTCCGCTGAGTTATTCCAGCCTTTTGTGTCCATCTTCAGTGTAAACCAGCATCTCCAGTTCCTTCCTACACACTTCTCCACCATTCCTTGCCCATTATACATTAATGGTCTGATTATAGGGTGGCCACAACTCCAGATCGAAGAATAAGGAATAAATCCTTACTGAAAGCATTGGATTTTGCAGAGGAGTGGGATGTAACAAAGGAACATGACTTGCTGAATGATTTTGATCTGTGGATACTCAAATTCCTTTGTCATCATTAATTCTGATCTCCTAATATTTAGAATACTTTAGAATTAATGATGACAAATGGATTTGGCCAAATACCTAAATCATTAATCTGTTTGCCAGGTTCAAAATGCAATTGAAAATATTCCCACCATGTCTAGGGAGTTGGCATTCACACTTGCAGATGTGATGTGTCAGTAGCACAATGCCTTGACCTGACTCCATCTGGAGAAATGGGTCTGGTTTATGGGGCCACCTGTTAGGAAAGGTATATTGGCCTCGAAGATAGTAGAGCTCCAGTTCATCAAAACGACAAAAAATCTTAAAGAGCTAAACCATGACAACAGGCTGCGTAAACTTGGTCTGTATTTCAATGGGGGAGAGTTTCAAGTATTTTAGAACTAATTGGCAGAGAGAGAGAAAAACTAGAGCAAGGCACAGATAGTTTTCACCTCAATTCTCACACACGATATCAGGATCATGTGCCAATTCTCGATATCTCTTCTCTTCTTTCCAATCAAAGTAGATCATTATTTCTTCACTGATGCAAAACCTGACATGATGCACCGTCTCTCTTCATTTCTGCACCTCAGCACGTACATGTATCGAGCAAGAGACCGGCACAACACCTGCATCCAAAAGACCAATGGAGAATGCGGGTATCGATCCCGCTACCACTCACATGCTAACCGTATTTTAAAGTTATCAGATGAGAGAAGTCATTTTGTTCCCCAATATGGAAATCTCAAATTTCATGCCTTAAAATACAGCTGAGGCAAAATCAATTGACGTTTTCAAAATTGGTATAGACATTTGTTTAATTAGGCATGCAAGGACTTGGAATAAAGGCAAGTAAATTTACAGGTATTGGGCAGCCATTATCTGAAAGAATGGTTAAATAAACGTAAAGGGCTGAATGGCCTGCTCCTTTCCCCAGGTCTGACAGGCAGATCGATTGTAGTTCATTCAACACACCTTTACAAAATGGAGATATCCAGCCCTTGCAACGATCTAGAACAAGTTAAATAAAAAAATATATAATAATAGCAGACAAGTACACATTCATTGTTATCTGCCCCTGGGCGATGAATGCCAAGTATGTCAGGTATGCATTATTCAATTTGAGAATGCATGGCAAAGAACATAATAAAGTGTACTTTATTGATGCTGGGCTCCAGCATGGCTTCAAGAATAGTAAGGGGTTGAATGCTCAGACCACAATTGTGCAGTTACATTCCAGAGATCAAATATGTCATTTACATGGCTGAGTAACTATAGATCATTGTTCTCCACAAGCCCTATATCTTCTTACATCTCACAATTAAAGAGTCAAGTGTGGTATCAAGTGTGGAAAATCATGCAAATTATACAATAGCACAGAAACAACCATCCTATTAAACAATTACTCTTCTCCTCAGTCAGTAAATTTTCCTTTCAAACCCCTTCGTCACTTCTCCCCATCTTAACCACTGCACACCTGAATCCCACTGACCACATGCACATAACAAGACAGGACACATAGTGCTGGAGTAACTCAGCAGGTCGGGCAGCATCTCTGGAGAACAGATGCCAGAGATGCTGCCTGACCTGCTGAGTTACTGCAGCACTCCGAGTCCTTTGTGTATTAACCAGCTTCTGCAGTTTGCTTCGACATGTAACAAGATAAGTAGGTGGTCTTCTACCTCACATCTCCTGGTCTGCCCACAAAGGCCTCAGATACCACTAACTGGAAGGCAGAGGCACAATGTGTCAATGCGTAAATGTTTTGTTTGGTATAGGGTGCCAAAAAGTCAATGTCATTGATTCTGAAGCCAATGGAAAAACCTGGCTCAAGAAATGTACGTATCCCGGCAAGATGCTGACCAATATGCAGCAGCAATGGAGAAACTACTTTCATAACCAGGGCATGATCAGGATCTGTATTTCAGCCAATTTCACAAGATTCAGGAAAACTAGAGAGGCAGAAAAGGGCTAAAAATAAAAATATGGATTTATATCACACCATAACATAACTGCAGAATAACCAATTACTTTCATAACTAAATATACCTGAAGCACACGTGTAAACAAATATGTAATATTATTCTCCATCACCTGGTGCAGTTTTTGGGTTATGGTAGATAACAGTGCATGGCGATACAAGGAATGCTTGTACTCTAATGTTTGCTCGAGTAGTAAATTAACTCATGATCGAAAGAGTTGTTTAATTGTCATATGCACTAACAACAGAGCAATGAAATTCTTACACGCTGTACCTTAAGAGACCTATAGATGCAATAACACTCAGATAATATATAATAATCAAAAATACAATAACCTTAATACTAGGTAATCATTATTGCAAACAAAAACCAAAGTCCATGGTGCAACCAAAGACTCAGTCCATAAAAGGTACAAGTCTGAAGAAGGGTCCAACCTGAAATGTCACCTATCTATGTTCTCAAGAGATGCTGCTTGACCTGCTAAGTTACTCCAGCACTTTGAGTCTTTTTTGTAAAACAGCATCTGCAGTTCCTCATTTCTCATAAAGGATCATAGTTGACATTGCGTAGTGTTCAGGAGCTCAATGGTTGCTGGCAGGAAGCTGTTCTTGGAACTGGAGGTCACGTTTTATTGGCTCCTGTACCTTCTCTCCAGTGGTGGTAGCTAAATTAGAGCATGGCCAGGGCTGTGTAGATCTTTGATGGTGCGGCTGCCTTTATAAGGTGAAGCCACTTATGGATCCTTTTGATGATGGGGAGGTCAGTATCTGTGATGGCCGGGCAGCACCCACGGCAGCAGACTCCTTTATTGGATGTTTCATCCTCCTGGTTGTTTCAGTTGCCACACTCTGTGATGCACCCAGTCAATATGCTCTCCTGTAGAGGTTCAATAGCCTCACTAATATTGAGAGCAAGATTGTTGTTCTGGCACCGTTCAATCATATTTTCAATCTCTCTCTTGCATTCTGACTCATTATCTGCTATTCATCTAACAACAGTGGTATTGACGGTGAAATTAAAGATGACAATGGAGCGGTGTCTGGCGACAGTCATTCATATGGAAGTGCCTTCAACCACTGAAGGTCACCTCACCTTCTGTCTCCTTTCTCTGTTCGTTTATTTATTTACTTATTTATCTATTTATTCATTTCCCTATGTTCTCTAAATCTCTGTAAAGCGTCTTTGAGTATATGAAAAGCGCTATATAAATAAAATGCATTATTATTATTATTATTATTAAGAGTTGAGCAGGGAAGGTGAGTACACTGTTTTGAGTTGCTCCATTGTTGATGGTTATAGAAGGGAAGTGTTGATGCCAATGTGTACTGTTCGTGGTCTGCCGATGTGATAGCTTAGGATCCAATGCCGTAGGGATGAGCAGAGACAGAGTTTGCTGTTTGATGGTAAGTTTGGAGGGAATTAAGATGTTGAATGTCGAGCTGTAGTCGATGAGCAGCCTGACATGTGTTCTTATTATCCAAGTAGTGCAGTGCAGAATGGAGAGCCAGTGAGATCACATCCCCTGCCGATCTTTAGTAGCAGGCGAATTGTCATGGGTTCAGGTCCTTGCTCAGACATCCCAGTGAGGCCGATTAAAATCATTGCGTGGAGATAGTGTGGAGACACATACACACTATCATTGGAGTGGGAATGTCATGAGAACCAAAATGAATCTGAGAACGTAATCAGCCAGGACGTCAATGTGGACTAAAGTTAACATTCTATGTTTGCACAATTGCTTTTGTAGTGTAAAGTGAACCCAATTTAATTTAGTTAACAGATACGGCATAAAAACAAGCCCTTCAGCCAAGTGATCCCACCCCGACCATACTAGTTCTATGTTATCCCACTTCCTCATCTGCTTCCTGTACACTGGGGACAATTTACAAAGTTCAATTAACCTACCTCACGTCTTCAGGATGTGAGAGAAAACCGCAGCGCTCCAAGGAAACCCATGCGATCACAAAGAGGAAGTGCAAACTCCACACAGACAGTACTGGAGGTCAGGATCGAATCTGGGTCTCTGGCGCTGTACGGCAGCAACTCTACCAGTGTGGCACCATGCCACCCCTCTCCAAATCTCCAAGGGTATGGCAGGAGATAAGGCAACTGGTTCAAATTTTAATCACCCTGGCTGTTTTGTCAGCTGCAGTCTGAACACAGCAATACTCTGAGCCAGAAACCCAAACGTTGGATAGCCATACCATGAACACCAATGTAAAAAAATATACGTAATACACACTGAAAGTTGCAGCATAAATCATCCTTGGCGTACATTCAGCACTGCTGGTCAATTTGGCACAATTACTGTGAGAACCTCAAACTTTGCTGATATTGACAGCATCTGAATAGAAAGAAAATGACAGAATTTTGAACAGCAGGAATCCCTACAATGCAAACACAACAATGAGAAGGAATAAAACACCAACCAAAATCCTTGACTTCAGTCGACTTAATTCCTTCACAAAAGAGACCACTTGAAAAACCGCACTGGGCTCTTGTTTTCAAAAGCAGCCACCACTGTGATTGCTGTGGAATGGAATTAAGTATCAGACAATGATGAGCCATTTTGTGACTGACAAACCCTGTCTTTTCGACAGCTGCAGAGATAGAGCATCCACAGCTGTCTATTGTTTGCTGCATACTTCATTAGAAATCACTGGACGTAAAGAACTGATGTAATGAGCAGTGACAGTGTTATCTTCATTATCTATTTGCTAATCGTTGCTGGTGGGATTCAAAGTGGAAGAATATATTTATTTCATCATTCAAATTCAAAAGATTAATTTATTGATAAATTGAACTACCTAAAATATTAGACTTCTGCCTGTCTGCTTTTGCAATGGCCCTGATAGCACTGTGCAAAGCCCCAGAATGCTGTGATAATGTATGGAGTTAGAAGGTTTTGCTTAGTTTAGGGATGCAGCGTGGAAACAGTCACTTCGGCCCACCGAGTCCGTGCCGACCAGCGATCCCCGCATATTAACACTATCCTACATACACTAGGGTCAATTTTTACATTTACCAAGCCAATTACATTTACCAAGTTTGGGAGGAAACCAAAGATCTCGGAGAAAACCCACGCGGTCACGGGGAGAACGTACAAACTCTGTACAGACAGCACTCGTAGTCAGTATCGAGTCCGGGTCTCTGGCACTGCAAGCGCTGTAAGGCAGCAACTCTACCACTGCGCCACCGTGCCACCGCTGTTTTGTAATATTTTTCTAGGTGATAATTCCCCCCCCCTCCCCCATTTCAATTTTGGGGTAGCACTTGGCTTCTGCTTCCTCCAAACCAATACCCTGCATATCACTGAATGTTGAAGTCCATGGTATCTGTGCAAGCTCAAAGAATTACCTTTATTTTGCCCTCTCTTCCCTCTTCCCCCCAGCCCACCCCCCCCCCCTCCCCCCAACCCCACCGGTCAATTTGGTTTTAAACTTATGTCTGCTTCTTAAGGTGGGAGCAAATGAATGCTAACAGCTTTGTGCTATCAAGATATATATTAAGACCAAATAAGGACAGCAGCAACAACACTTGGCACAACGAAATATTTCTGGAGTCAACTTCATTCATGAACATCACTGAAAGAAGTTTAGCCTCTCTGTCCCATTACAAAGATCTTTTTGTTTGAATAGTACGCTCATTAATTTGTTGACTTAAGAGCTTGCGGAAGTTATTGACATTAATGGCGAGGTAAAATAATCAAATGCAAATGAGTTCACCCAGGGAACATTTCACCAACCTGCACAATTCATCTCCCTGCACAGAAGTCTTAAATTTGTTATTCGCAGGGTCAGTTCTCTCTGATATGCACAAACTGGACTGTTATCAAGTGCAGTTTTGCATCTTACCCGACTGGGACCTCCTTCACATTACAACATATCACTCTTTCAAGATACTTGTCATTAACTACCTTCCTTCCTGAACTTCCTTACCTCCTAGATTATTTTAGCCTTGCTATTGAATTATTCCCATGTCTTAATTTGCATCTTATTCTAAAAATGTTTTTTCCTCCAGCTATCCTTGGCATCATCGTCTGTATTATCACCCTTATCTGAAGAAGGGTCTCGACCCGATACGTCACCCATTCCTTCTCTCCTGAAATGCTGCCTGACCTGCTGAGTTACTCCAGCATTTTGTGATACCTTCGATTTGTACCAGCATCTGCAGTTATTTTCCTAGCCTTACCTCATGGTCATTCCCAATTTAATTGACACACAGCCTCAAGACTGTAGCCATCTCTCATCATTGACAGAGAACGCACCAACCACTTCTGCTGATCCATCTGCTTACCATGAAGTGTCATGGTCACCTTTCTGTCAATGTCTTCCTCCACGTGTGATCCTCCTGCAGATATCCTAGCTTTCAATATACTTTCCTCATTCTCTGATGCAAGATAATTTCAATGTGCACTGCACTCCTTGGGGAAAAAAAGTCATTTGCTGTTTGTCTTCATAATACACAAGCTGAAACTCAACCTGGTAAATGAACAACCATGGATACCCAGTGCCAGTTCTAATCTGACCACCTCAAGCTAGAACATGATGCCCTCTCCTGGCTGGAGATAGTTTACCACTCCAAGATCAAAACAACATGCCTTGTACTCCTTAGAGTGATTTAGAACTGTTTCTTGTTTATGAACCGTGTAGACGACCACTGAAAATGGAAGAATAATAGGCATGCGGAAATATCCCACTTGTGAAATGCTGCAAATAAGTCTCTTTTTTGGATGATAGCAAAGTGAAAAAAAAAATTCGCTTGGAACCATTCAAGACGTCTGGCTCTTGAAACAGGTGGATAGTTTACTAAATATTTAAAATTAGGACGTTGCTCTTGATTCTACACAGTTGAGTATTGAGTTTTCGTCCAATTACATCATTTAACACATACATCATTTATAACACATAACATCATCTATATACTATTAAAACTCAGATCTTGTGAATATATCAATATGTTTGTTACATGTTTATTTGTATCAGTGATTTCGGCAAAACGGTAAACAGTCGCGCCACGGTTTTTGCACCGACTTAGCCGCCAACCTCCCGGCTGACCGGCCGTGATATTTTCATTTAATTTGGTTGTATATATTTTAAGTTACAGAGGTTTTAAAGCGCTGCCCCCCCTGATTTATCGAAGGTTTTACAGAAGGGGGGCGCTGCGGTGCGGATTTAGTCTTCAGCTTGTGACGGCTACATTGTTTCGAGACGTTTCCAGAAAAGCACAGATTGTTTTAGTGTTTTTTGTTATTGCAAGTCACTTGACATACACAGATCAGGAGGACGGGCCCAATGGGCACACTTGGAGAGTAAGAGTGGGGCTGGGGGAGGAGAGAATGGGGGGTGTGGGGTCGGGCCCAACGGGCCCGCTTTGCTAGTTTATAATAAAATTAATGGAATCATGGGAAAATGCAGCTATTACTGATCAATGAAAACATGAATGGATACTTGACTCATTCCTAAATTGCAACATATAAAACTTCCTTGGATAAAAAGAAACAAAAAGACCAATTAGATGAGTAAATATTGTTAGCATGCCAGTCCAGAGAGAAACGTTAAGTAGGGGGGTGTTCTGGCTCGATCAATGAGAGACACTGTCCTAGCATGCTAATATATAAAACAATATATTTGTTTAGAGGTTGATTTGGCTGAAGCAAACAAGGTGAAAAAGTCCCAAAAAATAAGGTCCAGACTACGGAATGTTTTTTCCTATACCGTCCGGGGGACAAATGTTTGTTCTACATTTTCCACCTTTATTAACCCTGAAACAAAAGCTGATATTACAGAGTCTGGAGATGGCGATAAGATAGTCAAAGTAAAAATTCTATATTAACTCTAGAATGAAATTGATACAAGAAAACTAAGCTCTTGAGATTGCAAGAAAGCTGGACTACATATGTAAAGAAACAATATTATATATCAAAAAATTGTCGACTTTGAGTTGTTCGACAAACAATTTTTCTTGAACTGAAGAAGGGTCTCGACCCGAAACGTCACCCATTCCTTCTCTCCAGAGATGCCACCTGTCCCACTGAGTTACTCCAGCATTTTGTGTCTATCTTGAACTTAAACTAGGTACTCCGTGAGAAGTAACCTGATCAGGCAGATTAAGCTGCATAACATACATTTTCTCCTCACTAACTATTTTGACTTGGCTTTGCTGTTGAAATGTACAGAAAACTGACCCTAAACTGAAGGATTTATTTGGTAAGCAAAATTATACTGTTCTACTCGATATTCATTAATAGTGGTGCAAAAAAAAGCTTTAGCATCGTGCACCAAAAGACAGAAACATTTTTGTGATGGTGAAAGGTGTTAGTAAAATATGAGAATACTTATTTTATAAGGATCGGCTGACATGGGCATTGTTGCAGATTCTGAGCCAGAGATAACGGCCCTTAAGTGAAGCAGGATACCCCTATATGATAATAATTGATAGATAAAACTGAAGTGTAGTTGGAATTTTAAGACAAAAATACTCTTTGTACAACTTTTGATCCTGCTTTCCATTTGTGGGATCTGTTTGATGCAGGAGTTGCCTCGTGCCGGCAGAAAACTTCATTTTACGTTCCTTTGAAGGTGAACTATTTGCCATTATCCTAGATCCTCTGTTATCTGGCATCAAGATTCTCAACCTCCTTTCCTTTCTTGTGCCAGAACAATGGATAGTCCCCTTCAACCTTGTTTTCTTTTTTCAAAGTAATATTTGTAAATTCAAGTTAACCTTTGCCTTTTTAGCTCTCCCTCTCTTTGTTCTTTTCATTCTTCTTATCAGGCTGTTATGTACTACTTCAGGTATGTTGGATATTTAAGAAACATGCACTTGACAGCATAAACAAGTTATACTGTGAGTATAGAGTTGGGGGCACTAACACCCGAGTGTGCCCTAATTATGTCAGTATTTGTCAAGGTCACCTAAGAGGTCATCTGACAACAGTGAAAATGACATATCAATGACAATTGATCATATGGGGAAGGCTCCAATTAAAGATAAAAGCAATATGCATTTTTATTAAATGGTTAAGGGGATAATCCAGTGAAGTAATAAAAATTTGGGATTTTTCAAAACAAATATATGAAATAATTTTTTGACCTTGAGAAGAATGTTTCCGTTAATCCAGTTTTTAAAAGTCTCAAAGATAGACACAAAATGCTGGGTAACTCAGCGGGGCAGGCAGAATCTGTGGAGAAAAGGAATAGGAGATCGTTTGGGTCGAACCTCCTTCTTCAGACTGAGAGTCAGAGGAGAAGAAAACTAGAGGTAGGGAAAGGTTCAGAACCAGTGCCGAGAAAACTGCTCAGCCAGAAATAAAAAGCACCCATTCAAAAGCAGTCACTATTTAGAGCCTCTTTCTGCTGGCTGTCCCCAAAATTTGTACTTCATCTTATTTGGGATTTGAAAAAAAGCACTAAGACAATCCGCATTGGTTTAGTTACTGCATAGAACTTTGTTTTAGTGCCCATTCTGAAAGACAATGGCCATTTCATTTTTCAGAAAAGAGGAAAGGAAATTTAAGAAATATTATCATTGGAAGTCAATGAAGTCACCTTTGGCAGAGTACATTGCCACGTATGGTGGCCTGGAATTTCCAGGTTAAGACATTCAGTTTCAGCTTCAGTCATACAAAGGATGTAATTTGCAGTGCGACAATCTTTTCAAGCATTACCCGGACAAGTGGGTGGCATTACTCTGAGGAATGCTTGACGCATCGAGCATTCCTGGAACAACCATGCTGTTTTTATTCTGTCATGTCCCAGCCCATTGATTTCTGAGAACTTCCCAAATATTTTTGATCCCAAGTCAACTTTCCTTGTGCTTCTATCTCCAGACCCCAGGCTTCAATTGGCACCTCTCCTTTTTCTGTCAAACCCAGCACCAGTCATGAACCTGCTGTGGTGTAATGGGTCAACTGAGTTCGGCAGTAGCAGGCCTGTTATATGCTAGTCAATGATCCATCAATGCACTTCAACAGGTTCAGATCTCTACCCAGGCCAGCACTTCCTGAGCACTTCTGAAGAAGGGTCTCGACCTAAAACATCACCCATTCCTTCTCTCCAGAGATGCTGCTTGTCCCGCTGAGTTACTCCAACAATTTGTGTCTCCCTCCCTGAACAATGACAGAAAGTAAGCTACAATCTGGGTGCTATCACTATCCTATTTACAGAACACTATGAAAGTCATTATATTCATCTTTACACTTATAGAATTATGAAAAGAGGTGTTTAATCCCAACAGTATTTTTTTTAATGATCAAAGAGTCAACAGGCACATTCTCACCCCCTTAAACATTAACATTAAATGAAACATTGTTCATCTTATCATTTCAATACTTAAATTAAAAGGATGTTCAAATAGATAAACTCACCAACCCATAAGAAAAAAACTTGAAATGCAAGTCATGCTCAAAAAACTTTCTTTGTTGTTACGTGACGAGCCCTGAAGTTATGCATAATACAACATCTAAAATAAGGATTCCCATTTAAGCAAGGGTGAATGGTGGCAGAATAAAGAGTGGCTGATACTATATCAACTGTGGCCTTAGTAACCAAAGATGAATTGCCACCCCACAGTCCGATCACAGAAAGCCTCTGTACAAGCAATGAGATGATTCTAAATGAATAAATTGGCAAGATAAATACGAGCAATAAATGCTTGCAGGGAGGCAGACAAATGGACTGATTGCATTCAATTTGTTTGTAGAAATAATAGATAAGAGAAACATTAACAAACAATATACTTGTGTGACAAGAACCTTCCCAAGTACTCTGTAATCAGTTACCCCTTTCTCCTTTGTGAATTTCCTTGTAAACTTAGCATTGTTAAAGATACTGAAAAATGCAAGTATATTTCTCAGTGAGTCTTGCAATAATGTTTGACATTATTATAGACCCATCTTCTACTAACATCAATAACAAGAGTTTTGTTGGGTGAGCTGAGATCCATTTAGGATACGAGTCTCCTTCATATATCATCGACATCCCACTCCGATGATTTTAAAAAAAGACCCACTTTCATCAATTCCTGCAGGATGTGAAATTATTTTCCAGGTGAAAATGTTCCAAAGCCTAGCATCAATACCAAGGTGACATGTTGAACTGGTGTACCAATTTATGGAATGCTGCAGTGCAGGTGCACAGAGTTCATTTCCAGCAAAGAAAATTGCTAATTATAACCAAGTAGTTAGAAGAAGGCTCCAAGTCACAATTTGGGTAAAAATCTCTCATACACTTGCATTTTCCAGGCAGATGGACTAACAAGATGACCTAATAGGTGAACTTGATTGCTACTGATCTATGAGAACAGTGATTGTAATGAGCAGCTGAAGGAATGCAAAATTGCTGAAAGAGATTAAACCAGTTCTTATGTAAAAATTTAGAGAATGAAAAAACGAAATATTTACTCATCTATGGGAAGATTTAATGTCGTGACTGTCAAGGCAAACATATAGATGAGAACATTAGGTTTCTGCCTCAGTTACTGCACCTGTGAGTAGTTATTATTGGCGCAAGAGTCACTTCACATGAAAATGAATCCACCTCAACCATGAGAACGAACTCACTCTTTCTGTGGATGCAGTCCGACTTACTAAATATTTCCTATTTTTTCCTCTCAGGTTTTTTAAAAACTGATTTTGAGACAGTGCTGCCAAAGAATGCGAACTTGTCCACTACCGAAAGTTTCCAACCATTCACAAGGATGTTTGGTTCTGTGTATGGCCTGCTTGGCACATAATTTGTTTCCTTGTGTAAATTGTGCAACTAAAGTTGTCACAAGCACTAACAAATATCAACTTCTGAGCTTGAGTTGAGTGCACAATGATTAGCAAAGAGGAATTTCCTTTATGGAGACTTCTCACAATTTGACTTTGGCCAAAAGTCTTCCTTGGTTAACACTGTCAATCTTGTATCTAAGATTGCAGATAATGTCACGCTAAACAGTTTGGCGGCAAGCTTTGTTTCACACCCCTGGTGATCAATAATGGGTCAGAGTTGTAGATGCAATGGGCAAAATTATTTAATTCTGCTCCTTTGTCTTATGGTCCACCATTCATTACTCCTGCCATCATACCGTCACTGTTGTTGAACAAGTACGCTGAACTTTTCAGTGTTAGCCATTCTTTGCCATTTGTTTCCAAAGATTCTCACGACAAACTGTTTTGAAAGCTGTAGTGAGATTGACAAAACTAAAAAGGAAAGACGTGTACCCTTCTTATATTTTATATGGCTCTGATATTGGTATCTTGGCATCACTCCCCCTAAAGGCAATCACGTAGCTCTGCATAATGCAGGACAGTGGAGGGCAATGCAGCAATCAAAGAGCCATTCTACTCCATCCCTGTTTTTCAAATTACCCTTTTGCAACAGTGCTACACAGAGAACAGAGGCATTAGATAATGGATTCCTCTTCCTCTGCTTTATTACTCATTATTAAAAACCAATAGCACGTAGGTTGAAAATAAGCACTGAGCTAGCCCAGAACTAAATACCAAGCTTGGTTAGTCATGGCAGTAGCACAATAGTGTATGATATCAGAGTGGCACAGTTGCAAGACTGACCACTGAGGTAACTGGGTTCACTGTTGGACCAGGACAAAGGCGAGGGGAATGTAATAACACAAGTGTGCCTTTGGACCAAGAGAAGTCTGGGTTGGTTAAATCCGGCTCTGCGTTTGCCTTCACAAATATTGCAAGACAATATTCCTTTTTATCATCTTTAGTTGTGCCAGAAAACAAAAATGAGGCCCAACGTTTGGGCTTAACAAAGTTGATATGCTTTCCTCAAGCAATGTGGCAATTCAAAATATGTCCCAGTGTTATAACATAAAAATTAAAATGCAAGGGACAAGCGGAATAAAATACAGTAACCAATTTGTGGTGAGTTTGAGACATTCCACATGTTGCATTTAAGACTTGAATCTTCTACTCAATGCGGAAAACATTTAGTATTTTACTCTGAGGCATGTTCATCTAAACAGGTCTTTATTTTCAAAGCAGCTGAGGGAAGTTTCAGATTGAAAAGGCCCGGGGCAATGTAATGCAGAAATTACTGGTATGCAAGTTAAGGTAGGGCCTGTTCCAACAAAGTCTTTTCCACTATTATATTGAAAACGTGCACGTCTGTATGCAAGGTTTTTGATATTTTCAACTAAATATATTTTATAAAGCTTGTTATCCCTGAGAATAAAGATTCAATGTCAGACCTTTCTCTTATCAAACTGCAGTCTTAAACATGTGAAGCATTCTTCAACTTGATCTAAAAGTACATCTGTATTACTGTAAAGAACAAAAACAAAATCATCCTGCGTTTCTTCACTGAGGTTGACAGAACCTTATTGTATTAGACCCCAACTGCAAATTCTGATTTAAACAGAGAATCAATTTGAAGAGGGAACGCTTCCCAATAGGCAAGGATGGGATGAAGTCACTCTTAGTGCAGTGCTCCTTAAGAGCATTGCAGGGGTCCTGCAGCTTGGTGACCAAGGTCAGACTCTCTTGGGCCAACCTGATCTTCCTAACACCGAACCAAATAGGAACATAAACCAGGAAAAGAATGAGTCATTTCCATGCCACACCTAAAACCCTACACCCTTCCCAACTATTTACCGTTCCAATTCCATTGCTCATCATCCAAACATACGGAATGCACTCCTCCCCATCATCTCTCCAATTTACAAATACGGTGGACACACAAGAGAAGGTTCTCGAGCCAAAATGTTGACTGTCTGTTATCCCTTTACAGATGCTGACTGACAAGCTGAGTTCCTCCAGCAGCTTGTTTTTTTTTAATGTGGTGACTGCCTCTCCCCCCGATCATTGACCACGTTAACTCGCTTCTGATCTTCCACATACACCCACCTAGCACTCATTCACCTTTTCCAGCTTGGATACCGACCCCTCCCACCGTCACCCCCAATTACCCATGTGCTCCATGCTCCAACACCCACTGCTAGTCACTGCACAAACCTGATTGTCCTTCAAGAACATTAGCTCTGAAGTGATGATGAAAGCATGAAACAACTGGTCAGTTGCACCAGAACTTGGGCACAACAAGTGTATGGTTAAAACTGTCATTGCGACTAGCTTCATGCAACATGAAAGTGAAAGGCTTGGGTAGAGTAGATGTGGAGGTGATGTTTCCACTAGTGGGAGAGTCTAGGACTAGAGGTCATAGCCTCAAAATTAAAGGACTTTCTTTTAGAAAAGAGATGAGGAGAAATTTCTTTAGTCAGAGGGAATTGAATCTGTGGAATTCTTTGCCACAGAAGGTTGTGGAGGCCAAGTCAGTGGATATTTTTAAGCCAGAGATAGATAGATTCTTGATTAGTACAGGTGTCAGAGGTTATGGGGAGAAGGCAGGAGAATGGGGTTAAGAGGGAGATGTAGATCAGCCATTATTGAATGGCAGAGTAGACATGATGGGCCAAATGGCCTCATTCTGCTCCTATCCCTTATGACCTGATGACATCTTTAACTGTGGCCTTGGCTCTAGGTTCCTCCGTCAAAGGAAATATTATCCCTGCATATAACCTGTCAAGCCATTCAACAATAGTCAATTTCAATGAGGTCTATCATTTTTCAAGTACTCTCCTCAAATGGTACACCTGCCATCTTTGTAACCAGTCTAGAATCTTTGCTGTATTTCCTGTATGACAAGTATATGCTTCTTGAGCAAGATGATCAAACTATATGTAGTAATCCAGATATGTTCTCACCTTGGCTCTCCACAATTGTAATTATCACCTCACTCCTATAATTAAACCCCCTGTTAATAAAGGTTCAAATACCATGAAGCAAAAGAATTAACTTGTGGCAGAACTCAGCCGGTCAAGTTGCATCTGTGGAGGCTATAGGGATGTGTTTAAGTTTTGGGTCAAAGTTAGTTCTGATTTGACAGTTGGTATGGATAGTTTGATTGAAAGATACAGCAGGAAAACAGGCCCTTCGGCCCACCAAGTTGACCATCAATCACCCATTCACACTAGAAGTTGGTTATTCCACTTTTGCATCCACTCCTGACACACTAAGGGCAATTTACAGAGGCTAATTAATCTGCAAATTCACACTTTGGGATGTGAGAGGAAACATAGAGAATGCGGAGACAACCCACAAGTTCACAAGGAGAGCATGCAAACTAGACAACAGCACCTGAGGTCAGGATCAAACCCCTGGGCGGTGTGAGGCAGCCGCTCTGACAACTGTGCCACTGTGCTGCCCTAATTCATGGTAAGTCTGTGAAGGGTGAGATGTGCAATTTTTCAGCGAGTTTTATCCGCACATCGATTAGATGTTAGAAGACTTCATGGCAGCTGAAGCCTGCAGTGAAGACGAGGTCAATCCTCCAGTGCACTCCCATGACTCTATTGCTATGTGAGAGGAAGAAACTCGGGAATTATTATGACAGAGCCTGCAATGTTTGCTGATGATATAACTGGATGAATATGACAGTGTCAAGCATTTATCTTATGATTGCATTGTGTCAAGATTCTTTAAAACCAATTGGATTAGTAAAGCACTTCAGAGGGTATTAAGAGTAAATCACATTCCATGGGACTGGAGTCATTTGTAGGTCAGACCTGGTAGGAGTGACAGGTTCCCACCCCTGAAAGACATTAGTGAACCAGTAGGGTTTTTAATTGCAAAATGACATTTGTCAGATCTACATCCCTATCAAAAAAAGACTTCTTAGTTCATCGGCATTAACTCCTGAGTACAGGTGCTTAATTCAATGTTCAAATTGCAGAGTGAGGATTATTGTCAAGACTGACATGTTATGTGAGCAAGTTGCGACAAAAGCTTAAAAAAGTTTTTTAAAAAGAAATGATTTGGCTCCAGAGCTTTAAGGTCTTACTCTCGCCTTGATGTTTATGACCATTCCTAATGACAGTAGTTCCACACTGGTAAACTATTACAGTCTTACGTGTTAAAGCTATGGATATAATTTATGCTGCACAAAGAGATTGGCATTGAACTGAAAGCGGAGGATAGCTCACTTCATGAACAAATCAAGGCATGTGCAACAAAATGGTTACATTCATTCACAGTATAAAATCTTCAAGCACTTTAGAATATGAGCCACTAAATGGCTCAGTATACTGTGGATGGGAAAAGTAATTCTTGGGTGATGGACTATCCCATTTGTGTCACATATGATGAAATTTGACAAGATCTAGGATACATTGTTGCAATAATATAACTAACTACTTCACACTCAGGTCTTTTAACATATCAGGTGTCTGTGTGAATAAATTGATAGCACTCGAGATCAGAAGACTCGATTTTTAAGTCTGATTTCAGAGATACGAACACAAAAATCCACAATAATAATCCGCTTCAATTGTATGGTGTCGTTCTCTTCATGGTTCACGTTATAGGAGTAGAATTAGGCCATTCGGACCATCGAGTCTATTCCGCCACTCAATCATGGCCGATCTCTGCCTCCTAATCCTATTTTCCTGCCTTCTCCCCAGAACCCTTGACACCCGTTTTAATCAAGAATTTGTCTATCTCTGCCTTAAAAATATTCACTGACATGGCCTCTACAGCCCTCTGTGGCAATGAGTTCCACAGATTAACTACCCTCTGACAACATTTCAGTTCGGGACCATTCTTCAGTGATTGTAGTAGAGGGGGGGAAATCGGAAGAGAGGTGGAGGCGGAATAAAGCCTGGCAAGCGATGTGGATACAAGTGCAAAAGCAACGTATATGAGGTTCAGAGGGCATGAGAAATCTACTTGACAGTAAATAGCACACTGCCATCTTTTAAAGGTCAACATCAAAGTAGTTTAATTTGATCACTTTTTTTTCTTCTCCTCACATTGTTTTCCCCTCTTCATTCGTCATTACTTTTACCCATATTCTCATGTGTTTAATTTCCTATTTTTTCTCCCCTAAGAGGTGACATTTTGGGCCATCGAGACTTTGCCAGCTTCCAGAACGTTCTCATCAGTCCCATTATCCTGCTTATTATTGTGTAACCTCTCCCTCATCTTTAGCAACTCCCCATTGATTACCTTTCCAGTCATCATACAGCACGTAAACAGACCCTTTGGGCCAGCTTGCCCAGGCCTATCAAGGTGCCCCATCAACAATCGGCCCACCTGCCTGCATTTGGCCCCTAAACCTTTCCTCTCCATGCACTTGTCCCTGATGCTGGAAGCTATTTACAGTAGATCATTAGCCCGGAGCTGCTGACTCCATACAGGCAGTACCAAGGTCAGAATCAACCTGGGCTGTTGTAACTTTGGAACAACAGTACCATCTGCTGTACAAGTGTGCCGCCTGATCAAGAAACTGATGATGCTAATGAAGAAATCTACAGACAATGGACCCTATCCTTTGACTCATCCTCTACATAATTATTTTGCTCTATCAGAATACAACCTTTTGTTCACCATGGTGAGGCATTCTTAATAAGTAATGATACTGTTGGGCCACATTTTCCCCAGATTCACAAGCAATCACACTAAAATTAGCTCAATCTTCAAATCAGAGGTCCAGAAACAAACTGAAACAAGACTACTACCACCTTGTGTTCAAAATTCAGGTTGAAAGCAGCAGCTGGTTCATTGTTTTCCCACATTTAGACATGAGGTTAGACTAAATGTTTGCTTTGAATATACAGCAGCTAAACAATGTCGTGCAGCAACTATACAGATACTCCATTAGATTGACAAACTGACGTAGAGTTGTCTCTTGATCATTGTACTAGGCAAAAACTGTCAACTAAATCTAAACAAATGCTTTGGCTAAGCATATCTGAGAACATGCATCACGAGAGAGAAAAAAACAAAAGGAGAAATATGCATGTTTCTTTTAAACTTTACCCAGCTTATTTTTCGGGAAACCAAAACACAAGTCATGCTTTACTGCAATATTACAACAAGGGACTAGATCAACAAAGCCTTTAACACGCAGGGATTATTCATGTGGAAAATATGCCCTCCAGAAGGAAAACTCAACTTCCCATTGGCTAAAACGGAACATGCAATAACCATGTTCAGCAAACACAAATTGCTGGAGGAACTCAGCGGGTCAGGCAGTATCTGCGGAGAGAATCATTTTGGGTCGTGACCTTCCTTATGTGGCTCTCAGGAGGAAGCCAAGATGCATCATTCACATAACCTCAACCTATAACGTCGTTTTTTGTATTTACTAACTAACTCGACCCAACATGAATGAGATAGGAATGTGCATGGAATCTTCTCGTTTTAGTGATTTAATTGTTCACTACCAGGTATGGCTGGACTACAGAGCCTGGAACTGATACACAGGCTGTCGCTTTGCTTGCATACACTGCGTGCAACTTGGCTCCCAGGCTGCATCTGCAGAGGGAATGTGCAGACAATTCAGGTCAGGATTCTTTGCAGACACCATGACCAATCTGAAGAAGGTTCCTGACCTGAATCGCCTTTTGTCTATTTCCTCCACAGATGCTACCTGACCAGCGGAGTTCCACTAGCACTTGGTGTTTTGAGTTAAATCGGAGATCAGGAATTCACCCTCAGCATATGAGAGGTCCGTTCAAGAGTCTGATAACAGTGGGGAAGAAACTGTTCTTGAATCTGGTGACATGTGCTTTCAAACGTACGCATCCTCTGCACGATAGGAGAGAGGAGAGGATGACCGTAGTGCGAGTGATCCTAGATAATGTTGGCTGCTCTCTGATGAGTCCAACAATACATTTTTGCATTAGGGCGGCATTGTGGCGCTGCAGTAGAGTTGCTTCTTTACAGTGCCAGAGATCCGGGTTCAATCATGACTACGGGTGCTGTCTGCACGGAGTTTGTATGTTCTCCCATGACCTGTGTCGGTTTTCTACGAGAACTTCGGTTTCCTCCCACACTCTAAAGACATACAGGTTTGTAGGTTAATTGGCTTGTTATAAATGTAAATTGTCCCTAATGTGTGTAGGATAGTGTTAATTTGCAGGGGTCGTTGGTCGCTGCAGATTCGATGGGCTGAAGGGCCTGTTTCCGCGCTGTATCTCGAAACTAAACAAAAAACTCCTTTATCTTACCTTTCATTTAATGACATTTAATATTGCAGTAAAGCATGATATGCATTTTTAGAGAACTCAATCTCCCCCACTGGAGCAAACTATCCAAATAATGGACATATTAATTTCCTTGTATTTGCGCATTGTGCATCCAGTTGCATCACTGCAGTTATTGCAAAAGGTGAACAGGCACATCCACACAAGGACAGAGACATGCTTACTAACCTTTTTATTGATATATACTGTGAGAAACACAGATGTACATAAAATTTCACATTTGTTTGATATTAAATTGTACTCCGAGTTGTGGGATGACATTATCCTCTTTTGTAACATTAATTCCTGATAGGCCCATCACACAACACAACTTCTGGTCTATTAGAAGGAAAAACAAAACTAAAAGATTACTATAAATTACAACTATACCATTGTTAAAGTTTGCATGCAAAGCTGTGAAATATTCTCTCCCTTGCTGGAAAGTATATCTGGGAAAAAAAACATGAAAGAATCTTCTATTCATAATGTGAATTATATGAATTATGAGTCATATAATGCCCATAATTATAGAACTCATTTTAAGGGGAAGGAAGATAGCGGATCTGAAGTAAACAAAAGCATTGGAAACATGGTAAGATTTTCCACTATGCTACAGAAATCTAGATTACCATATTTTTAAATTCCACCACTCGGAACATTAATTCACTACTCCTCATCTGGTGTTCGAACCCTTACTATCGTGTACCTCGCCTCTTGTCATGTGTACCGAGATACAGTGTAAAGCTTTTTGTTGCGTGATTACAATTGAGCCGTCCACAGTGTACAAATACAGGATAAAGGGAATAATGTATAGTGCAAGATACAGTCCAGTAAAGTCTAATAAAGATAGTCCGAGGGTCTCCAATGAAGTAGATGGTAGCTCAGGACTGCTCTCTAGTTGTTGATAGGATGATGACCGCATGAATTGCTGAGGTATTGATGGCTATAGGCAAACTGATGGAAGATGGGGTTAATATGGATTGGTCAGCATGAACATGGTGGGCCAAATGGCCTGTTTCCATGCTGCACGATTCCATTAGTGTGTGAATGCTGAAGCTGCCATCTACTTTGCATGGTAACCTTGGTGACAAATGTTGCTGGAGAACACTTCTTTGAAGTGCTACGGAATGTTTTGATGTTGCTGAAGACATTTATTGATGAAAATGTAATTAAGATGAAAAGGAAACACAGTAACATCAGACAACAAAATACTTTGGCAGACTAAGAATCCTCATAAATGAGAAGGGAAGTAACAAGGTGAAGGCGCAGTTAGGATCGGGAAGTATGCAACAATTTTGCAGATTTTGCATCGAAGTTTAAGCCAAACATGCAATAAAAAATAGGGCGATCTTCTAATCAAAGGGAATCTTGTCAACATTGTGGACCGGATCAAGTTATTATAATATAAAAATGGAAAGTGCTGGAAAAACTCAGACATCTGTGGATTTCTCCACTTACACAGACAAAATTGTTTGAACACCCTCATCCTGTGTTGTAAAACATCTTTAATTCTATGAATCTAAAGTGCCTTTTTCTACCTCAAATTAATATTCCACTTTTGCAGTTTCCCGGGCCCTAGCTGGAGGCTGACCTTGTACCCGTACAATTCTATTATTTGAGTGATAAATCTGGCATTAAGGTTTGCAGCAGGATTGTGCATGTTTGAAATGCATCACATAAATAAATGTTGCAGCAAACAACTGCGTTACCATAAGGTTCAATCTCCAAATTGGAACCTAAACAAATGCAGTTAGAAAATTATGTTTTCACCAAGTACTTGATCAGATACAGAATCCTACATAGCTAAACATTGAGTTTCCAAATGAAACAACATATTAAATTATGTCTAATGCCTATAAAAGACAAAAGATGAATTTCCAGAGGCAAATTTCTCGCAAGGGGCTGACCTGGCAGAAAAGATCAGAAAAAAAGCCTTGAATCAGACATACAAGATCTCACGCAGAATCAAGGATCTGCAGATGCTGGTTAACAAAAACAGTGGGTCAGGCAGCATCTCTGGTGAACATGGATAGGTGATGTTTCGGGTCAGCACCCTTCTTCAGTCTGTTTTTTCTCACATTCATTTGGGAATTCCTCGGTCCCACTCTGACAAGGTAGTAGATTGAGAAGGGTATAAATGCAAAATGAGGTGAGAATTAAGGAAGGATTTAGTTGGAAAAGGGCAATGGGGTGGTGGATAGAGGGTTTTAAATAGTTAGTCGCTTCAGAAGCACACAAAACAAATATTTTCACTGTATCTCAGTATACGTTATAAAAATAAACTAATACCAGTCCATACTCAACTTTCACATAGTATTCACAAAATGCTGGAGTAACTCAGCGGGAAGGCGGCGTCTCTGGATAGAAATAGAATTCTGATGTTGCGGGCCGAGATCCTTCATTCAGGTTTCAATCCTTTTCATGGCACAAAGAATTCCAAATCAGGGTTAAAGTTGGCATCCTATCCAGGTAATCTGAGTGTGTCATTTCTCCTCACTTTTCTCAGTGCACTGAGATGCTAATACAGTTTTATTTCTGATTGGAGGCCTATCACAAGTGGTGTGCCACAGGGATTGGTGCTGGGTCCATTGTCATTTGTTATTAATATTAACAACATATTAACGGCATTGCCTTCCTATCAGCCTATTTGCCCTGTATTATTTTTGCACTCTAATTTCACTTTGTTTCCAACTGCTAGCTTGATTTGCTTAAACATCGGTTTCTTAGATTGCTGTATTTTGCAGGCAAACTTTAAAACATTTTGCCAAATAGAGTGGAAATCAATTTAAAGAGTTAACTTATTGAAAGGTTAGACGTCAACTGTATCGCAACTTTGCATTTCTAATAGTTAAACTTAAACAACATCCAACACTGAAATAATCTAACTTGACATAGCTGGCATACTGAGACAAATAAATTCACCAGTTTCTCAGTACTTAAAACCAATGCTCCTTTAAAACTGCTGGTTCAGCTCGTAATGGAGATTAAGTTTAGCATTCACATCATGCATGCTTCCTGTGTCCACCTTTAGGCTTTCATCCCAAATAGAATCAGAAATAAAACTGTATTACTATTATTATCAATACCTTCATCTCCATTATTTTCCCGCTCTAACTGGGGAACATTCAATGACAATAGACAATAGGTGCAGGAGTCGGCCATTCGGCCCTTCGAGCCAGCATCAGCTGCTGACATTTCCCTTCAATTTTCTGGAAAAAAATAATGCTCTCACAAAGAACATTGTGGCATTTACATCATCCGTTTGCATCACAACCTTACCATGTTCAGTTTATTACAGTTAGGTGTACAGAGGTATAGTGAAAAGCTTTTTGTTGAGTGCTATCCAGTCAAATAAAAAAAATATACATGATTTCAGTCAAGCCATCTACAATGTACAGATACAGGAGAAAGGGTATACCATTTAGTGCAAGATTGTCCTTGGTTATGCTGGTGGCCTTTCCGAGGCAGTGCGAAGTGTAAATGGAGTCCATGGACGGGAGGTTGGTTTGCATGATAGTCTGGGGTCCATACACAACTCTGCAATTTCTTGTGGTCTTAGATGGAGATGTTCCAAAACGATGCTGTGATACATCACAACAAAATGCTTTCTACTATACATCTGTAGAAGTTGATGAGGGTTGTTGAGGACATGCCGAACATCCAAAGCTTTCTAAGGAAATAGAGACGTTGGTGTGCTTTCTTGGCCATTGCTTTGGTGTCTAGGACGATTTGCTGGTGATATTTATTCCTAAGAACATGCTGTTTTCGGCCATCTCTACTTTGGAGCCATTAATGTATACTGGCGTGTGTGTACTACTTTGCTTCCTGAAGCCAATCACAATCTCCCTTATAGTTGCTAACATTGAGGGAGAGGCTAAGGAAGCCTGTTTTTTTCACATTATCTTTTCCTGGAAGATTTACTCATTTATTTTGAAAGAACTGAAGTAGCAGCTCTGCATTCAAATTATCAATATTTTCACTTTTCCCAGTTATACTGCTTGATATACCCTTTTAAAACGTGGCTAGAGCTGAAAAGTCATATCCTCTTCACTGCAAAGTCATTTAGTTCTACTTTCATAAGGTCAATTGCCTCCATCAAGACCCGGTCATCCATAAATCCTGTTCTCACACGTAACATTGGCTCGATTCCACCAATTCTTTGAATTTTAAAACTTGCCAATGCTAAATACTCAATGTACCTGTCCCCACAATCACCTCCCACTGTGGACACTCAACTATAACCACTATTTGAATTATTTATAAACCTAGTCAATCTTTTGGGTTTTGTAATTAGGATGGGAGTGGAAAGGATGGAAACAAATTTCTGGTGAATTGGACACGCAACAAATCAAACATTCTGTAAGATCAGAAGTGACATTCTTAAAATTTCCAATTTGTTTTCATTCTTCAGTGATTTCAATCCACAATTAACCCACCTGGTTTCAATGCAATATGCTTGACCCGTCCTCAGTTCAGGCCCAAAGGAAAACTCTTCAGTAATTCAAATCAATAGGTTTAATTATACCTTCAATTAGAAACCTAATGCTCTGTTTTGAATGACATCTAAGCAACCAACTGTAAACTCGTAAACCAATTGCCCGTTTTTCTAAAGACCCTTAAAGCGATAACATCCCCATATAATTAACCAAGAGGAGCTTGATATTTAACACCAGGCATGACTAGTTCTGAAGAAATTCAGCTGATGGACTGATGTCTAATTTAAAGGCATTAATTCTTCCTCCTGCTCCAATGTTCAATCTAATGATCATTATATAATTGCATCTATCTGCCTTGCTCACAGCCTTTACAACCCTCCATAGTCTACCTTCCTCAAGGATGACTAGCATGAAAGTTGACATCCAAGATAAAGCAGCGTGTTATCTCAGGAACTCCTGCCAATCACATCTGACCAGCACTACAGAAGCTGAAGAAAGGTCTCGACCCGAAACATCACCCACAGCTTCATCCCCAGGGCCATAGCTGCTATAAACCAGTCCTGCTGAGGCGGATGGTCATATCGCACAGTGAACTGGCACAGACCTACTTGCACTTTATTCTGTTTCAAAACTGTTACAATTTGTTTCATTGGGTTGTTTAAATTAATACTGACTAGCTAATTAAATTATTGCATCGTATGGGAGGCGCATTCCCAATCTCGTTGTACCCCTGTACAATGATAATAAAGATATATTGTATTGTATTGTATTGTATTGTATTATATTGTATGACCCCACATAATTATAGCAAACATAACATTCTAGAAACTTCCAGTACATTAGGGCCAAAAGCCTGTTTCCATGCTGTGTGAATCTCTGGCCAAGAGATTGGGTGGCCAAGTGATTAGGTATTTTTAAGGCGGAGATTGACAGATACTTGATTGTTAGGGTGTCAGGGGTTATGGGGAGAGGCAGGAGAATGGGGTTGAGAGAGAAAACTATGACTGAATGGCGGAGTAGACTTGATGGGCCAAATGGCCTACTATGACATGAACATCAGTTGGCAGCTATAAAGAGAGAAGATATTAAAATGTATGAAATCAAATTACTTATACTGGAAATCAGAAGTAAAAACACAAAATGCAGAGAAACCGAGCAGGTCAGGCACCATCTTCGTTGGATTATTAAACATTCATCTGAATGGTCCAAAACTGCACAAGCTTGAAGGGTAGACTGTGATTGTGACTGACCTCAGTGCGTGCCATTTTCTGTTTTTTTAGTTCAAACTTGTGCTGATTTTTGTCAAATTACTAAACCGTATGACTTGCAGATACTGCAGTCTCCATACCTATGCAACAAAGACCCCAGAAAACTACGAGGAACTAATTAATACGCAGCAATGGAAATCTAACAATCTGAATGAGGGGTATTCCTTTGAATATTTTGACACAAATCTAAATTAATTGGTTCAGACATACTGGTATTCTGCCTTCATGTGGATGAAAAGTACATGACCTGCATCAATCAAATGCCGATTTAGTTTCTCCCATGATGTACGGGGGAACAAACTTGTATTTATTTGGCATGTTTCATAATCCCAGGATGTCACTTTGTACTTGACAATCCATTAAATAGTTCTTGAAATATAGTTACCACCGAAATAGATGAAACAAAGCATCTTGTAACACAGTGAACATTCATGATAGGAGATAAAATAATGATCAGATAAACTTTGCTAGCAAGGTCAATTGAGCGGGACATTGTGAATAATTCTTGGTATTTTAATTAGTGCCATTGGATTTAAAATGTATATTTGAGAGGAGAGCTGGAATATGGCAAGGTATGTCCACTTTGGTTCTTCTCCTCTCTCTGACAGGAGTTCTGCGAGACCCTCTCTCACTGCTCCCCCTCTATGATCCTTGCTGCTCCCCATCGCTGCGATCATGCTCTGACCCAACTTGCACCTGTATCCACCTCCATTTGTCAGGCTTTGTCCTGCCCCTTCTTTCTTCCAGCTTTCTTCCAGCCCCCCCCCCCCCCCCCCCCCCACCACCACACAATCAATCTGAAGAAGGGTCCTGACCTGTAACATCACCTGTCCATGTCTCAGGGGATGCTGCCTGACCTGCTGAGTTACACCAGCACTTCCCCTGGCTGAATACAGAGGCACACTTGCAATCAGATGCATCTGATGCACCGTAGTCCAGTAAACACATTCAAATCAGGTAGGTTAATAAAGTAATAGCCTAAAAGAGTTTTATAATGCAAAAACGTCCACAAAAAAATCCACTTTACGTTACACCTGTTTTTGTTTTTGTTACATTAATGATCTGGATGATGGTGTGACAAATTGGATTAGTAAGTATGCAGATGATACTAAGATAGGTGGTGTAGTTAATAATGAAGTAGATTTTCAAAGTCTACAGAGAGACTTGGGCCTTTTGGAAGGGTGGGCTGAAAGATGGCAGATGGAGTTTAATGCTGATAAGTGTGTGGTGCTGCATTTTGGTAGGACAAATCAAAATAGGACGTACAGGGTAAATGGTAGGGAATTGAGGAATGCAGTGGAACAGAGGGATCTGGGAATAACTGTGCATTGTTCCCTAAAGGTGGAATCTCATGTGGATAGGGTGGTGAAGAAGGCGTTTGGTATGCTTGCCTTTATAAATCAGAGCATCGAATATAGAAGTTGGGATGTAATGTTAAAATTGTACAGGGCATTGGTGAGGCCGAATCTGGAGTATGGTGTGCAGTTCTGGTCGCCAAATTATAGGAAGGATGTCGACAAAATGGAGAGGGTACAGAGGAGATTACTAGAATGTTGCCTGGGTTTCAGCACTTAAGCTACAGAGAGAGGTTGAACAGGTTGGGTCTTTATTCTTTGGAGCGTAGAAAGTTGAGGGGGGACTTGATAGAGGTTTATAAAATTTTAAGAGGGACGGACAGAGTTGACGTGGGTAGGCTTTTCCCTTTGAGAGTGGGGAAGATTCCAACAAGGGGACATAACTTCAGAATTAAGGGACAAAAGTTTAGGGGTAACATGAGGGGTAACTTCTTTACTCAGAGGGTGGTGGCTGTATGGAATGAGCTTCCGGTGGAAGTGGTGGAGGCAGGCTCGATTTTATTATTTAAGAGTAAATTGGATAGGTATATGGATGGGAGGGGATTGGAGGGTTATGGTCTGAGAGCAGGTAGATGAGACTAGGTCAGAGAAAGTGGTCGGCGTGGACTGGTAGGGCCGAACGGGCCTGTTTCCGTGCTGTAATTGTTATATGGTTATATGGTTATATGGTTATTTATTACCTTCCCTGAGAGACAGAGAGAGACCTGTGACAATAACCTGCCTTTTTCCAATACAGTTTCAGTGTTCAGTTTAAGAGGATCTTTAGGACTCGCCATCCCTAATGCCTGAAAAAGCATATCAGGGAAGAAAAAACAAATATATTTTTGAACAAAAATACTCGAACTGGCGCATATGATTGTGGTCAAAACTGAAATATAAAACGGAATTATTTTTTTAAAAGAATGCTTTTAGTGAAATGTCCATATGTGGGAAGGCTCTGGGCCTATAGTCGCTGGAGTTTAGAAGGATAAGGGGCAATCTCATTGAAACCTACCAGATAATGAAAGGCCTAGATAGATTGGACATGGAAAGGATGTTTCCAGTAATGGGAGAGTCTAGAACTAAAGGGTACAGCCTCAGAATAAAAGGACGCACCTTCAGACTGGAGATGAGGAGGAATTTCTTCAGCCAAAGCTGTAGTGAATCTGTCAAACTCATTGTCACAGACGGCTGTGGAGGCCAAGACATTGGGTATTTTTAAAGCAGAGATTGATAGAATCTTAATTAGTAAGGGTATCAAAGGTTATGGGAAGAAGGCAGGAGAAAAGGGTTGAGAAGGAAAAATAGATCAGCTACTATTGAATGATGGAGTGCACTTGACGGCCTTAATGGCCTAATTCTGCTCCTCTGTCTTAGTCTTTTGGGAATTATTAACCATAGACATAAACTTAGTCATTCAGGGTCAATTAGTTTGCTAAACAATTATTATAGTTAAGACCTCAAAATGGCTTGGAAACTTGGAACTCAAAATATCTGAACAACTTTCAGAATATTAGTTTAAATTGATGTCAGTTCAAGTGCTTTCTCTTGATTCCAGTGAAGGTGGCTACAGTCAGTTGACATACCAAATCCATGAAAACAAATTCAGGATTTCAGTGTTAAATTATGATTGTATATAAAGGCCGAAGCTGCTGTCAGTTTTACAGAGTAATGTTGGCAAACATTGGTCTTGCCATCACGACTATTGTTCCTGGATATTCTGAAGGGCAGTTGATTATAAGGAAGTTGGAGACTTTCCTGACAGGTGACTACAAAGTAACAATAAAGTTATTTTAAGGCCTACACAATGAAACATAAAAGCAATCCTCACACAAATAGGCTACTTGAGTTGGGATTAAAGGAAAAGCACTAAACTAAACTAAAGATACAGTTGTCTGATAGGGAAAAAAAAGATGTGGGAGAGCAGTTAAACTCATTCCTTTGAAATTACACATTTATCTCAGAATGGTACTTTCATTGTACACATTCATTTATGAAAGATTTCTATCTCTTTAATAGCCCATAGAGATCAGGTTTTGAGTCTCTCTGTAGGCAAACTCAGCCACGCCACCTTTGAAGGAAATTACTGATGGGAAGAAATATTGGTTAAATGTTTAACTCTTTTGTGCTACAGCTCTGCCTGCCAAAAAAACCAGACAATCAGATCAAAACTTTAAACTTTTTCACGAGCTGTTGCTTCAGTCACAAACCAGTGATGTTCTTATTTCTGTTGCTGGAATTTCCATTATACAAGGATCGCTCTCATACAGTCCCTTCCCATTGCTGTGATGAGCCATAATTAAACTCAACCTTGACTAAAAAAAACATCAGGTAGAGGAATCAGGCTGCTGCACCCAAGACTTCTGATAACCACTCATTCCAGCCTATGAACAATCTTTTTTATTTTATCACATTTTGTAGTTTACCCGTGTGAGGTAAGGAATCTCAATGGCCCAGTTAGAGATATACTTTGATGCAGTGACACTGAAAAATACAACAAAAACTGACAGGAATTTTAACAACTGAAAGTTGAAGAGACCAAGGTGCTTTATCCTAATAACTTGTTCCTTTTCTTCTTAACCAGCAGTCCAGCTGAAGAATTGACGATCGGAAGGTCCTTTGGGTAATTAATACTTTTACGGTGATTGAGGACATTAGCTGTTGCTCTGTGGGTAGCACTCTCACATTCAAATAAAAAAACCTGTTGATTCAAAAACCCTTCTGAAACCAAAAAGAAAATCTAGGTCAAGTAGACCTAAATGGAGGGAGTTCTGTATGTTGGAGATACTGTCAGATCTTGGTCTCAGATATGATCTGAGCTTGATCTCTCAGGTCTTGTACTCTCAGATGGATATCTGAGAGCCCGTAAGATTATCAGGGATGTTATTCCCAGTGTCTTGCCCAATACTAATCAATTAATGAACAATACAGTTTGCAGCAATCGTTCTGTTTTCCCAAGATTGTTGACTGCCTGCCCATTGTTGGGACAACTATATCGGTCAGGATGGCCTCGGGCATAATCTTCCACAGAGAGTACTGTAGTCAGCATGGTAGAGTGTATTGTAGCAGTTCTCTAAAGATAGGAATCTGGCTACACTGATAGAATGGCTCTGATGATTAGCTGTCAAATCTATCGCTGTTAATGTATCAGTCTGAAGATGGGGCCCAACTGGAAACATCACCATCCATTCCCTCCAAAGATGCTGCTTGACCCTCTGTGTTACTTTGCATTTTGTTCAAGATTCCATCATCTGCAGTCCCTTGTGTTGCTATTAATTAATGTTTGCGGATGCCTGTTTGACATTGGCAAACACATTTGGGATCAGTCAAATAAAAATAAAAATATTTAAAATCAGTTAAAAATAAATAAAGCTCATTATTAAATATATTTAAAAATAAAGAGCTTCTCAACCTTTCTCCCTGCAGCTCATTCACCCTGTTCCTTTGAATGGGACTGCTGTGTTTCTGCCAGGATTAACTTGGCTCTGCCTCAGCCTGGCTTGGACTCAATGGGCACAATTCCAGCCCGAGAGTCGTGGAATCCACCAGCGCAGCGTGCAGACAGTCAACAAATCCGAATGGCACCACTCATCTAGGCCCACTGCAGCAGGCCAACTGGAAGGTCCATGCATAATCGTCATAGCATCAAGGCTGAAGTGCTGTTACTTCGACACTGTTGAACTGCCTCAACCTCTGTTGGTGAAGGTCCAACCACCACATTGTCACTGCCCTCACTGACAGAAATGTGACAGCATTTAAAATGGTTGCTGACACCAAAGCTGTGACTACAATAATGCCTCACCATCAAGTGTTTGTTTAAGATTTTAACTGTTACTTTTGTACAGATAACCTGAAGAGGCCAGTGGTATAGTATGGTTTATTGCATCAGGATATTTTATTTTAAACAGATAGGGGCGGCACGGTAGCGCAGCGGTAGAGTTGCTGCTTTACAGCGAATGCAGCGCCGGAGACTCAGGTTCGATCCTGACTACGGGTGCTGTACTGTAAGGAGTTTGTACGTTCTCCCCGTGACCTGCGAGGGTTTTCTCCGAGATCTTCGGTTTCCTCCCACACTCCAAAGACGTACAGGTATGTACGTTAATTGACTGGGTAAATGTAAAAATTGTCCCGAGTGTGAGTAGGATAGTGTTAGTGTGCGGGGATCACTGGCAGGTGCGGACTTGGTGGGCCGAAAAGGCCTGTTTCCGCGCTGTATCTGAAATAATAATAAATATAAATAATATACAATGTAGAATCAGGTGGAAAGATTTGCCTGCGTCAAGCAGTCAAGTGTCTTGACAACCACAGTGCAGATCAGTCTTAACAGCTCCTCAAAGTGGTTGCCATCTACTTGGTCACTATGGTCAAGTTAAGGCTCGCACCAGATAGACCTCAAGAATTTTAAATTTTCTGCCAAAACCTATCCTTCATGCACTAGCATCTCTGGAGGACATGGATAGGTGATGTTTCGGGTCGGGACCCTTCTTCAGTGCTGACATTTCTGTTCAAGACCCTTTGTTAGACTGAGATGCTGCCTGACCCGATATGTTACCTCAGCACTTTGTTGTCTTTTTGTGTAAACAAGTATCTGCTGTTCCTTGTTTCCACCCTATTCTAAGGGACTGATAAGTTCCATCAGTATTCTAAACAATTCATTCGAATAGTGAATCAATCACTAACAGAAAGGTACCAACCCGGAGCTAATGATAATCGGAGGTCCTCCTCTTGGGTTCGATAATGGACCGTTACTTCATATAGGCAGCTATCCCAGTTAAGAATCACTTTGTGGAAACAAGTTTAACTTTAGTCTGTCTGGTGTTCGCAGGACCATGGCTCTATCAATAATTGGCAAAAAGCAGCAGATGGTGCAAGTCTGAAATAAAAACAGCTGGTAGAGCTGCTGCCTCACAGCGCCAGAGTCCTGGGTTTGATCCTGACCTCAGGTTCTGTCTGAGTGGAGTTTGCATGGTTTCCCTGCAACCGTGTAGGTTTCATCTGTTTTCCTCCCACATCCCAAAGACGGGCAGCTTTGTAGGTTGATTGGCTTCTGTACATTGCCCCTGGTGTGTAGACAGATGGGCGCAGTAAAGACAAAGGCTCTCCTAATCTGACACCTTTTAATCTCTAGTCTTTTTCACTTACTCCACTCATGTGCCAAACAGACCCCGTTCATTTGCATCCACCTATCACTTGCCAGGTTTGTCCCACTCCCACTTCTCTTTTCCTGCCTTCTTCCCTGTACTCCAATCAGTCAGGAGGAGGATCCCAAACCAAAACATCGCCTGTCCACTTCCTCTACAGATTCTGCCTGACCAGCTGAGTTCCTCCAGCACTTTGTGTTTCGCTCAGGATTCCAGCGTCTGCAGTTCCTTATGTCTATAAAGGAACTTAAACTGCCTTTGCAAGCTCTGCGGTCCTTGGTATTTTTGGTCACCTATCCAAATATGTCCTTACATGTCTTGCATTCAATTCCACTAAACACATTTTATCTGCATTTGTATGTCCATGAAGCTTAACAAGTAATTAATGACTGACTAAAATCCTCAATAACAGTATTTTCTAATGATATTCTATTATACATGGAAATTGCAGCTTTATTTTACACTATGATATTTTTCATGTGCTGATATTGATCTGACCAAGTTGTAATGTAGAAACGAGGAAAACTAGACTACTTTTTACTCCAAAAACAGAAGAATGGAGGTAGTAACATCAGTAACAGTAACATTACTAATTTCGTCTAGCAAGCAAGAACAGTCCCAGATAATAGAACCAAAGAAACTATGAAATCAAATCAAATCAAATTTCTTTATTGTCATTGTAATGGTGCATACAATGAAATTCAGGCGCACTGCCTGAGCGGAGCTCAAATGTTCAAGATAAAAAAAGAACAATAAAACAGTAAAAGAGTGAGGAAAATAAAAACTGTTCATACACTCCGTGCGCACACTGTGACACATACACAGATTCACACACGCATACACATTATGATTACGTATAATGTGTATACGTATACGCCAGATGTGTATGTATTTATTCTACCTGGGGAATTCAAACTGTGGTCACTATAGCTCCCCTTTTCTTTAATTTGCAACCCTGCCCCTGCCTGCCCTTGTTGTACAATTAAAGTCTTTACCACAAGAATGTTGTGTTTTCAAATTCTTCCAATGTACCAACCATTGAAACTTCAATCTCTGTCAACGGAATTTATATTTACTTACATTGTTCAGCTGTCTTATGACAACAAGAATATTAACCTCCAACATTTTTTGTTAATTGAAGGATCATATATTTGACTGTTTCTCTTTATAATCTGTTAAATGGGTAACATTAGACTTCCTAGGGATTTATATCTTTGTCCCTGGTGCTTTCATTAATACTCTTGACGACATGGCTTAACGGGGAAGTGGTATACTTAAAAACTTGGCATAGTTCATTAAAAGTTAACCATAATAACAGAAGTCCGAAAGGAACAAAAATAATGGCCTCAGGTTTGTGTAAATGTTACCATAAATCTGAAGTATTAGTTTCAAGTTTTCTTTTATATTTAAATAAGGGATTGCGAAGAGTCGGATCAATTTGAGTAAATCAGAGAAAAGCCCCCAAAAATCAATATAATTATTTATTACTAAGGGAAATTAAATCTTTGTGTATTAATCAAGGAATGAACAGATTCAGGTTAGTTCATTGTCATATTCACCAGGGTGCAAAGATTTTTTTGTCTGCATGAAGCTCACACAGTCCACAAAATACATAATGATAGATACAACAACAAATACAATGATGACTGCAAAACAACAGAATGGTGCAAAAAAAACCCCACAGAATAACTGAATGAGAAAGAGTTCAGAGTAAGAACCTTCATGAAGGGGATGTGAAGGATGTGACTTGTTCAGGAATCGGATAGGAGGGGAAGAAGCTGTTCTGAAGCCTGGACAAAAGGACACAGAGTGCTGGAGTAACTCAGCAGGCCAGGCAGCATCTCTGGAGAACATGGATAGGTGACGTTTCATGTCAAGACCCTACTTTGACATTCTGGCTTTCAAGCTCCTGTAACCACTCCCAGAAGGTAGGAGAGGAAAAAGGGAATGGTCAGGTATCCTCGACGACATTTCCAGCCTTCCAGATTCAATGCACCAGGAAGATGAAGGAAGTGATGAGCCTGTGATGGACTGTGTTGTGTTCACCACTCCATGCAGGTTCAGGTGGTCAAGAGCAGGGGAAGATATTGAAATGTTCAAAAACACTAACTTCTATGTATAAGAAGGAACTGCAGATGCTGGTTTAAACCGAAGATAGATACAAAAAGCTGGAGTAACTCAGCAGGACAGGCAGCATAACTTCTATCCTTTACTCTGTGATGCTGATACAATTGCATGGTTTTGATTGACAACTGTCCAATTTCTAGACTGGACAACGGTATATAAAATGGTTCATTTAGTGTATGTTGTTGCATATAAATCAGCAAAGTCTGAGCGAAGGGTCTTGACCCGAAACATCACCCATTCCTTCTCTCCAGAGATGCTGCCTGTCCCGCTGAGTTACTCCAGCATTTTGTGTCTAGCTTCGATTTAAACCAGCATCCACAGTTCTTTCCTACACACAAAGTCTGAGCTTTGATCTTTTCTGCTAACAATGGATAACAATTGCAATGTTGAAAATGAGATATTTTTCACTTTTGTTCATGATCTATTCATCCTTCCTGAGAGTCTGAAACATGAAGCCAGCTCTGATAAAAAAAGTAGACATTTCCCATGCACCCTCCCAGAGATTTTGCAAAATGGCTCTTCACCAAGATCTGGAAGAAAACACATGTACTGGTACTCCTGAAACACAGGAAAGATCCATCGATTCCTAAAAGTTATAGGTCAATTTCACTTCTGAGTCATACATACAAGCTCTTTGAATGCTTGATACTTGACAGAGTTGGACCTGTTGTTGATGATCTCTTCATCCCAGAGCAAGCCGGTTTCCGCCCTGGCAAGTCTACGATGAGCCAAGTACTCACCCTCACTCAGCACATTGAAGATGATTTTGAGGAAGGGAAAGTAACTGGTGTTGTGTTTGTCAACCTCTCAGCTGCTTACGACACTGTTAACCATAGATGCCTTCTCCACAAGATCCTGGAGCTTACCAACGACATCTGTCTAACAGAATTGATTGAAAGGATGCTCGAGAACAGGTACTTCTTTGTCGAACTGGGTAGTAAGAAGAGCAGATGGCGGAAACTCAAGAACGGACTACCACAGGCAAGTGTGCTTGCACCAATACTCTTCAACATCTACACTAACGACCAACCTAGAAGTGAAGGTACATGTCGCTTTATCTATGCAGACTACCGTGGTGTAGCTTCCCAAGACAGTGACTTCAGTGCTGTTGAAGAACGACTCTCAAATGTCCTCAACAAACTAACACTTTTCTATGAAGAGAACTACCTGCATGCAAATCTATCAGAGACATAGATGTGTGTATTCCATCTGCGCAACTGAGAAGCCAAACGCCGACTGAACATCACCTGGTCTGGTACCCCTCTTGAAAACTGCGATCACCCAGTATATCTAGGAGACACCTTAGATTGTTGTCTCTCCTTCAAGACCCATGTTGAGAAGACAAAAGCTAAAGTCTGTGCAAGAAACAACATTGTCAGCAAACTTACTGGAACAAGATGGGACGCAATTCCTGACACTCTACGATCAACTGCCTTGGCCCTTTGCTACTCAACAGCAGAGTATGCATGCCCAGTCTGGGAAAGAGCAGTCCATGCTAAGAAGATTGATCCACCCATCAATACAACCTGCCGCCTTATCACTGGATGTCTTAGACCAACTTCAACTGACAGCCTGTACATACTATCTGGTATAGCGCCACCGGAGATTCGTCGCAATGCAGCAAGCAGTAGAGAACGCCATCGGCAGACCACAGATGCACGACATCCCCTATTCGGCCATGAACCCGCAAAGAGTCGGCTAAAGTCCAGGAAATGCTTCCTCAACGAAGTTGAACCAAATGCTGAAGCTAAAGGTACATAAGTGCCAAAGAAGAACTTCCTCCTGGGGCCGAATCAAGCTGGGCTGAATGGAAATGCCTCAACAGGCACTGGTCGTTGTAAAGCGACTCTCAAGAAGTGGGGTTATATAGACACTGAAGATGTCATCTGCATACGTGGCACTGAACCACAAACTATGGAGCACCTATTGAGATGTCCTCTATTGGAGCACAAATGCAAAGCTGAGGACCTCGCAGAGAACAATGATATTGCTAAGAGTTGCATTCAGTTTTGGCTGAAAGACAGTATCTAGCATATGTGGACACGATAAGAAGAAAACTAAGACTAAAAATAAGGCCAAAACTGTATAAACTAATTGAGAGCTTTGAAATGTTTATCTTCTGTGTTCCTCTTCGTTGAGGCGAAGAGATGGTCAGGCATGTAGGGTGAATCACACCAGCCACCATAATACAGAGGGCAACAGCAGAAGTATTTCCAGAAAGTACCCGATCACAATGACATTCAGGCAGCAGGCTTCCAATGTGGAGCTCCGTGTACCAACCAACACCACTTGTAATACATCACGACCAGCAAAAAAAAAACAGAGTGCAAAGATTAGGGCATGCAGCAGGAAAGAGCGGAAGGAAACAAAAAAATAATCTTTGAGGTGTTTAAGAAACAATTCTCCAGCCAAAAACTCTACAAGGAACCACATGCAAGATCTGGATTCTTCAATAAAATCATCCTTTGTGAAACAGTCACAGTTCTAACCTCAAAGCACTGCAAGGACTACAGTGCGAATGGCTTTAAAGGTAAGTGCAATCAACTTGTGTGTTTGACTTCATTCTCTCTGGAGCAATTATCAATAAATCAAAAAAAAGGATTTTATGATTTCCTGAAATTGCATGCATTGCATTGAATTGCAATTCAATAGAATTTCAGCACTTTCACAAACCACGGAAAAGGAACAAATTATTATATTTAATTTGAAAAAATGCAAAATTAACTAACTGTATCGGAATAGCAAAATGACAAAACTGACAAGAATGCATTCTTAGAGCATTAAATGCATTCTCTAATGACATTTGATTGAACTGCATAAACTTTCAAATCAGCATTTACTTTAGAAAAGTTTTTTAAAAATTCTCCGTGGGTATGAACTAAAATGTCACAAAGTTAGAAGTGATGGTCAGCTATGGCAAAAAGTGTCTGCTGGAAATAGTTCAACTGATGTCCGTATGCTGCAGATTGCACATCTCGCAAAACTGAATCAGCCTGCTGCTGAATTTGCTTCTCTTTCCTTAAACAATGGGTGTGTGTGGGCAACTCAGGCCTAGGCTGTATGGCATGAGGCAATCTTTGGTTGCCTTCAAGTGCGGCATTACTGAAGGTCAGGGCACGAGACCAATGCTTCTGTTCATTTTACACAATAGTCACACCACATTAGACATCACTATTTAGATCAGTTTCTGTAATATACCTACATAATATCCTGCATCAAATGGCAACGCATTTTCTAAATGTCGTAGGCCAGTCTCAAAGATAACTTTCTGCAAATTTTCTCCAGCTATCAAATATTGTTTAAAGAAAAGCACATGTTTAATTTCTCTACCCTTCAAATTATACTCAAAACATAAAGTTGGCCTGAAGAAAAGTCCCAACCCAAATCGTCACCAATCCAAGTCCTCTCGAAAGCTGCGTGACTCATGGATTACTCCATCATTATGTGTTGTATAAAAAAATCCTCCAACTGCAGTTCCTGTGTTTTCAAATGAAACTACTCCTTTGCCTTCTCTTTAGTCCTCATTATGTTCTGTGTTCAGACTCCTATACTATCTTCCACGTGGCAGGAGTGAAATGAGAGCTTGGTCAGGGTGGTGAGGGTCCTTGATGATGCTGGCTGCCTTTTTGAGGTAATGCCTCCTATAGATCCCTTTGATGGTCAGTACCCAACGCTGACCCTCTGAACCTGGGTGGAGTCTGACAAGGCAGAGCAAGGCAGTTGGCCAGATGATCTCTTGGGGCATGTTGCTGAAGCTCCGTGCCCAGAAAAGGCAAAGCTGAGAGTGGAGCTTTGCCTTCTGTTACATATAGCCTTGACTGCTTTAACAGTTCTGAAAGGTTCCGGATCATTTAAAAACTTATGAAAATTGTTATTGAAAAACGTAAACTTTAAAAAGGTAGAAACATGGAAATATCATTCATTCAAATAGTTAAAAAGAAACTAATCTCCCCTTTCCCTCCTAATTCCCAAGATAGCAATCCCCATTAAAATGATTGGGGACTCCAAATCTGAGCCAGCGTATCATTGGAAAGGTGGATTACCTGGCATAATACTTTGGAATTCTAGCAAGATTGGGCTCCAATATTGGACTGCAGGGACTTCGTGGAGTTCAATGTACGAGTGGGGTGAAAAATAACCTGGCAATAAATCTGGAACCTGCAATGTGCTAGCGCAAGTCTGCTAACTTGTTTACTTCGGAGTGCCAGCATGAAGTAGATCTATTTGGATATGCGAGAATGGAGATGAGGAAGAATTTATTTAGCCATAGTGCAACGAATCTGTGGAATTCATTGCCACAGACGGCAGTGGGGGGCAAGTCATTGGGTATTTTCAAAGCAGAGATTGACAGGCCTTGATTAGTAAGGGTGTCAAAGGCTATTGGGGAAAGGTAGGAGAATGGGTTTGAGAGGGTAAAATAGATCAGCCATAATCAGATGGCAGAACAGACTCGATGGGCAGAATGACCTAATTCTGCACCTCTGTTTTCTGGAGATGCTTGGGTGGGAGGGGTTGGAGGGGGGACTAGATGGTGTGGTGTGGGCTGTGAATGAGTTTGATTTCATCCATCCACAGGAAGAGTATTCAGAGAACTCCTTTATGCATTCAGTTCTCACAGTTAGCGTGTAACCAACTATTCACAACTCATTCCATATCCCAATGGATCGACAATGGTGTTTTACTAATCCTTAAAACATAAGACAAAAGAGCAGAATTAAGCCATTTGGTCTGTTGGATCTGTTCCGCCATTCGATCGTGGCCGATTTATTTTTCCCTCTCAACCCCATTCTCTTGCCTTCTCCACAAAAATATAACATCCCACAGATAGATCACACGAATTATGCAAATTAAATCCAGTGGAGTCATGCTGTCAGTGATATAGGCCACATATCTGAGCACAATCACTTTGTTCTTTCAACCAAACTAATCCTTAAGAGTTCCACCAACTGCCAGGCTAGTACCAAAAAAATATCCACTTAAATGATTAAATATTGAATTCCCTCCTCTGTGGTTGCTCAAGTCCAATCAAGCCTACTGAGTGAAATCCCTGTTAAGCCAGAAATATTCATGTTAGTAATGTTTTAACATGCACTGTACTCATTTCAAAGGAATTTTTCTTCGTCTTTTCGCTTTTGAGTTGTCTAATAAACCTGCATGTGACAATAGAAAATCTGCTCTTCTGGCTCTTTTTCAAAAGCTTCTCTCTTCCACCCTGAAAAATTGATACATAAATTTCTTTGCTTTCATAAAAAAACAATGCATAATTATTTCACAGATCATCTGCGTCTACACACGGGAAGGGAAGATGAAAGCTGGAACCTGAAGCATTTTGCACAGAGACATTTAATGATCAACCAAGTTTAACACTTTGGAAACCTAAAAAATCAGACACTTCCGTGGATGCAGACAGTGAAATATAAAGGAACAATATCATTATCAAAATAATATCCTACAGCAGCCTATGAACTGTCAGGGGTTATGGGAAGAAGGCAGGAGAAGGGGGTTAAGAGAGAAAGATGGATCAGCCATGATTGAATGGCAGAGTAGACTTGATGGCCTGAATGTCTTAATTCTGCTTTTATTACTTATGAAAGTACAAACTTATGGACTGTCCTTGGTTGTACTAAGCACTTTGACTATTTTGCACATATTGGGGTCATGAATTTATTGATTTTTTAAAATTATATCTTTTCTATGTGATTTGCGTTTCCAGGTCTGTTAAGCTACTGCAAGTGAGAATTTCAATGTTCCGTTGTCGGTACATATGACAATTAAACACTCCTGGCTTTTGACAAATGCAGTATTTATGTATTGGGTTTGGGAAATTCAAGGCACGTTTATGCAATGCATGGATCCCCAATAAAGAACAGAACTTGGTGTTAGAGCTGTTAAATTATTACAAGTGCATGCGGGTTTTAGGTAAGTTGCAAGGACAATAATGCTATAAACAACTCATTAAGGTTGCATAGCCAGCGTTTATCATTCTGATTTCATGACATGAAATGATATATCAGCGTACAGAAAATTACAGCAAATAAATTTATGTTTAGTCTTCAGTCTTTTAGTTAACAAGTAGAACAATGGAGGAAGGTCAGACAGGTCAAGAAACATAGGAGTATGTGGCACCCACAAAGAGAGCTCACTCACAGATCAAGGTGCTCCTAAAGCCCTTAACCCAGCAGGTATGCTTGTACAGGTTGCACTTTAGAAGGAAGCTATCAATTACATAATGTTACATGCCACAAACTGACATATAGATCAAGTTTCCAACTACACCGTGCTGACATTTAGCTTCAAGGTCGCAGTCACTCTGAACTTTCATGTTCCAGCATCATGCAAAACTATTCCTGGGGATATCAGTAATACTGTGTACTGTGAAATAACCCCTATTTATGTCAGCTCCTTCAGCAAGCAGCTTTCTCCAAGAACACACGTTGACTACACGAGAGCTTTTAAAAAAGGATACAGCATGGAAACAGGCTCTTCGGCCAGATTCATGCCAACCATTGATCAGCTGTTCACACTAGTTCCATGTTCTCTACTTTTGCCAGAGGTTGGCAAGAGTGGTGAAAATTGAGCTCCTTTCTCATTTTTGCAACAATTAAATGTAATATCAGCTTCAACCGGTGGACGGGTTCTTAAACTGAATCTAAAACAATTGGTACCATTATCTTTCGGTGAGTTTGCTAACATTCCAAGTTTCAAATTCTCTGCCACCTCTTATCCCAAAGTGGTGCTTGGTAATCTATGAAAGCTCAGAAGCCATTGGAAAACAATAGGAAATTTATCAATGATAAAATATATGGGAATTAATTAAATTAATTAAAAAACTTTAAACAGTGTGCTATTATTATATCAATACTAATCTTTTAATTACAAATTGTAATGTTCCTTGATTTTAGCCTAGTTTTCCTTCAAATCTACTGCCAAAAAGGCATTGCATTACCATGAAAACACTAGAGTTTAGAAAATGCAGAAAATATGATCCGTAATTAATCAGCCTTTGACAAGAGATCTTGTTACAAAAACAAGATGACTAAGGTGTTCAAGCATTCAAAATATGGCAATGAGCAAAATATCAATTGAAATAGCAGTAGAAAATGACAATTTACTGAGGCAGAGGGATGGATCACTTCAGGTCAGAATAAGTTTAGTTTATTATCACGTGTGCCAAAGTACTGTGAAAAGCTTTTCTTGCATATTGTCCAGTCAGTGGATCGAACCATCCACAGTGGACAGATACATGATAAAGGGGATAACCTTTAGTGCAAGATAATTCTGCCTGCCACAATTTTTTTCACTTTAATCAGCTGGAAACAAGTGTGGTGTTGGTTGTACAAACAGCCTTCCTGGTCACTAACTTTGTATGAGATTGCAAATGCATTGAAGCATATGAAGACTTTAATAAGTACTAAGGTGAAGAGACGAGTAGAGGAATCAACTGATATTTGAACCCAGTCCCTCTATGATGTAGCTCCCTGCCACATTACTGACTGACATCCATTTATGAATAATCCACACGGGTAATTTACTTGCTCATATTTGCCAAGGCGTATTTCAACATACCTAAAATTACATCCTCAGAACAGAAAAGTATATCCTCATTACATGGGCCTTGGAACATTAGTGCTCTTATGAAAACTGAAGTTCAGACAGAATTAACAATTGATAATGTAGTACGTGGAAGTTAGACATCAGCGCCACAAGGTCAGAGAATCTACATAATTCTCTCCAGAATCAGCTAATGTAACCAGCAACAGAATGCAGCAAGTCATTAATGTGGATTACAAATGTTTAAAGCCCCAACACTGATTCTTGTTGGCATGACTTGTTGGTACTCACAGTCCATCAAATTGACATGTTTATACTGACCATTTATTCATTAATTCCCTAAACATGTCGATATATTACCCCCAAAGTATTCATCAGAACCCACTGAGTACTTCCAAAAAAAATTCTTTCTTATTTCACATTTTTAGCACCTACATATTTTGCTTTTTGAGTGCAGTTGAAGCATGGTGGAAAGAATGAATTCCACTATTCCTCCCTGGAGAGATTCTCTAAGTTAGAACTACGGCAGCAAATCAACTCGAGGTGTGGTTCATCTCAGTAACATACACAAAGTCGTCACGTTCTGTTCCCCAAGTATTATTAAGCAGAGGTGCAGTATCACTGGGCAAATGACTGCTCCTTTTTCTTAGCAAGAAACATTATATGTTATGGTATGTTAAGGGAATATACTGGGTGGGGAAGAAATTAGCATGTTACGACACAACAAAAAATGTACTTTAATTCTTTAATTCGGAAAATATATCCTTCAAATGCTCAGTCACCTAGCTTCTGTAATAGAAACCAAGAAAATGGGTGCAGGAGTAGGCCATTTGGCCCATCGAGCCAGCACTGCCATTCAATAGGACCAATATGTGAAGTTAAGTCTTGAACAGGGGGATATAAAATAATCATTTGATTTGAAGCCTATTCATTTGCTCTGGTGAATTAAAAGGAATGTTATCAAAGGAAAGAAAAAGAATTTTTTTTTTCCCATAAGACAGTTCAAAGTCACCTGTTCATCGTTTATCGGCTTTTAACCTGCAAATACCACCCCCCCTTTCTTTGCCATCCCAATTCTTTGGAACTGCTGAAGGGCATGCTTGCAACTTAAGATCTAATCATAAAGAATACACCTGCTCAAAGTTTTCCCTTTTATTAAAAATAAATACAAGAGAGTTTAATTATCATTAATTTTTTTCTCTCTACAAGATTCAGCTGTGGTGTGCACAGTCTAAGCAGAAATCTTTTCCTCTCATGCACTGACTTAATCATACAAATTGGTTTCTTGCCTAATTCCTTTTGGATTTGCTCATGGTTAAGAAATTAGAATCTGCACTTAAACCTGAACTTACAGAAACCCTGCAGAATTTCTCCAATGTTCCAGGTGACTAAAGGGGATTTGTCACGCTTTTTTCCCGATTCTGTCCGAGTCAAAAAGTTACCATTTCCTGGTCTCCTGCAGATTGCCAATATTTCTGAATTGACATGTAGCATTGTAAAAGTCTTCAATAGGTTTCTCATTTTTCACCTGCACTATTATGATCTGTTTATTACTGCTTATTAATTTATTGTATTATTGATGATTACACATTTTTTGTTGTTGTACTAATGCATTAATGGGCCAGTAAGCTGCAGCAGTAAAAATTTCAATGTCCAGGTACATTTGACAATTAAACACTCTTGACTCTTCACTGTCACTGATGTATGTTAAGGAATTGCAGCTGATTCTACCTGACTTATCAGTATTATCATTTGAGGTGAACTCAAAAACACCAATTTCCATTGATACATGAGCATCAGGCTTTTCACCAGCTCAAAGTGACTTTGAAATGGATGCTATGGTAATAGTAAACTCTCTCCAAATATCAAGTTGGCAACGTTAAAAGCAACGTGTAATTTACATGCAAGGTAACAATTGCCTATCGCTATGCACAACCTCCAACAGACAGCTTCTAACAGCATAAATATTAGCTGCTCTCAAAGCTGCAAACTGTTCCCATTCGGCAAACTTTAAAATGTATTCTAGGTAAATAATGAAGAAAAATGAACCAAAATGCATTTCATTGCTCAGGACAGAACTAAAGATTCGCTATTCTATGCCATAAATAGAATTCACTTCTTAGACAATTCAATTTTCCAGATAAAAAGCAAATGGTAAAAAAGGAGATTTTTTATTTTTTTTTAATTTTGAAACTGTTCTGATAGAATTAACACTTTTTCTTATGAATATAAATAACTTTAATTCAGTTACTATTACACCAAGCTGGGAGCAGGAAAGGATTGCTATGATTGTATATTTAAAACAATTTTTTTAATAATCAATGGTGTTTAGTTTAGTTTAGAGATACAGTGTGGAAACAGGCCCCTCGGCCCATCGAGTCCGCGCCGACCAGCGATCCCTGTACACTAACACTATCCTGCACTTCAGGGTCAATTTACAATTTTTTTTTTACCGAAGCCAATTAACCTACAAACCTGTACGTCTTTGGAATGTGCGAGTAAACCGGAACACCCAGAGAATACCCACGTGGTTATGGGGAGAACATACTAACTACATACAAAGAGCACCTGCAGTCGGGATTGAACCTGGGTTTCTGGCTCTGTTAGGCAGCAACTCTATCGCTATGCCACCATGCCGCTCCTTGTTAAAGTATTAAACTAAATCTCGACCTGAAAATAGCCAAATCATTCAAACAAAAGTAGTGTCAAAATTTTCACACTGAAATTATGCTTACTGGAAATTTCTGAGTGATGGGGTTATTTTGAATGATATACCTGATGTCACAAGAATACTGCAAACTAAATACGTCAACTGCAAATTGATTTAGTTATACACGAATTTTAAACTTTAGGTCCTTTATTATCAAATATTTGGAACTTTCATTTTCTACCTTTCAATACAATTTTTATTTTGTTGCATATAACTGTCTTTCCTATTACTAACAGCTTCTAAGTTCAACAATCTTTTTGCTGATATCTTATCCTGAAATTGAAAATACTTCCACACAAAATTGTCTCATCCTCAAGAGCACCCCCTAGTGATAGCACTGACTACCACACATGGCCGTGTCACATAGAATACAGAACAGTACTAGACCAAGTGGACCCGTTGGGCCCAAACCTCCTCCCACACTTCCCCTTCCCCCTACACCATCCCCCTCAACCCCCCCCCTTATCCTCGCCCCTCCCTCCCCCCTCCCTCCCTAGGAGATCCCCCCCTCCCCTGTCTCCTCAACTCCCCTCTCCCTTCTCCCCCCACTCCCCCCTTCCCTCCCTCCTCCTCTCCCCCTCAACTTTAAAATGTGAATAACTTAAAAAATATAACACCGATTTCAATAAAACTACTTGCATTATCACTAAAGTAACAATGGTGAGTAAGGTGGGCCTAAAATTGTCGCGCTATCGTGTACCGTTTTGGCTGAGGTTCAGTCACAAACAAGATAACAAACGAGAGTTTTAGTATATAGATAAGACAATAAGTGCTGGAGTAACTCAGCAGGTCATGTAGCATCCCTGGAGAACATGGATAGGTGATGTTTCGGGTCAGGAATTTTCTTCAGTCTTACTCCAGCACTTTATGTCCTGTGTATTAACTAGGATCTGCAGTTAGTTTAGAGATACAGCGCAGAGACTTTGGCCCACTGAGTGACCAGCGATTGCCGTACACTCGCACTATCCTACACACTAAGGACAATTTACAATACTTACCGAAGCCAATTAACCTACAAACCTGTACGACTATGGAATGTGGGAGGAAGCTGGAGCACTTGGAGAAAACTCACACGGTCCCGGGAAGAAAATATTTACTCCATACAGAGACACCCATAGACAGGATCGAATCCGGGTCTCAGGCACTGTAAGGCAGCAACTCTATCGCTGTGCCACCGTGCCTCCCGTAACACTCCATAGTTCTTTGTTTCTACATTTCTTGTCTCCTTATAACTAATCGCCTCTCTTGCGGGTGGCATTCTGGTAAACTTCTTCAACAACTTCTGCAAAACCTCAACATCTTTCCTGTAATGGGGGGACCTGAACTGCACACATTACTTCAAATATGGTCTAACCTAAGTCCTATGAGGCTGCAACATGACTTCCTCAATGTTATACTCAATGGCTCATGCATTGACTCCTCCTTTCAATCAGAAATGTTGTCAATGATAACGAGCAGAATTATGACTTTTATTTTGGTATTCGAATGGCAACATTGAAATAGAGTGGCTTTTGTGCACTGTGGAAAATCTCCAGTCACTGCCTTTAATGCTAAAACAAAAGGTTCTTGTGCCATGCATAAGATTGGATTAACAACATAAAGGATGTAACTTGTATTCATTTTTGGCAAGATTGATATGCCAGTGGGTAAATCTGAAGAGTCAGAATAAATATGCCATATCTTAAACTGTAAAAAGTATCAAACAACTTGAATTCTAATTTAATTATTTTGCTCACCATCTCATGTTTATGAGCAGGCAACTTTAATGTGAAAAACAGCGTATATTTTTCAGAAAAAAAGTAGCCGCAATGAGAGATACACCCCAAGGAATAGTTGGGCTGAATGGTCTGTGCCTGTGTTGGATACACGTGGCAAGAAAGCTGCCTGTTTCAGGCAGATTATGTCAAAAAGAGGCAGCATAAAGATAAAACCACAGATTTATCACAATGAAAGCAGGAAAAGTCTGGAATTAATATTAAGGAACAAGAAAACAATTTCTGGAATTGTTTTCGGAGAGGAGAAGTGTTAAGATTACACAGGTCTGCAAACTGTACTGTAAACCTATGGGTATTTCAACTGGGACAAGCACTGGGTTTTTGTAGATGACAGTTATATGTATGAGAACTGCCTGTGCTATACTTAACTGGCGAGCATCCAGAAATTATTACAAAACACAGGGACTAATAGGTCTAAACAAAAGGTTTGGTATTTTGAGGCGGAGACAAGGTAGACAGTCAAGATTTTTTTCCACAGAGGAAATGTCAAAGACTAGAGGGCTTAGCTTTTAGATAAGAGGGGCATAATTTAGAGAAGAAGTGCGGGGTGTGTTTTTTTTACACCGAGAGTGGTTGATGCCTGGAACAGGCAGCAACGGGTGGTGGTGGAGGTAGAGAACATATTCTTAAGAACATATTTAAGTATTTATCTTTTGTAAAATCCCTAATAGGTATACGCTCAGAGTACTTTAATTGATACAATGCAAACAAAATTCACATATGAAATTCCAAAGCTTGGTTATCATTTATATCTAGTACAATACAATTTATGCAAGAAGACTGCCTACATCAGAATCATATTGTTAAAAGGCTCAACTTTCATTTAAATTAATGGATACAATCACACCCATCTCAAAATGATCTGAGTTCTTAACCTTTAGCAAAGAGCAAACTTATGTCTAACATTGCGCTATGTAGTTTTCTCCCCCCAAAATCATCCTTTTATCATCCGTACATGTTACAGTCTTTAAGTGGATTTACATTAAAAAACTTTACCTCAAACAAAAAATTCATAAAATGTTACTATAATTGCTGAAAAACACAGAAAACAAATAAATATCGAGGTTCATTCCTTCAAACTACAGGCTCACATAAAGAGGAAAATATTGATGCAGTTTCAATGAGCTGCAGAGCTTCTGACTATAGTTTTAAAGTGTTGACCCCAGTTACCTCTGTTAAAAAGGTTCCAAATCAACCGTTCCACTTTCATTCAAATATAAACATGTGCATTCACTTTCATCCAATTTAAAACTTTAGTTTAAGAAAAGTTTGTGAAAGCAATAGTTTAAATGGCCTCAACAACAAATTGATGAAGAACCTTTTAACAACATCACAATATAATTTAAATCCATGGAAGAATACACCAGCTTATTTATTATGTGGTACTTGGTGACTGCTTTAACATGGTACAGCCACTGCTAACATTGTTAAAGCAGCTGACAGCCCACATTTAAATAATGAGATTTTAAGAAAAGAATGTCTAATTAAGATAAAAAGTAATCACATGAGAAAAAATACAAAATCCCACACTGTTGCAATGCTCTTAACTCTCAGAAAGCTAATTACATAAATCAGGCAAACATAAGAATTCCTCTCAAGTTTGGTGATTTGCATTTTGACCACATCTTATAATGGTTTAGGAAAATAGACCAAAATGCCCTGGAGTAAGTCAATCCTAACCAAGGAAGAAAGTGAAAGCCTTTAAATTACAAGCATGCCTTTTACAAAGAAACCACCAAGTTTAATATTTTGCAAATATTGTGACCACAGTATCATTACAAAGTCAGATGCTACCAGACATGTTAAGCTTTCCCAACAACATATTCGTTTGTTAACAGGATTACACAAAGCACTTGCAAAAGTCCATTCCACTTGACTGAATTTAGCACAACATTGTTGGAAGAGACATCAATAACCTTGATACTTCTTTAAAGATCATTACATTTCAATAAGTTCTTATTTTTAATTTAAAAATCTATATTACTACAATGGAATGTGGCTACAATTCTATAATTTGAAGACAGTTTCTCAATTACAATTTAAAATGGTTTCACATCTCCCTTCATAGTTGGGAAGTGTATTAACAATAGCTGTCTGGCTCTACTGCCTCTCAACATGGGTGCAAACCTTAGCTAACAGAAACCACAACTTGGATTTTTAAAAATAAGAATAATGCCATAAATATCAAGACACTTTCCAGCTGTGTAACAAAATAAAATACCACATCAAGCCACAGGGACATGAGGGCTGATAATTATGCCATTATGCACATGAAATTAGCGAATAACGCAGGCACATATAGAGTAGAGCACGTAGAGGAGACCAAAAATCCAGAAACACGGATAACGGCCCTTTCTCCACTTCCTTCTGCCACTGTGAAAAATGGAGATCAGAGAAGTGTGTTTGGGTGTGACTGTTCTGGCAGATGATCCGCAGGGGAAAAAAAAATAAGGCAGTGAGTCAGGGGTGGAGGGGATATGAAAGAACTGAAGATGAGGCTTGGGGCGATTTTTGAAAAGGAACAGATTCTCTTCAATGCATGGGAAGAATTTTTTTTAATGAGTTACAAATGTGTGCAATTATGATTAGTATTTTTCAGCAATGCATTCATAAACTCTTTCATAAACATTGTCCAGTGTGATCCTCAGACGTTCTGATGAACGTCCGTATAATTATATTCTGTAAACAAAGCACCAGGGCATAACATTCTATTTTTGTTTACATTAACATTAGAAAAATGTTCAAAACCATAACAATTGTGGTAATTTCCTATATTCTGAGAAAAATGAACAACTTTCAGTGCTACATGCACGCTCCCATCTGTTTCAGGCAGTTGGCCCCATCCCGTCCTACACTCTTGGTGCATCTATTTATAAAGACGCAAACCCGCGAGCTTTTTATTCTAATCCAAACCAAACTGATGTTCTGCCAGGGCTGGGTTGGTACATTCCATACTAAATGTATTCTAGCTTATTAGGTGTAAATCTCATCTCAGATGGAGGACTCTTTATCAGAAAGTTATAGATTCAAATCCTACTGTACACTCTTATGTTCATAATGAGAGCTACATATCAATGCCTCATGTTTTGGGGTGTAGTTGTTTGGGTGAGACAAAGCCCTCCGAGATGAAATTAAAAGTTTACTTGGTATCATTTAAAAAAGAACAAGGCAGAATCCCCCTTGGTTTCTTGGCCAATATTTACTCCTAAATCAATATTGCCAAAAGAGATTAACGTGCCATTACCACATTTTTTGAGACCTTATTGTTCAATCCAGGCCATCACACATGGTCCCTCGGCTACAAAATAAAAGCAATCATAATCACTGAACAATGGACACATGGGAATAATTAACTCGCTAAAAATTCAAACCTATCAAAAGTCAAACCAGAAAGGCCAAGCTGACACTGTTCAAAATAATTAGCCAAAAGCAGAAATTATTTAAATCAATTGCTATAAAAACTAGAGCATGATAAAATATACAAAATTATCAAGCAATGTCAAACATAAATATATTTTGAGACATCAGTATGTCTCATCACTTAACACTATAATATATTATTTCCGTTTAATGATATAATGTGCATTATGTTACAAGTGTGTACCACATAAATGTCAATGGAACAACAGAAGTTGAGCCCATCCCAGCGCTTATCATATTACTATTAATTCATATTTAAAGGGTATAACATATTCTAATGAGAGTTAAAAGTATTCATATTTCACAGTAACAGTATATGCCATTACTTAAATCAATCAACCGTCCAACAGTAGAGCTGATACAAAATTTTCAACACATGATTTTTTTTGCAAAACTTATGAGATGTCATAACTATCCTTGGTACCATGCTGAAGAAAATTAAAATCAGGCAATTCTCCTGCTCTTGATCAAAGATAGAAAAGTGATGAAGACAGACTATTTGACTACTAATCCTTTCACTCATTGTCAAAGCTGCGATGTCAATAATTAGCATTAAGGCAACACGATTAAGGCAACCAATATTGAGGCTCGACATCCTAACCAAGAGTTAATGCTTTCGAAGAAAGAGGAGCAAATGCTAGTAAGAAGGAAAATGTCAATTCAAATAATTACGGTTTAGTAAAAATAATTATTCTTACCATACTATCCAAGGAATAACATACTTCAAGCTAAACAAGGGGATAAGCATTCTGCCTTCGGAACTGGGATAAAGGAAACTGCTTTATTAAGCTCAAAACTTTAATTACAATTTCTTTATGTTCTTCATCTATATACTAAAACTCTTGTTTGTTTGTTTGTTTCTAAACTACAGCCAAAACGGTACACGATAGCGCAACAATTTTAGGCCCACCATTCTCATCGTCGTCCCTTTGGTGCGAATGGAAGAAGTTTCATTGAAACCGGTGTTATATTTTTTAAGTTATTCACATTTTAAAGTTTAAATCTATCTCCTAGGGAGGGAGGGGGGAGGGAGCGAGGGGGGTGGAGGTGGAAGGAGGGGGGGAGGGAGGGGAGAGGATAAGGGGGGTTGAGGGGGATGGAGTGGGGGGGGAGGGGAAGGTGGAGGGGAGTGGGGATGGATGGAGGGGAAAGGGGGAGAGGGAGGAGGGAGGGGGAGGAGAGAGGGAGGGGGGCATGAGAGGGGGAGGGGGGCATGAGAGGGGGAGGGGGCATGAGAGGGGAGGGGGGCATGAGAGGGGGAGGGGGGCATGAGAGGGGGAGGGGGGCATGAGAGGGGGGGAGAGGAGAGGGGAGGGGGCAATGGGGGGGAGAGAGCGGGGAAGGGGGGAGGGGGGAGGAGAGGGTGCTGCACCAATGCAGGAGAGGTTTGGGCCCAACAGGTCCACTTGGTCTATTTCAATGACTGAACATCATTTTATATGATTAGTGAAAAAATGATGATTAAATGATATTTCAGAATCAGAATCAGAATAACATTTCAATATAATGTTCTCTCCACACCCAAACAATCTAATTTTCTTCTCTCGGATCCCTTACAATGTACTATCCATTTACCCATTCTATGAGGTTTCCCTGAAATATCAGTGGACAGTCAGATTTTAGACCATTAACAGCATGAAATGGGAAATATGAAGATTTCACCAAATGCAAAGCCAATGCGGACAATGTCAATACATCAGGACTATTTCACCTAATTGGAGAAGAGACAAGCCTGCATTTCCATTAAACACCGCAATTCTATTTGAAAATTTGCAGTTATCTCTTGTTACTCAGAGATTTACAAAGGAATAACTTATTCCTCAAGTATAATTTAAAACATGTCCAATTTTAAGCAACAAATTATTTTCAGATCTGCAAAAACACCATCTTTCAATTTTCTAAAAGTACTGAATTGTTTTTCGTGAGGTTTCCTTTCCAACCTTAAGGATTTGCATTGTTCTATGGGACTGAAAATACCACAATTTAAAAAAAATACCAAACAAAATGAATGGTCTTAATTAATTGTCTTCCGATCAAAGACCTTTTAAAGATACAGATATTCGTTGGTGTCAAGTATTTGCCAATTCATCCTTTTGTATAGAGGCACAAGGAACTGTAGATGCTGGCATCTTGAGCAAAAGACAAAGCACTGGAAGAACTCAGCGGGTCAGGCAGCATCTGTGGAGGGAATGGACAGATGATGTTTCGGGTCGGAACCCCCTTGTCAGACTGATATTTGTTTTAAATAGTTTATGTAATTTGATACAAGCATAAAATTATGTTCCTTTCAAGGGTCTTGGATTTGAAAGTGGGTGGCTGGCACAGAGAGTAAAAAGGAATTTGTGAATTCAAATTTGTTTACATAAATCATGGTTACATTAGATAATCCTTTTGTAAGTTATAAAAATAATGCAATCAAAAGATCAGTCAACCTAAGTTACATTTGTAAGATCAGGAGTATGGAATCCTCAGGATAAGGTGACTAGAACCAGCAGTCATTGTCACAAAGAAAATTAGTCAGCCATTCAGGACTGAAATGAAAAAGGAAATGGCTTCACCTCAAGGAAATTCTTTGGAATTTTCTGTTCAAAAAGGTTATGGAAGCTCAGCCTGACATGCAGTTTAATCAGAGTAGAGTGATCGATTTTTAGTTATTAAGGGCATTAAGGAAAAGGGAGTTATTGAAGGAAAGAGTTGCCAAGGTATAAGATATGCCAAGATCTACTTGAATTGTAGAGCCAAATGCATCCTTTGTGCTTCACTGTTCATATATGTTAATGAAATGTTATCTATTTTCTCTATCTTCACAATTGCTGGTTGACCTACTGAGTAGTTATAGCATTTGCAGTTTTTATTTTGTTTCCAGTTCCTGCAGATCTTTTTTTTCTTTTCATTTGCCGACATAAGTTTGATTTATGAATTCAAAAATCCAATGCAAACCTCATTCCAACAAGAGTTAATATTGAGTTCAAAAGAATCATGTTCTATCTTGTCATCAATTTCTTTGAAATTTAGGAAAATTTCCTTCACTGGAGTTCTGAGTTCCCCAGCCATGCATAAAACATGTTTGAACAAATGACATTAGACAAAAAAAATATTTTAATAGGATTTGTACCACTTATATAAATCGTTATGAACAGCTTGACCTAAGTCGCAGAGATAAAAAACCACCACAAAATTGCAGATATCCCACTTTCACGTTGCTATTTTTTTTCAGCTGCTCCATTCCTTTTGCAATGTATGTTTCTTTTGACACATTTTTCTATAGTTCTAATTTACCTCCCATGAAGAAAACCCTAAATATAAATGAATATAACCTACAATTGCAAGCCTAAAGAACAGTATGTAGAAAAGAACTGCAGATGCTGGTTTAAATCAAAGATAGACACAAAATCCTGGGACAGGCAGCATCTCTGCGGAGAAGGAAAAGTATCATTTGTGTGTGATATGTCACCAGCAACAAGGTTTTACAATTGTATTGTTGCAAGAAGTTAATGGTTCAATGGTACATTATTGTTACGTATACCTAAATACAGTGAAATTCATTTTTGCATGCAGTTCAATGACAATCCTATTATACATTAGGCACAATCATACCAAGTATAAAAGTGTAAGACAGTAGACCACACTGGGTCAACACACAAAAATCTCCACGTTTTAGGTGCCATCGTGTACCCTTCAAGTCGGAATTTAAAAAAAGATGTTAGTCTTAACTTGGTCATAAAGGCCTGTAATTAGAATGTAGCTTGCTAGAATGAGTGAATGCCTGGTGCTAGAATGAAAGATAAATATTAACCTAACTAAAAAAGATCTATCAATTTAAAAACTTGACAGAAAAGCACATATTGAGGACTCAATAAAAACAATTCACTGCTAATCTATCCAATAATCTGTTAACTTCAGCTCATCCTAAACTGTTGCCGATATTTGCACCTATTATTCATAACCTGTGTTGCTAAACTGTATTAGTTCCTCGTCCTGCAATACCCTGCATTTAAAATTCTTACTCATGTTCAAAGCCAGGCCGCGGCTTTTCCTACCTCAGATATTCTCTGTATGTTTCCAATGCCTGCATCTTACAACACTCTTGTCTATTTCTCCACCAATGCTAGTTAATATTGCTAAACCTAAACTTTGGAATTTTGGCCATAAACATGTGTCTCCAAATCTTCTTTTTTCCTTTAACATATTTCTCAAAACTCTCTTCGGCCAATCTTTGTACACATGGAGTATTGAAATACAATATCTTTAAAATAACCTTTGAAAGAATGATTCCAAAATTATAATTTCACCTGAGATATAAAGCAATGGATCATAAATTGCCCTAGTTTCAATTTTGCTGTGTCCACCATGCTCAATTGTAGTGATTTTGAAGAAATCAACGCGAGAGATTATGAATCAACACTCTTCAGTAAGAAATTAGAAACACAATTTTGGTTCTCAATCACAAGCTAAAATCTAGCTAAAAAAGAAAAGGAATGTATCTGGGGTTTGAGTAAATGATTACAATTTATAATTATTTGATGACAATGATACATAAATAATTGAATGAAGACCATATGTAATTATTACTTTGAGGTCATTATTTTCCCCTTGGTCAATGCTTGCATATCATATCATATCATGTATATACAGCCGGAAACAGGCCTTTTTTGGCCCTCCAAGTCCGTGCCGCCCAGCGATCCCCGTACATTAACACTATCCTACACCCATTAGGGACAATTTTTACATTTACCCAGCCAATTAACCTACATACCTGTACGTCTTTGGAGTATCTCTCATCTTTCAGTTGAGAGGAAGGACTTTTATCCACACCTCTGTTCTTGTACACAATGTGCAAAAGGAAGAGTTTTTCTCCTTACCTTTAATAACACCAAAGTCATTTGTAGTCCCCAGTAACAGTGAATAGCTATCTCAACAGGGATCAAAGCTCAAACCTAGGACAGTCATCTATTTACCGATTTACATTGTTGCTTTCACCAGAAAAATCAGAGCTTTAAAATCAACGAGAGAATAAGTTGTTCAATGTCCAGCACTGAAGGGGACTTTATATGCTTTTGGGAGGCCATTGATAAAGGTCATGTTCTAGATTACCAAAAGCATTTCATAATCAGTGACTCTGATATCAAAAGGTTTGATCCTTTGATCTACTGACCTTCAGTAAATTAAAATATTTTGCAATAATAATTCAATAATCAATTTCAACAGTATATTTCCAAAAGAAACAAAGTATTTTCATTAAGATTCAGATCATTTACTTCTAGATTCAATGTAAAGCTTCTCAGATCTGAAGTCACCATCTGTAGTGTAATTCCAGGGAAACTTCTTTTCCTACAAGTTAAATGCTCAAGTTAAAAGTTCTCACCTTGTCTTTGTTTTCCTTGTTGTTGTAGCAAAGATTGCCGATCAGATGGATGAGATGTGCTTTAAATCCAACTGCAGGATGAGTGATCTGATTGGCGAATGATAAAGTTTGGGATGCTGTAAAAATGTTTCTGCTTTGCCTTCCTACAAGGCTTGTCTCGTACAAAAGCTCTGCAACAAGAAATTAAATTTAAGAATAAGATAAAATAATATCCATCATCTTTTCAAAGTAATGAGGAAGTTTAAATAAAAGATCATTTACAAGTATCATTACACATTTTCATACGTTATATCTATTACCTGTATCCCTACCCAACCAGTCTAATGACCCTCTCTCTTTTACCCATTTACAATTTATCACATCGATTAGTTGTGAACTTTATCAGTAAATAAAGTTGAAAGTTTAGCGTGGCTAATTGTTAAAAAAAAGCCAGGCTTTAAGTTAACCACAAAAAGCTAAATTTTGAACTTTATTTACTGATAGATTTCAGGCCACTACACCCTTCAAATATGAACCTTCATTTAATTAAAATTATACAACATAGCTCTGCATGACAGTACATCGTTGGTAAGCTTCACCCACTTGCTTAACGGGAACCTAGCTATCTCTACTTCAAAAATATTCAAGGGTTATTGCCCTTGGAGAAAGGTTCTAAGGAGTCGGGAGCCTTTGAGAGAAAAAGTGTCACAATATAGATATTATTAATGAACATTGACCCCTAATTCTACATTCTCCCACAAAAGGAAATAAACTTTCCATGAGCACAGGCTTTTGCAAATTTCAAATCAAATCCCCTCTCACCTTTCTAAACTCACAGCAGATACAAGCCGAGTCCGTCTAATCATTTCTTCACAACCTGACCATTCCGGATATCCGTCTAGCAGACCTTCCTTGAGCAGCTTCTAACACATCATCATTCCTTAAATAATATTATAAACAGCTCTCCAGATGTTGTTTTACCAATGCTCTCTCTAACTGAAGAAAATCTCCTTACTTTTACATTCCATTCCTCTAGCAATTAACAATAACCAGCTGTAAAGCTTTCTTAATTACTTGCGGCACCTATATATTGGTCTTTTTCAAATCATGCTTTAGGGCTCCAGAAAGTTCTGTTTTTTGGAACTCCACAATCTCTTGTCATTTAGATAATACTAGACCAAGTGGACCCGTTGGGCCCAAACCTCTCCTGCATTGGTGCAGCACCCTCTCCTCCCCCATTTCCCTCTCCCCCCTCCCCTACCCCCTCCCTCCCTCCATCCCTCCCCCCCTCCATCCCTCCCCTCTCCCTCTTCCCCCCTCATCTCCCCCCTCCACTCCCCTCCCCCCTTCCCCCCCACTCCATCCCCCTCAACCCCCCTTATCCTCCCCCCTCCCTCCCTCCCTCCCTAGGAGATAGATTTAAACTTTAAAATGTGAATCTTTTAAAATGTAACACCGATTTCAATGAAACTTCTTCCATTAGCACCAAAGGGACGACGGTGAGTAAGGTGGGCCTAAAATTGTCTCGCTATCGTGTACCGTTTTGGCTGTAGTTCAGGAACAAACAAACGAGAGTTTTAGTATATAGATGCTTTGCCAATTTTATTACTTTGTATTCCTAGTTCTTTAGCAAAGTATACCAGAACAATTCTATTTCTTATTTTCTACATCAGTTTCATGGTTTCATTCATTATTTTTTATTTTCATGTAATGTGGAGAATCTTTTCTTTCTAATCATGGCATAATTTATTTTTTAAGATTCTCAGATTAGATTGTGGCTATAGTTTTTTTCAATTATTTAGATTTATCTCAACTGCTATGATCCTACCAGTGCTTCCTTCCTTTATTTGAACAGTCTAAAACTAACTGGGGAAATAACCTCCATTTCCTTAATACAAATATTTAGTCTTCCTTTTTACCAGAGATTGGGAAAGTTTTCCCCATGCAGTGGGCAATACTTAACTGTAAATTAATGTTACTAAAACTGTTCACAATTTTTTTTCAGGAGCTTGCTGGGTCAATTATAACTGTATTTCATAAGTATTTTGTTGGTTCTCACATCATGAAAAGATGAGGCAAGAAAATTCAAGTTCTCAATTTTCTATTCTCATGATTGTACTTAATGGCTTTGCCAATAAACCCCTATCGACATTATGATTGCGAATCTGAATTTGGGAATAAATTTTAGTTTAGCTTATCATTGTCATGTCTCCAACAACCTTCCTTTGAGATAGGTATGATTCTAGTGAAGTCATACAGCATGGAAAGACCCTTCTGCCCAACTTGCCCATACTGCCTAAGAAGCCCCATCTACGCTAGTCCCACCTGCCCATGTTTGGCCTATACCCCTCAAAATCTTTTTTATCCATCTACCTATCCAAATGTCATTTAAATGTTGTTATAGTACCTGCCTCAATTACCTCCTCAGGCAGCTTGTTCCATACACCATTACCCTCTGTGTGATAAAATATTTGCTTAGGTTCCAGAGATTGGGTTGTAATTGTCACAAAACTGTTACAATTGTTTCGTTGGGTTGCTGTTGTCTAAATTAATTAAATTATTGCATCGTATGGGAGGCGCATTCCCAATCTCGTTGTACCCCTGGGTACAATGACAATAAAGATATATTGTATTGTATTGTATTATATCTTTCCCCTCTCACCTTAAACCAATGTCCTCTAGTTGTTGATTTCCCAACTTAGATAAAAGACTGCATTCGCCCTATCTATTCCACTCTTTGTGCATTCACCCTATCTATTCCTAAGTATATTTCCTGATTCTGATTTGTAGTGAATGCTTTTCCTTCATTATAGTGACACTTGCATAGAGAATTGCTGTGTGCACTGCCAAACAGGCACAGCAGTTCGATGGCCTCAGAAGTTCTGAAGCTGTCAGAACAAGGGCAAGCATTGGTATGTCTTCTCACCAATTTAAATATGAAATCCTAACTGAGTCTACACCTGGTTCTGGTGGTTAAATAAATGGTTAGTTAATTTAACTAAATGCAAAATCATCAATCAAAAAGATGGGAAAAAATAGAGGAGAAATAAAAGACAAAAAAAATGTGTTAACATAATTAAATCTGCAATGATAATTACAGTTCATAGAAAATAGACTCCATAAAATGCAAAATTAAATTTGAAGACATTGTTATTTGCAATTAAAATTTATGACACCATCAAAGACAAGCTTACGTTAGGAAGATAAATTCTCACATTTTTGGCAGGTTTACAGTACAAATAAAAGATTTTCACATCCTTTATGTCTATTTGCGAAGCATATTGGCCATATATCTGTATGATGAAGATTGTGAGGAGCAGAGAATAAAAATGAAATTGGACAATACATTTCCTTGGTTGATACCAAATAATTTACTCCACCAACACAGAACCTCACTTGTTACTCTAATTCCAAAATCTGGACCAGATACCTTTGGAGTTCAGAGAGACAGCATGGAAACTGGCCCTATTGCCCACAGTTCACACTGACCATCTACCCGGTTACACTAGTTCCGCTATTCCACTTTCGCTCCCTCTCCATACACACTAGAGCCAATTTACAGAGGTCAATTAACCTACAAACCTGCGCGTCTTTAGGATGTGGGAGCACCCGGAGGAAACCCATGCAGTCACGGGGAGAACCTGTAAACTTCATACGGACAGCACTGTAGGTCAAAATCTAACACGGGTCTCTGGCGCTGTGATACAGCAGCTCCACTAGCTGTGCCATTTGTATTATAAGTCATCCATAACATAATATCATTGGCTCCCAACCATTCTGAATGTATCATAACTTGAAATACTTAATTCTCAGTTCTAATCCAGCTGGTACCAAATGTTCTAGTTCTGCTTTTCATTAAGACATATAATTTTATAGATTGTTCTGGTTTATTACCTAAGACTGCTGATGTTGCCTGAAGTGATCTAGAATTTGTTCCAGCCAAATCAGCTAACTCTGCATTAGCATGAGTTTCTACATGTTAAATTAGGGCAACCAGCATCTGCAGTTCCTTCTTACACAATATTATCAATCATTGAGTAAATCACAATTTTCTGCTAAGCTAATGAAAGAATAATCACTGCAATTTTTTGAAACTTTAAAACGTTTAGACTGCTTTGAAATATTTTTGGTTAGCCTTATTATCTTTGTGTTTTCTCTTTGTTAGAGTGGCATCATGAATATTGCTTTTCCATTCTCTTTTTCAAGATATTCTTACTGCCTCTTTTACTTAGAAATATAACATCTGAACTATTCAATCAATATCTGCAAAATTTTAAAGTGATCTCTTATAAGATCGTTTGTTCTTGTGGTTTACAAATTGCAGCCACTGACATTCTCATATGTTTTATTTTAACAAAAATCACTGCTACAATAACTGCTGCAGAAAATAATTAACTAAATATTTTTGATTTTTTAAGAACAGTTTACTTCATGTAGGAAGGAACTGCAGATGCTGGTTTAAACCAAAGATAGACACAAAATGCTGGAGTAACTCAGTGGGACAGGCAGCATTTCTGGAGAGAAGGAATGGGTGACGTTTCAGGTTGAGAAGAAGGCTCTCGACCCAAAACGTCACCCATTCCTTCTCTCCAGAGATGCTGCCTGTCCCGCTGAGTTACTCCAGCATTTTGTGTCTTTCTTCATAGACTGTTTTATACAAAATATTTTATTAGCTTTTATTTAATCTAATTTAAAAGATGTAGCTTTATGATTTGCACTTACTAACAGTGGTCTCTACCAGAGCAGGAGAGTTCTGCAAATAGCTGAATTTTTCGTGGTTTGAGGTTGTTTCACAGATAATATCAAGAAGCTTGATTACAATGAGAGCATCCTGTGTCAAAAGAAAATTAAATGGCAGACTGTAATAGACAGCAAATTAACCATGGAGATAAAGTCAAAAATAATAGAACCAAATCACAGATACAATGCATCTTTTTGCAATTAAATAAATGTTCTATGACAAGTTTAGCTCAACACTATGAATGTTAGAAATGAGAACAGAAAATGCTGGGACTGCACAATGGAGCAAGCTGCTTCAATGTGGAGAGAAACCACATTCAGGTTAACCATATAATAAAAATGAACTGCAGATGCTGGTTTATACTAAAGATAGACACAAAATGCTGGAGTAACACAGCAGGTCTGGCAGCATCTCTGTAGAAAATGGGTAGGTGACATTTCGGGTTGGGATTCTTCTTTAGACTCAATTTATTTCAAGTTAACCATTTCAGGTTAACAACACCACCAGCACTGGATCAAATTATTAATGATATGAGATTTAGAGAGAATAAAAATATCTCAATCAAATTCAACGCAAGTTCAAAGAAAAGCACTTTGACACATTGCAACTTCCAGACTAACAATGAATACAGCATTGTCAGATAATAATTCTCCCACTTATATTTCCTCCAAACCCAAACTTTGTTTCTTTACTTCTCCTATTACCACCCATTTTTTGCCTTGCAGTGTCGGCCCATCTATCATTTAATAAATGCCATCACTAGGAAATGGACAATTCTCCACCCTACCTCATCTTCTGCATCAGTATCAGAGGCATATTTCAACACTGCCATACATTTCTCTACGAAACAGGCTGCCAGGAATTGCATTAGTCTGACAGGAACAGGCAGGTCATCACTGCCAGCTGGAATTTCCAGATTCTTGTCACTCAGCTTTGCGGATATTAGCTCCAAGATGATAATTCTGCAACAAAAGATTAAATGCACTATGTTTGCTACTGAGTGTCTAGTAATTCAGACCCTTGAATTGTTGGTAATTTATGATTTACTCCTGAATATTCTAATAGCTAATAATTATTGACCCCAATTTTGTAGCAATAATGATGGAGAAACTATCAGGGATCACTGTCATTACACCAAAAAAAAAGCTATATCAATGTTTCCTACCATTGTGTATTGACAATGAAAGCAAGTTTGGGTTTTCTATGTATGGTTTGTTTAAAACAGTGATTCAGCATTCACACAGTGTGGTGATTTTAAATTCTTCAGGGTAATGAAGAGAAACCAATGCATTATGAATATTTCTGGTGTTTCTGAATTAGTTGTGTGTTCTCATAAAAACCTATGTGCAGTGAGCCACTCGCTATGCTGATGAATTTAGACATAAATATTGTTTAGCAAACATTTTGGCCCCTTGGAGGGTGATGGGTATATGTAACGAACTGCCAGAGGAAAGGTTGAGGTGTGTACCATAATAGCATTTAAAAGACACTTGGACAAGTACATGGATAGAAAAGGTTTAGAGGGATATGGGCCAAATGCAGGCAAATGGGGATAACTTACATGGGACATCTTGGTCGGAATGGACAAGTTGGGCCGAAATATGAAGGGTGTTGTATAATTCTATGATAATGATGTTTAGATGTTTAGATGTGAATAGCCAGGACCAATGATTTAACAAATAATAACAACCCAAATTACAGCTTTAACCTACTTTTCTTGATTGTTCCATTTTGTGTACATTGCAGACACCAAATCTGGACATTTCAGAAACTGCTCCATTACAATCAGAAAGCTGGAGAGAGAATATTAAACCCCAGTTCAACAATACACTCTTCAATGATATACAGTATTTTTTCTACAGCAAACAATTTAACACAATTCAATATAATGCCTTTTCTGATGAAAACCTAATACATATTGTTAAAACAAATACAGACACCCAACTTTAAAAAATAATAATTTCTGTGGAAAATAGCGCATTATCTCTTGAAAAATCCTTTGTAAAATTTTGATTTTCAAAGTTTATAGAAATTCAATGAAATGTAAAAATGGCAATAAAAGGATTTATTTGGACCTATAATTCCACCCTTGCTTCAAATCTTCTGACCTAAACAAGGAAATGCTTAAAATATAGATATTTGGCTGGAGAACAATCATAGTTTGATGTCAAGGTTAACAATTCGGTCAAAGATGTCAACGAGGCAGTGTAAATTCTTGCACTGCCACTAGAATATGTTTGGGCAGGGGTTCAGCCCAAGAACAATGGTCGAATCATGATGAGGGCTGTCCCTCCCTATCCACTGTTGGAGAAGGTGGCTGCATCGTCTCTGGCTTGTCCCCTTTTAGCCGAAGATTGACTAGGAAAATTAAATCAGAGGATTTTATTGTTCACACCAATTACCAGTTTACAGATAATGATGTTTGCAATCAGCTAAGAGATGCAACATCAAGAAGTAGGGCTGATTTGTAGTCTTGAAGATGGATGACGGGATTTCTTATGAATGCATGTGTTCATTTTTAAGGTCTTTGAAAGTAGGAGTGCATCATTAGCAAACAGCTGGTGATGTTTCTTAAGATGACCATTACTCTGCGTACATCAGAGCTTCAATGTTGGCTAGAGTGTTATTGGTCTCAGCGCTCTGGAGACAATGCCATAAATAAATATTTACTTTGCTTCCAAAATCTTTCATTAAAATGTATTTGTTAATACCAAGCTTTTCCTGCAATGCAACTTAATGGTGTAATTTAAAGTGCAACAATAATTGATAGGGTTTTTTGTTTTCAGGTTCATTCATTGATTACCATGTTTACAGCCGATCGTTCCCTGCACCTTTGGCACATTCACAATCTCGGCAAATTCACAGGCACACATCGTTTGATATTCTCAACTTGGGGAGATAGAATTATGCTCCTTTGAGTCCACCAACTCCATTACATCACAGATGAAGTGGTCATGTTAAAAACTGTGGCACATACAGTGACCTTTCCTTACAATGATCTGGAATCTGAGCATTTGAGGTCAACTTTAAATTTTCGGAACAGTCGATGGAAAGGTGCACCACTGGAATTCTGCTCACAGATCTCAGTTATAAATACCTTTAAAAATCTTAGCCATTTTCAAAGATTTATTTATTGGATGTGAACCCTGATTTATTGGATGTAGCACTGTTGGCAAGGCTAGCATTTATTGCCCATTCCCAACTGCCCAGAAGATGGTAGTGGTGAGCCATTTTCTTGATCCACTGTCACAGTACTTCACCGTAAGGGTGCCACAATGTCTACAAGGAAATGTAGGACTTGTTTGCAATTATGATGAAGAAACAAAGTATTTCCGAGCCAGGATGATGTGTGAATGGAAGGGAAACATGCAGGTAATGGCATTCAAGCATCTCAATCTTTTTGATGGTAGAAGCTGTGACTTTGAGAGATGCTGGAGAAACTTTGGTAATGTAATACCTAATAGTAAACATTATAGGCAAATGCGTACTGATGGGTGACTGAATGTTAGAGTTCTGGATTTGTGCCAGTCAAACAGAATTGTTATTGCAATTACTTATACCAATTATTTATTGGTAGAGACTGGACTATGGATCAAGTCTCTTGAGGGATAATAATATGTTGGATAAGCAACAGAAGATCATGAGATCTCTCTGCTGGTGAACCAGATGGTTTAGCATTTGGGAATTCTTAAGCAATAGCTCTCATAAACCACAAGGGAAGACCATGTGCTTTTATTATTGGACAACTGGTAACTAATTCTGTTGATTTCTCATTACAATGTTACAATGACTTGTAAGCAAGTCGTTGGTTGTGTTTGTTCAGTTGATCAAAATGAAAAAATGTACAGAGCCTAGCATAGATTGCCAGTTTCCAAATGCCATGACTTATCCAACATGGCTGCCAGAAGGCCTCAGCAGTCTCTCTCTCCACAAGACTGCCAGAAGTATAACATCCTTTTTTGTGGCAGTTTCTTTCCTTCATTGCTCTCTCCTTACTGGGCTCTTTTGGGGTAAGGAGGGTTGTGGGTCATGGTGTGCCTGTCTGACATTTTAAACCAATAGAATGACGTATGTAATTGTTTTATGCTGACATGAACACTAGTGAGGAGTAATAGATTCATAGGCGAAGAAAAAAAAATTCAAAAGGGAAAGTGAATATGTCAATTCAGTAAATTCACATTAATGAATGATAAAAGGTTCTAGAGAATGCTTGGAATTCAGTAACAGAAACATTAGTAAATAGGCTATTAATCATGTACAGTACACATTAAAAGCATAGAAAAATAGACAATAACACTAAAGCTTCAACAGATAGAATTGCAAACTGCACCAAGACTTCTTGCCCAAGGGATCAAGGGAAAATGTTAAATGTTCCTTAAAAAATACATACGCCCAGTCCAGTTGTGGCTCGTTCCTGCAGATTTTGACAACAGTTTCAGCCAGTTCAATCCCTGTTGTATGGTTTAGTAGGTCTGCTGTTCTTTCAATGCTGAGGCAGGTAAACAGAACCATGCAGCAATAGCTAACAGTTTTCTTATCCAAATGATTCAGGCAATTCCTCAGGAAAAATGAAAAACACAAATTTTAGACACAGGCCCAAGAAATCAGTCAATGCTACATGCCATATTTGCCAAATATCTCGTAATTTATTTATTACCCTTGATATAGATGAGTTTGTTTCAAATACAAGAAAAATAGCAATGAAGGAGAGACAATTATTTCATTTAAACTTGTGACAACAGTGAACAAAACATATGTGTTTGTCAAATAAAGAATGTCACCGAGTTCAAATTAATACAGATAACTTCACAATGGAGACACAAGTAACTGCAGATGCTGGAATCATGAGCAAAACACAGAGTGTTGGAGGAATTCAGCAAGTCAGGCAGCATCTGTGGAGGGAATAGACAGCCGACGTTTCGGTTCGCAACACTTCTCTAGACTCGAATTTCATGAATTTCTTTAAGAAATTAACAAATTTAACAAATTTTCTATTTGCAGAAAAGTATGTCCTTCTGAAGTCACAAGTGTGACAACATATGTCTTTCACAAATTGTAACTATTCCTTGACCTTTCCACCAAAGGAAATAGCCATCCACCATCATCCCGTTCACATCCTTCGTCATTAATATACTTTCTTCAAGTTTCCCCTAAGCCTTCCTTTCTCTAAAATGGTTCCAGCTTCTCTAAACAAAGTTTATAGCTGTAGTCCTTCATTCCAACAACCATTCTTATATATTTTTTCTGGAATCTCTCCGAATGCTTTCACATCCTTTCTATAGTGTTCATACAAATTCACAAAATCCTTTTTTTAAGCTGGTGTACAAAATACAGAAATTCAAATGAAGGTAGCGAATTATATGTAGGGCAACGGAGAGAAATTAGCAACTGCATCATTACTTTTCAAGTCAATAAAGTGAAATTTGTTTCTTGATGAGGGTAGAATTGGGAAATAGATACTGAACAGGGAGATAACAACAAATCCAAAACAGTAGGTTTTGGGCAAGCTTTTGCAGGTAATGGTTATATTTTATATCAAGTCAAATGTTTAAACAGGAAAATGTCAGAATATAAGGCATGCAGGCTGCAGTGGAGCAGGTTGATTCCAGACACTGGAATGTACTGCCTGAGGAACTTTCAAATATGAGATGTGATACACCGAGCCAAAAATGAAGCAGTTATATCTTCATCACAAGTGGTCAACTTATCTTCATCACAAGTGGTCAGCTTAATTCAAGTCCAGTTGTAAACTCAGTCATTATAAATTTAGTCATCACAGTAATTCAGCAGCTAGTAATTCTCACCATTCTCTGCCTCGCCTCGACTTAAAATAAAAAAAGACGCCAAGTGCTGATATAACTCAGTGGATCAAGCAGCATCCCTGGAGAACATGGAAAGGTGATGCTTTGGGTCGGTGCCCTACTTTCCAGATATATCAGTATTACCTGTGGTTGTGAGGGAACTATTAATGGCCAGCGATTCTGGTTACTCTCTTTGCAAATTATGTAGTAATGTGATTGGATGTGGTCTCCAAAAGCAGTAATTGTTTAAACCCACATCGGCACTGGAGTTATTTTTATTCCTTAATAGAAACAAGGAACTGCAGATGATAGATTACAAAAATATACACAAAGATCCATCTGACGAATCATGACCCAAAATTTCACCTATCCATGTTCCCCAGAGATGCTGCCTGACCTGCTGAGTTACTTCAGCACTTTGCGGTTTTCTTTGTAAACCAGCATCTGCAGTTCCTTGTTTCTACACTATAGGTGATGTTTCAGGTCAAAGAGGATCTGAAGAAGGGTCCCGACCCAAAAATGTCACCTATTCATGTTCTCCAGAGATGCTGCCTAGCCCGCTGGGTTAATCCAGCACTTTGTGTCCTTTTTTACACCTATAGTGTACATGTTTGAGGCTCTCCTATCAGATTTCTGTCCCTGATGCAGCAGTTTAATAATCCAAACTAAACATGTCTTCTCAAACAATGCTCCTGTAATTTTTGGTACAGTAGACAGACCACCTTCCTCCAATACCTGTCCAACCTTGCTCCAGATCAAAGGGACTGCCCTTACATCAACAATGGCATGTTTTACATGCCTTTCCTGGGGAGCCCCTTCCTCATCTGCAGGCAGCAGCTAAGTAACATTGTCCACAGCTGTGGAGTCAGCTTTCACATCCATGCTGATGACATTCACCTTCATCTCAACTTTCTCCCACATCACAAACTCCAAGGTGTTTAACCTCAAAGTTGAGCCTCAAGGCAACTCAGATGAAAAAGGAGATTAACAGTTGAGGGGGTGGGGGGGAGATGGGTCGAAGACAGACAAAAGCATAGAAATGAAAGGATAGATAGATATGGGGTTAGGCAGGTATACCTGTTAGGCAGGTGTCAGAATACAAAAGGAAACTCACTCTGCACCTGGGGACATTGAACCTGAGATAAACCGTGTAAAGGAATGGGACAAGGATGGAAGCTAGAGCCAAGCCAAAGGTGACGTTAGGAAATTGGGAGGGGCTGAGCGACAATTTCTGAAAATGCACAAATGTTGTTGGGTTAAGTAGAGGAAACAGTTGAGGCTTGATGCTGCCAAGGAGATCAGAATAATTTAATCAACTCCATCAAACCATCCAGAGATCCAGGACAACAATGAGCCATGGGGCTGTTGACATAATCCCAGGTGACATCATTAAAGTTAATGTATGGTCCTGAGGCAACATGGAAATATTTTATAGTACCAATGGGGGGAAAAAAATCTAATTATTCTGGAGATTCAAGATATTAATTTGATTATTCTTTCCCCTATTCCTTTCTCTACTTCTTCCTTCCACTTTGAAGAGCAAATCCAAATCCATGAAATAGGGGGCTTGGCATTCCATGCTGGATCAAATATTGGATTAACTGGTCATACATTTAACATAAATATAACACTTACAGAAACAGATTCGGAAAGGCATTTTTCCAAATTACATCCTTGGTTTCTTCATTGCCAACTGCCAGATTTCCAAGGAACTGTAGACCACATTGAAAAGCTGAGGAAAATATGATGTTTTTAAAGAATAAATTGAGGAAATGAAAAATTCTTAGAAGTTAACAATTTGTATATGAAGAAGGACTCACAATACGACCGATTTTCTAAAATCAATTATACAAGAAAAATATGCAATAGAAATCATCAAAATATAAATAAACTGTTAGTAATGTGATGCAGTACAAAGTTAAAGAAATATTCATGCTATTCATTCAACCATTAAGATCATATTCATTGCCTTCGTCCTTGACAACCTGTGATCAACTCCAAAAGAGCAAATTAGTTATATTTGAATTACACACATGAAAAATAAAAAAGAAACAAAAATTAGTTTTCTCTTTTCTTGACGCAGCAGGCAGGAACCCTGTATTACTGCTACTGAAAATAAAGCAGCTAAATTTAGCTGCTGGAACAATGGTGGGTCAAGAAACTGCAGATGCTGGAATCTTGAGCACAAAACAATCTGCTGGAGGAACTCAGGTTTGAAATGCTAGGCTTGTATCTGCTGTAGTTTAGAGAGTGAGACAGGGCTCGATTGAAACTTGTAGAATCCTGGGAGATCATGACATGGTGCATTTGAAGAGGATATTTCCTCATGTGGGACAATCCAGATCTATGAGTCACTCATTGAAAATAAAGGATGACTATATAAAGACTAAGATTAGACCAAATTAACGACTGCAAGTCTTTGTAAATTTATTTCTTCAAGAAGGTAGTGGAGACAGGGCCTTTGAATATTTCTAAGGCAGAGGGAGGTAGATCCTTAGGTAGAGTGGAAGGTTAGTATATTGGAATGGTGCAGTGGCCTGGAATGCAAGATTGGCCATTATGTTATTAAATGGCACAGCAGGCTCAAAGGGCCAAGAGGCCGATCCTACTCCCAATTGTTATGTTCTTTTGAGTATTAAAATACAAGGAGAGGGAGCAGGAAGATAGTTGGTTAGAACATACAAAAAGAAGGAAAGTATTCAGCACCACAAGTTGAATGGCCTATTTCTGCATTCTATGACAGGCTAGAATCCTGGCGGGTGGTTTGCTTGAAACCACATTTCACAACCAGTTGGTATATTTATGCAATAGGTGTTACCAATCATATTTCTTTACTTTGCATTTAATTAAATCTTCCATTATGTGGTAACTTTGCCTTCATCACCGATATCAATCATATTGTAAATACAACTGCAACTGTTTGTATTAGACTGAGATCTGTCTAGACAACACCACCACTTGAACCATATAGCTGATGAATAAAAGTGGCACTGTCGCCAGCATTTAAAAAAACTACAGTAAACAGAAATGATTGCATTCTATGGTTCAATTTTAGTGCATTTTTTTTATTGTTTTAAGATTGCTTCCACATCCAATGACTAAACCTAAAACATGTGGCATATTTCTACTGATGGATTGAGTACAAATCCTTTTAGTAAACCATCCATATAACAAGACCACTAAACCTCAATTCAACAACCAGATTAAAGCCAAAGAAAAACTAAATTTGATGTGGATAACAGAACAACGTCTATCATTCAAATCAGCTGGCTAGCGCAAATGCACAAAATTCCTGATGGGATCTCTCAGAACAATTCTGGAATTTATAATGGACTAAAGACAGATCTAGAAAGGTACAACCCTCACAACGTGAATTACTTGGGCATTTCAAGTATAGCAGGTTTCTATGAATCTAGACACAAAAAGCTGGAGTAACTCAGCAGGTCAGACAGCATCTCTAGAGAAAAGGAAAAAGGAGGTGACGTTTCAGGTTGAAACCCTTCTTCAGACTGAATGTAACTTCCATGAATGTAACTTGGCTTAAGGTACTCCATCCTGAAAAGAATACCAAGATACTACTGAATTACTTCTGAATGTCCAAAATACTGAGCCACCACACTCAAGAATTGGTGAGTTTACCTTGTGCTTTCCAACTGTACCTTGCAATTACAGGTTTTTTTAGAGTTTTACCCAGAACATGCTCTCAAATTTATTTTGAGAATTTCCAACCACTGTATTTCAATTGGTTTCTAACATTGTGAAAAGCATTGCAAATACATTTGCACCAAAAACATTCTACAAGGGCTAATTTGGTAATCATCTCAGGCATCAAGGGTGGAGAAGAGCTAGATTATCAAGACAAGTTTCACCTAAGAGTGAAATAGCTTTTGTGGTTTGTTCAGAAACAATATATACCAGCATCTGCAGTTCCTTGTCATTCCAAGCAATATTGATAGTTTACTACATGATCACAAATTTCACACACATTATGTACAAAGATGTAAGATTTGCAAGGTATTTTGTGGAGGGATTAATTCATAAGAAGCCAACATTTACATCAATTATAACAGTTTTCCTTGACTGAACTTAATTATACTGCATTCAGTGAGGCATTCGAGAAATATGGTAAAATGATAGGATTGGGCAGTTAAATAAATGGAGTTATGAAAGGAAATCTGTTGAAATTGTGAGATTGATGATGGATTGTGGTAGATTTTCTTTCAGAACAACAAGCTGGAAAACACATCACGCCAGATTGTAAAACAGCTTCTTCCCTGCTATTATCAGACTCTTATACCAGCCGCTCACAAGCTACGAGATGTATTTCTGATCCCCCAATCTACATCATTGAGGACCTTGCATTGCTTTTAAATCTGCACTTTCTCTGCAGTTGTAACACTATATCTGCACTTGGTTTCCGTTCTCTTTGCTCTAGTTCTTGTACTCATGCATGATTTTTGATTTCAATCATTAGGATGCAATTTTTTAAACCTGGAAAGCACGCAAAACTAAGTTGTTCACTGTATCTCAGGACACGTAACAAACACCCATGTCAATAAACCACTACCAAAACACTAAATGTTGGTGCGTGTTGGATCTTGGGTATGCTGCTTCAAAAAACTGACCATCAAACAGGCATATAGGAAAACATTTGTAATAGTGGTCACAATAGCACAGGAGTTGGCGATAAAAATTAGCTAGCCATGCAGTAATTATGCAGAGTTTTCATAGGACAACATCCGTGGTACAACGTACAACTTTGGTCCAGATCCAAGAAAGGATATATTGGCTACCGAATCGGTGTAAAACAGACTCCAGGGGTTGATTTTTATTTTGGGATAAGGTTGCGTGAGGAAAGATTCAGTAACATTTATGTAAATACTAAAATTGAATGTAACCTCACTGAAAAGAACTTGAGTCTGTTTCAGAGAGATTAATAGATTAGTACTAATCTGGATTTGAGGGAGAAAATCTAATTGCGGGTTATTTTATTTATTTATTTTTTAGTTTTTCGAGATACAGAGTGGAAACAGCCGCTCAGGCCATCAAGTGCATGCTGGCCAGTGATCCATGATGGCCACTAGTTTTATCCTACACACAAGGGACAATTTACAGAAGCCACTTAACCTACAAACATGCATGTCTTTGGAGTGTGGGAAGAAACTGGAGCACCTGGAGAAAACCCACATGGTCACAGAGAGAACGTACAAACTCTGTACAGACAGCACCAGTAACAGAATCGAACCCGGGTCTCTGGCACTGTAAAGCAACAACTCTACCACTCTGCCACCCAATTTGTATCAGCAAATATTGACTGAGCCCTGTCAGTTGACATGCATGAGTGGAGTTTCTTACCTGCTGACAATATATCACTCTGGAAATCTGTGAGCTTGTGAAGAAACTGGAGAATCTGAATCGTTGGGTCAATCAGGCCTACAGTTCTGAAAGATAAAACAAAGGACGAGGACCAGCATATGAATTAGAGAAAGGGTACATTCCTTGATATTATTTTCTCCACTTGAAAAATATCCTGGGCCACCCACGTCTGCTCCCAGAACTTCAATAACGGCAAAAATTAATATGTTGTAATTGGGAATATTTTCCACTCTAATTTACCAACTCTTAGGCAAATTAATCAGCATCATAATTTACTCTCACCACGAAGCTGCACAACTAACACCACCGCAAGAAACTTCATCACACAAACCAACCTCACTCCTTAGCGACTCCAATTACACTTCATACTGTCTTGGGAAAGCAGTCAACATAATCAAGGGTCACTCATACCCTGGTCATCCTCTCTTCTCCCCTCTTGCGTTTGGAAGATAACACACAACCTTGAAAGCCAGATACTAGAACAGCTGTTTCCCCCTGTTATCAGACTCTTGAACAGACCTTTCATATGCTAAGGATGCTCATATTCTTCAGATCCTGAAGAAAGATCTCAACCCGAAACATCACAATCCATGTCCTCCAGAGATGCTGCCTGACCTGCTGAGTTACTCCAGCATTTTATGTCCTTTTGTGTATTAACTAGCACCTACAGTTTCTTGTTTCTTCACAGAATGTTTAATGCATGGCGACTTATGGACCATTGAGTCTGTACCAGCTCTACAAATGACCAATTAATCAGTAATTCAATTGTCAGCAAAAAGTAATTGATTATTTGCAGTATGCATATTTACACATGGTTTGGGAAAAATCCCGGGTCAAGTGACAAATCCGATAAATATGTTAAAAAAATAATGAAAAATGAAACTAGTAATTGTTTTGCAGCTCTGATAAACTGTCACCAAATTAAGCAATATGGACAAAAGTATTTTTTCTCAAAATGTTATATTTGCCATTATTCTCAGAGACTGATTTTATGGCCCCTTTCATAAAAATCTTGCATGAATATAGTTTAATCATAACTTTTTAGATAAATTAAAAACAGAAAAGGGAACATTTCGACATCTTGCCAGACCTCAAGCCCTGTACAATTGAACATTCAATGTCCATGCGGTCGGCACAGTATTCTATTGTTCACACACATTCGTCAAATTCCCATTTACCCTCATTGAGGTTGAACAGCAGTCAGTGGCCTAGGTACAGATCAAGTAAAATATTTAATTACAGAGCAAATATCAAGACACAAATGCGCAATATGAATGGAACTAATATTGCAGAACTACAATGGAAAATGGAATCCTATATATAAAAATAAAGAACATGAAAATATTTACTTTCATTCATAACCATGAACGTATTTAATGAAAATGTAACAGCTCTATATAAAGGTTACTGGGGAGTTCAAATACATTGCTAATCGTGGATGTAATTCATATCCAGAAGGCAAATTATTATAGACAATAGACAATAGGTGCAGGAGTAGGCCATTCGGCCCTTCGAGCCAGCACCGCCATTCAATGTGATCATGGCTGATCATTCTCAATCAATACCCCGGTCCTGCCTTCTCCCCATACCACCTGACTCCGCTATCCTTAAGAGCTCTATCTAGCTCTCTCTTGAATGCATTCAGAGAATTGGCCTCCACTGCCTTCTGAGGCAGAGAATTCCACAGATTCACAACTCTCTGACTGAAATAGTTTTTCCTCATCTCCATTCTAAATGGCCTACCCCTTATTCTTAAACTGTGGCCCCTTGTTCTGGACTCCCCCAACATTGGGAACATGTTTCCTGCCTCTAACGTGTCCAACCCCTTAATAATCTTATATGTTTCGATAAGATCCCCTCTCATCCTCCTAAGTGTATATTCCAGTGTATACAAGCCTAGTCGCTCCAGTCTTTCAACATATGACAGTCCCGCCATTCCGGGAATTAACCTAGTAAACCTAAGCTGCACGCCCTCAATAGCAAGAATATCCTTCCTCAAATTTGGAGACTAAAAATGCACACAGTACTCCAGGTGCGGTCTCACTAGGGCCCTGTACAATTGCAGAAGGACCTCTTTGCTCCTATACTCAACTCCTCTTGTTATGAAGGCCAAAATATGATTATACAATATACTAGTCTCTATAATGCTGAATTTGGCATTTCTAAAATGGTGGAGAACAATACAAATGTTCACTCTCTCTAGTTTGCTCATCAATCCCCATACTCATCCAGGGATGTATTTGATCCCAGCTGTTCACAAACATCCCACAAAAATAGATGTATGGGAATTATTTTGTACTATCACTCAAAATTAACTAATTTAGGTTGTTGTTCACCACTCCCACATTGAATAACTGATCTTCTTTGATTTGCTTTACTTTGTTCTAAATCACAGGCAATGTGAGTTGGCGAAAAACAATAAAAAATAATAACTGCCATCATGACACACCCAATCTACCAAAGTGAATGAATGTAATGAATTACATAAAGCTGGAACTAATCACTTTCTCCATATGGAGTTGGGTCAGAAATATGGGAATAAAATGTTCTGCTTGGTAACACTAATGTCTACTCTGAAACAAAGCTGCAATTTTGCTTGTACTTTTATTCTTTTTATAACTACTCTTTCCACTCTGCTGTAAATTATTAGGTTTGTCACTGGATCCAGTCAATTGTACCAATGTAAAAATGAAATCAGTCAAATGAACTCAGAAAAGTAGCTCAATGGCAGTTTTTACGCATTCACAATGCATAAAAAATAGCAATAAAATATTACGTAAACAATACATTAAAAGTGCACTGGTTTCATGAGGCATATCTAACTATAAATAGAATACTCTCATAAGGTAAGTGCTGCTTATACTGATTCTATATAGTGTAAATGCAATGTTGCACACAAAATCACGTTTATTATCATTGAGCTACTTGTGAATGATTTTTGTCACCAAATGGATGACTTTTGTCTCTAGATATTACCATCAAAAGTTACTAGAATTGTCACTTATTTTTTCTCCAAAATGTATCAAATTCTTCGACAAACATCGCTACATTGATAAATTCACAAAATGCTGGAGTAACTCAGCAGGTCAGGCAGCATCTCGGGAGAAAAGGAATGGGTGATGTTTCGGGTCGAGACCCTTCTTCAGACTGATGTCAGGGGGGCGGGACAAAGGAAGGATATAGGTGGAGACAGGAAGATAGAGGGAGATCTGGGAAGGAGGAGGGGAAGGGAGGGACAGAGGAACTATCTAAAGTTGGAGAAGTCGATGTTCATACCACTGGGCTGGAAACTGCCCAGGCGAAATATGAGGTGCTGTTCCTCCAATTTCCGCTGGGCCTCACTAGGGCACTGGAGGAGGCCCATGACAGAAAGGTCAGACTGGGAATGGGAGGGGGAGTTGAAGTGCTCGGCCACCGGGAGATCAGTTTGATTAATGCGGACCGAGCGCAGGTGTTCAGCGAAGCGATCGCCGAGCCTGCGCTTGGTTTCGCCGATGTAAATAAGTTGACATCTAGAGCAGCGGATGCAATAGATGAGGTTGGAGGAGGTGCAGGTGAACCTTTGTCTCACCTGGAAAGACTGTTTGGGTCCTTGGATGGAGTTGAGGGGGGAGGTAAAGGGGCAGGTGTTGCATCTCGTGCGGTTACAGGGGAAAGTGCCCGGGGTTGGGGTGGTTTGGGTAGGAAGGGACGAGTGGACCAGGGAGTTACGGAGGGAACGGTCTCTGTGGAACGCAGAAAGGGGAGGGGATGGGAAGATATGGCCAGTGGTGGGGTCCCGTTGTAGGTGACGGAAATGTTGGTGGATGATATGTTGGATCCGCTGGCTGGTGGGGTAGAAGTTGAGAACGAGGGGGATTCTGTCCTTGTTGCGAGTGGGGGGAGGGGGAGCAAGAGCAGAGCTGCGGGATGTAGAAGAGACCCTAGTGAGAGCCTCATCTATAATGGAGATGGGGAAGCCCCGTTTCCTGAAGAACGAGGACATCTCGGAAGCCCTAGTGTGAAACACCTCATCCCGGGCGCAGATGCGGCGTAGACGGAGGAATTGGGAGTAGGGGATAGACTTTTTGCAGGGGACCAGGTGGGAAGAAGTGTAGTCCAGATAGCTGTGCGAGTCAGTGGGTTTATAGTAAATGTCCGTCACTAGTCTGCCTCCTGTGATGGAGATGGTGAGGTCCAGAAACGGGAGGGAGATGTCGGAGATAGTCCAGGTATATTTAAGGGCAGGATGGAAATTGGAGGTGAAGTGTATGAAGTCAGTGAGTTCTGCATGGGTGCAAGAGGTAGCACCAATGCAGTCGTCGATGTAGCGGAGGTAGAGTTCGGGGATGCGGCCAGTGTACGTCTGGAACAGGGATTGTTCGACGTACCCGACAAAGAGGCAGGCATAGCTAGGGCCCATGCGAGTGCCCATAGCTACGCCTCTGGTTTGGAGGAAGTGGGAGGAGTCAAAGGAGAAGTTGTTGAGGGTAAGAACCAGCTCTGCTAGGCGGAGGAGAGTGTTGGTCGATGGGGATTGGCTGGTTCTACGGTCGAGGAAGAAACGGAGGGCTTCGAGACCATCCTTGTGGGGGATGGAAGTGTAGAGTGACTGGACATCCATGGTGAAGATGAGGGAGTGGGGGCCTGGGAACCGGAAGTTATCTTCCTGTCTCCACCTATATCCTTCCTTTGTCCCGCCCCCCTGACATCAGTCTGAAGAAGGGTCTCGACCCGAAACGTCACCCATTCCTTCTCTCCCGAGATGCTGCCTGACCTGCTGAGTTACTCCAGCATTTTGTGAATAAATCGATTTGTACCAGCATCTGCAGTTATTTTCTTATGCTACATTGATAACACTGGGTCCACTTCATTCATTCAGTCCTTCCCACTACCATTCTTGGCATTGACACTTAATTCTACCCATGAATTTATATTTTTCCAGTCATACACAAACATCTGCATCTACGAAAGGCAGGTGGGGAAAGGGCTCCAACTCATCTACCTAAACTACTAAATAGGTAGAAAAAAGGACACAGTAACTCAGCAGACCTGCACTTTATGCCCTTTTGTGTATTAAACAGCATTTGCAGTTCCGTGTTTCTACAAATAGGTAGAGAACTCTTTCCAATCCTTTCCTCAGTTGTAACATATTTTAAAATAAAAATAGCTACCCTGAACCTTCTCTCTTGTCCAGTGAGAAGAGGAGTCTCAACCTGAAACATTGCCGGACCATTTCCTTGACAGTTACTGCCTGACCTGCTGAGTCCCTCCAGCATTTTGTATTTTTCATGGAACAGTGAGCCTAAGGTGTTTTCAACTAATGCTTTTGTAGTTATACAATGCACCGCCACATCATTGTCAAACAACATTGCAGTTAACATGGTTTGATATCTATTTCTGAAAGTACTTGCTGTGGCTGGAATTAGAAAAAGAGGAATTTACAGTGCAATCCACATGTTAAGAATGGTCTAAATTACAATCAAAGCAAGAACGAATCAAGGTCGACACAAAATGCCGGAGTAACTCAGCGAAACAGGGAGCATCTCTGGATAGGTGAAGTTTCAGATCGGGACCCTTCTTCAGACTGATTGCAGGAGAGGAGAGGGAAAAAAAACTGGAGGAGAGAAGTAGGAGCCGGACAAATCACGGGCAGCAACAGATGACCTTAAGTGGCTCCTCTTCTATCTTCCAATTATATTTTCTTCTCCTCCCTGCAATCAGTCTGCAAAAGGGTCACCTATCCATGTTCTCCAGAGATGCTACCTGACCTGTTGAGTTACTCCAGAATTCTGTGTCTATCTTTGGTATAAAACAACATCTGCAGTAATCAAGGTGGTAAAGGGCCTGTCCCACTTAGGCGATTTTTTAGGCAACTGCCGGCGACTGTCAAAGTCGTAGCAGATCGCCAAAATTTTCTTTTATCCTACGACAATGACCACGATCATGCCCGCGACACCCCGGCGAACTGTCGGCGATAGCCTAGTCGCCGGCAGTCGCCTTAAAATCGCCTAAGTGGGACAGGCCCTTAAGGCTGTTCCTGTTTTGCAGTGTGGATCTGCATTGTTTAGACAGAATGCTTGATTGCATTTTCAAACCACTATCTTGCAGCATATTAACTCAGTACCAGCAGCATTAACTCTCTCTAGTCAGGCATCAGCAGATGAATACAACAGGGTCATTTTGCAGCAAATATGTCAGTGTGTAAACTTGATTCTGCCCAAGCACAGCATGGATGTGGTTCTTTTCCTTGCTGCATTCACATCTTAAAGCATAGCACGAGTGCTTGAGGCACCCTTCTATAAAACTGGATTAGATTACAGATATCTTTTAAGGCTAATGGGCCAAAAGTGCTAGGCTAAATGTGAATATCCCCTTTCTTATCCGTGAAGAACAAAGCATGACATGATACAACTGTCAGTCTCAAAACCTTTGCACCAATAAAATAAAAGGCAAAATCACACCTGGATTAGTCCAAATTCCCAAAACATAAGATGAGAATTTCTTTCTCTCCAGCAATATAATTTTCACACCATTTATCCCTGAGAATTATCGAGACAAACTTCCTCAAATGAATCATCCATCTGCCAAAACCATATTAACATTGTCATTGCACAATCAATGAAAAGTGTGCATATGCTGCTTCCATATCAAAACTTCTTTCAAGGTTTAGTTTGATTTAAAGCCTTGTATGCTAAGCATAACATTTTATTTGACTCCTCAACCCAATGAAGAATTTCACTTTTCAGAAAACTATATTTCTCTGCCACCTCTTCGTTTCACTGTTCTCAGCTCTACAGAGAGCACAGTAATAATTATTCTCAGGACACATCAATGCAACTATCAAATACAAGGATATAGCTAAAATGAGTAAATCCGCCAAGTTTCCATCCATTGAGTAAATCCGCCAAGTTTCCATCCATCCTTGTGAGGAACTCAGTATCTGTCACAATACCCCATGACAGCACCGTTGAAATCATGAACTTGGATACTGGTTTATAAACTTCCGACATACAACTCACTGCCTTACACAGAGTCATACTACACAGAAACAGGCCCGTTGGCCCAACTTGTTCATGCGACCAAAATGCCCCATCTAAGCTAGTACCATTTGCCGTCATTTGGATCATATCCCTCTAAAGATATTTGGACAGTTGTATGGATAAGATAAGTTTAAAGTGGTGCTTTTGTACCTGCCTCAACAGCTTTCTCTAGAAAGTCATTCCATATACCCATCACTCTCTTTGTGAAAATCTTGCCCCTTAGGTTCCCTTTAAATATTTCTCCCCTCATCTTAAACCTATGGCCTCTAATTCATTATTCCTCTACTCTGGTGAAGAATTCTGTGTATTCTCCCTATCTATAACCTTCATAATTTTATACATGCCTATAATATCACCCTCCACCTCCTGCACTCCAAGGAATAAAGTCCTAGCTTGCTCAACATCTCCCAATAGCTCTGGCCCACAAGTTCTGGCAACGTCTTTGTAAATCTACTCTGCAATCTTTCCAGCATAAAGGCATCTTTCTTGCAGCAGGGTGATCAAAGCTGAGCAATACTCCAGGTGGCATTCATTTACATGTTGTGTCAATGCATAGCCTACCAGACTTGCTCTATTCAAGTTCAATTACCTTATATGAGACTGATTCTTGACACACTGTATGCAGGCATTTCTGAGACATCGGAAGCACTCAGCAGTAAGTTGCAAACAAGTTTCATATTGTTCATTCTTGCCACTTTCAAAATTCTCATTGATGACTTCTATTGCAGCCAACTGTCTTGCCAGTATGTCTGCAAATATTTCAAACACCGATTGTGTGGCTTCCTCCCTGAAAAAAATTATCAGACATTATATTCTTCAGTTTATTAAAATATTGTACAAGTACAATAAATCCAATCACTGATGGTAATGCAGAGAGGACAACTAGAACAAAAAACAGAAGGTGTCAAAAAAATATTACATTTAAGAGAAGAAATAATACTGGTGAGGACTTCAAAAATCAAATGATAGGAGACCGTGGATTTAAAAAAGTGATATATCAAGGACTTTGAGACATGACAGAGGTTGAATGGCAAATAAAATTCAGGATACATTCAACTGGAGTCAGTAAGGAACAATAAACCATTAGGCAAGGAAGAAGAGAAATGAAGTGCAGTCAAGCTGAAGGAGTGAGTAAAGATCAGTGGTGAAGCACCAATTTGCATTGAGCATGGAAAAACCAGGCAGAGTTGTAGAAGTAGAAGAAATTAATCTTGATAATGGAAAGATTGTGAAGTTAAATTCAGCTCAGGGTTACACATGAATGTAGATGAAAGAAGCTACAATCCAGCCACTGTGCAATCTTAACAGGCTGAAAGTTAAAGTTTTTGAAGGGGATCAAAAAATGATAGCTTAGGGTTTAAATTGTGACACATACAAAAATCCCTTCAATCTTTCAGATTTCAGTGAGATGCACTTAGAGCTTCCTCCTCATTGTACACATTGTCAAGCTTTTCAAGGATTCAGGAACCATAAACTGTTAGACACAAGGATCTGTAGATGCTGGAATCTTGAGTCAAGCATGAAGTGCTGGAGTAACTTACCGGGTCAGGCAGCATCTCTGGAGACACCATTTCAGATCAGGACCCTACTTCAAACAGCACCTTCATGTTTCACCATTGACATTTATTCATTCCTTCAACACACCTTACCTGAAGAAGGGTCCCAATTGACAAGGTTGCCTATCCATTCCCTTCACAGATATTTAACTGCTCCAGCACTTTGTGTTTTATCATTAAGTATTAGTTGAGTTGTCCTATCCTGCACTGCATCATCTACCTGGGTGCCAGGATGAGAGCTCAACCAATCAAACAAAATCAGGATAGTCACAAAGTGCTGGAGTAACTCAGCGGGTCAGGCAGCATCTCTAGAGAAAATTAATAGGTGATGTTTCGAAGGGTCCTGACCCAAAACATCACCTAAACATTACCCATCCAGAGATGCTGCCTGACCCACTAAGTTACTCCAGCACTTTGTGTGTCTATCTTTGGTATAAACCAGCATCTGCAGTTCATTTTCATTAAACAAAATCAGGAACTGTATTCTGATGTGACAAACCAGCACCTTAAACAGCATTATCTGTTGGACAAATACACATTTTAACATGTGGATTGCAAACCACAATGGGTAAAAATCTATACTGCAAACATCCCACAGATATCCTTCAAACCATTAGTTTCTCATAAAGTTAGATCCACTTCATATGCAACACAAACCCACAGGTATGGATGCTTAATTTTCTAAAGTCATAGGCATTACTTCACAGCGGGTGCATTCCACACCTTAATTATCTTTCAGGAATAATTTGCAATAATTTATGCACTCTCCATATCTGCTCCACTGTATCCCTAACTTTAAGCAGAGCAACTTGCAAATTCAAATGATTTTCTGGTCAGAAACATCAACTGATGAAAACTGACATAGTTTACAAATCAAAGCCTGCGAGGCACAACACAATATTTTATGCAAGTGGAAAATGTAAAATAAGTACAAACCAAGTACTGAGGCAAATGTCATCTTAAATTGGGAGTAGTATTAGGTAAGCTTTAGTTTAATATGCTGCTTTCCCAAAATATTTTATGTTCAATTTAGAGGATTAAATGTGAAAGTATGGCTCTTTTTGTTATTAAAACTAGATAATTTATCGCTTTTTCTTCCAATTGTGAATAATCCTTTGTTTAAGCCTTCATGGTTAGACCGGGGTTTTACACAGTGGAAGAATTATGGAATTAAAAATATGGGACAACTTTATAAGGAAGGCACCTTTCTGACATTTCAGGAGTTGCAACAGATTTATGGTCTTCGTGGAAATGATTATTTCAGATATCTTCAACTTAGAGATTACGTAAAGTCGAACTCCCAAAATTTTCAAATTAGAAATTCAGAAATTCTTGACGAATGTTGGAACAAACATCCTAATACAGAAAAATTAATATCTTATATATATAATATTTTATTAGACAGTGACATGCCTTCTACGGATTTATATAGACAAAAATGGGAAAAAGAATTAAATCAAGTAATAACGAAAGATACTTGGGAAGAAAGTTTGCAACATATAGATCAGTGTTCACTAAACGCCAGACATTCTCTAATACAATTTAAAGTATTACATAGGTTACATTATTCCAAAACAAAACTACATAAAATTTTCCAACATATTTCACCTAAATGTGATAAATGTCAACATTTAGAAGCTACATTATCTCATATGTTTGCAAACTGTATAAAAATTAAAAAATTTTGGGTAAATATTTTTAGTATAATATCTAAAATAACCAGCACACAATTGGACCCAGATCCAAAATTAATTATACTCGGAATATTAGAATTAGAATTAAATAAAACATTCAGAACAACACAAAAAAACTTTATTGATTATAGTTTAATAACAGGAAAAAAATTAATTCTAAAATTTTGGAAAGGCCCTACGGCCCCCACAATTAAAATGTGGATTATAGAAATGACGGAGACCTTAAACGTGGAAAGAATCAGATTTTCCCTGTTGGACAAACAGGAATTATTCATTGAAACATGGTCTCCTTTTATTGATTACTTAAAGGGTCAGAATAGTTCAGCACAGGAACCTGACTAGCACTCGGACTAAAGAATGAATGAAATGCTATACTTTGGAATGTACGAATATATCTCGAATGAAGTTTTTGTTATTTTAATAAATTTTTCCATTCTTCTTTAACTAATTTTTTCCTTATTTTTATTTTTTTTTTTGTTTTTAGTTATTTTTTCTTTTAAATTGGTTTTTGTTTTTAGTTTTCTTCTCTCTCTTTTCTTTCTTCACTTCATCTACTTCGTTAGCTTTATTTAGTTTATATAAAATAAATTAAAAAAAAGGGGTAAAAGGTATATAATAATAATTGACAATATTATCAATTCAAAAATGTATGACTGTAAAGATGTAAACAGGTTATGTACCTATCCCCAATAAAATTTTATTTAAAAAAAAAAAAGAAACATCAACTGATGAAAACTGACATAGTTTACAAATCAAAGCCTGCGAGGCACAACACAATATTTTATGCAAGTGGAAAATGTAAAATAAGTACAAACCAAGTACTGAGGCAAATGTCATCTTAAATTGGGAGTAGTATTAGGTAAGCTTTAGTTTAATATGCTGCTTTCCCAAAATATTTTATGTTCAATTTAGAGGATTAAATGTGAAAGTATGGCTCTTTTTGTTATCAGCACAGTGGATAACCAGTAGCTCACAGCTTCAAACGACAGATTCAATCCTGACCTCTAATGCCGTCCGTGTTAAGTATGCATGTTCTCTTTGTGAAATTTCACCAAGATTGTCCAGTTTTTCCATAACTCTAAGGCATGTAGGTTCATTGGCCATGAGTGTGTGAGTGGTAGACACTAGGAGTTGCAGGAAATGTGGAGACACTAAAATGGCAAGAGTGTAAAGGGAACTTAATGGTCAATGTGGACACAATGGGCTGATGGGCAGAATTATACCACATGACTTCATGAAATAAAAGCAATATAGGAGCAAAGAGGTCCTTCTACAGTTGTACCGGGCCCTGGTGAGACCGCACCTGGAGTACTGTGTGCAGTTTTGGTCTCCAAATTTGAGGAAGGATATTCTTGCTATGGAGGGCGTGCAGCGTAGGTTCACTAGATTAATTCCCGGAATGGCGGGACTGTCGTATGTTGAAAGGCTGGAGCGATTGGGCTTGTATACACTGGAATTTAGAAGGATGAGGGGGGATCTTATTGAAACATATAAGATAATTAGGGGATTGGACACATTAGAGGCAGATAACATGTTCCCAATGTTGGGGGAGTCCAGAACAAGGGGCCACAGTTTGAGAATAAGGGGTAGGCCATTTAGAACGGAGATGAGGAAGAACTTTTTCAGTCAGAGGGTGGTGAAGGTGTGGAATTCTCTGCCTCAGAAGGCAGTGGAGGCCAGTTCGTTGGATGCTTTCAAGAGAGAGCTGGATAGAGCTCTTAAGGATAGCGGAGTGAGGGGGTATGGGGAGAAAGCAGGAACGGGGTACTGATTGATAGTGATCAGCCATGATCGCATTGAATGGCGGTGCTGGCTCGAAGGGCTGAATGGCCTACTCCTGCACCTATTGTCTATTGTCTATTGTCTATTGTCTATAAAAGCAGCAGGGAGTCAGGTCCATGCAATTACGTTGTCTTAGATTGTGTTCTAAATCCTACAAGACATAATTCTGACTACTAATGTCAGAATAGGTAGGTGTTCATGATAGCTACACAACAGCAACAGGAATGTGGTATACCATGAACACAATGTCCCACAAAGAGGGCCTTGTCAGCAGTATTCTGTCTTGCTGGCAACGGGGAAATATATTTTGGTCTACTATTACATTGCTGTGTGAGATTTGGCAGGTGTTAAGCACAGGATTGGTGAGGAATACGACCAGTATCCTTCCAGACCAACAAATCAAATCTGTCTTGTTATACCTGTGCTTCCCCACTTCGGGCCTTCTGACATTGTTTACGGCCCATCATTACAGGCCACTCATTCAGCTGCCTAGACATAATGTTGCAGAATCCCCTCACTCCTCCTTGAAGATGTACCTTACATATTTCAACCACACGCTTTTTGATCATCTGTTGCAATCTGTACGTGACTTCATATCAAATGTTGTTTTGAGCATAGCTTCAGTGATAAAACATTTCAACGTATATGAAAGTTATTGCAGTAATAAACACTGTAAGTGACACCAAAATGTTATTTTATTATAGGTATCCAAAGTGTATTGCAAACCTCAATTTCATAGAAACATAGAAAATAGGTGTAGGAGGAGGCCATTCGGCCCTTTGAGTCAGCACCGCCATTCATTGTGATCATGGCTGATCATCCACAATCAGTAACCTGTGCCCAACCTCTCCCCATATCCCTTGATTCCACTAGCCCCCAGAGCTCTATCTAACTCTTATTTGGCCTCCACTGCCCTCTGTGGCAGAGAATTCCACAAATTCACAACTCTCTGGGTGAAAAAGTTCCTTCTCACCTCAGTTTTAAATGGCCTCCCCTTTATTCTAAGACTGTGGCCCCTGGTTCTGGAATCCCCCAACATTGGGAACATTTTTCCTGCATCTAGCTTGTCCAGTCCCTTTATAATTTTATATGTCTATAAGATCCCCTCTCATCCTTCTAAACTCCAGTGAATACAAGCTTAGTCTTTTCAATCTTTCCTCATATGACAGTCCCGCCATCCCAGGGATCAATCTCGTGAACCTACGCTGCACTGCCTCAATTACAAGGATGTCCTTCCTCAAATTAGGAGACCAAACTGTACACAATACTCCAGATGTGGTCTTACCAGGGCCCTATACAACTGCAGAGGAACCTCTTTACTCCTATACTGAAATCCTCTCGTTATGAAGGCCAACATGCCATTAGCTTTCTTCACTGCCTGCTGTACCTGCACGCCAACTTTCAGTGACTGGTGTACAAGGACACCCAGGCCTCCTCCCAGTCTGACCTTTCTGTCATCGGCCTCCTCCATTGTCATAGTGAGGCCCACCGCAAATAAGAGGAACAGCACCTCATATTTCACTTGGGCAGCTTACACCCCAGCGGTATGAACATTTACTTCTCTAACTTTAGATAGCTCCTCTGTCCCTCTCTTCCTCTTCCTCTTCCCCTTCCCCTGCACTTTCCCCGTTACCTAACCTGACACCAGGTTTCCCTTCACCTTTATTGTATCAATAATTTTCTGCAGTTCGAGCAACTCCAAAGGAATGTTCTAAAGAAAATATGCTTGAATTATGTAACACTGTAATCATGGATACTGATATCAGCACAAGCACATTATTTGAACGATGTACAACATAATTTAATAATCTACTATATTGTATGCAGTATCTTTTGGCATTCTATGCCCTGTGTCTGAAAATAGACGTGACATAAACCACACTATATGGATAGGACATGTTTACATAGAAACATAGAAAATAGGTGCAGGAGTAGGCCATTCGGCCCTTCGAGCCTGCACCGCCATTCAATATGATCATGGCTGATCATCCAACTCAGTATCCCGTACCTGCCTTCTCTCCATACCCCCTGATCCCTTTAGCCACAAGGGCCACATCTAACTCCCATCAGCCAGCGTATGCAACATATTATCCTCCAACATTTCCGTCACCTCCAACGGGATCCCACTACTGGCCACATCTTCCCATTTCCTCCCCTTTCTGCTTTCTGGAGACCGTTCCCTCCGTAACTCCTTGGTCCACTCGTCCCTTCCCACCCAAACCACCCCCTCCCCAGGCACTTTCCCCTGCAACCGCAGGAGATGCAACACCTGTCCCTTTACCTCCCCCCTCGACTCCATCCAAGGACCCAAACAGTCTTTCCAGGTGAGGCAGAGGTTCACCTGCACCTCCTCCAACCTCATCTATTGTATCCGCTGTTCCAGATGTCAACTTCTCTACATCAGCGAGACCAAATGCAGGCTTTGCGATCGTTTCACTCAACACCTTCGCTCAGTCCGCCTCAACCAACCTGATCTCCCGGTGGCTTAGCACTTCAACTCCTCCTCCCAGTCTGACCTTTCTGTCATCAGCCTCCTCCATTGTCATAGTGAGGCCCACCGCAAATTGGAGGAACAGCACCTCATATTTCACTTGGGCAGCTTACACCCCAGTGGTATGAACATTGACTTCTCTAACTTTAGATAGCTCCACTGTCCCTCTCTTCCTCTTCCCCTTCCCCGTTCTCCCACAGTCTCCCAGTCTCCAACTACATCCTTTGTTTGTCCCGCCCCCTCCCCTGACATCAGTCTGAAGAAGGGTCTCGACCCGAAACGTCACCCATTCCTTCTCTCCTGAGATGCTGCCTGACCCGTTGAGTTACTCCAGCATTTTGTGATATCTTCGATTTGTACCAGCATCTGCAGTTATTTTCCTAGAGAAACAAGGGTTACCAAACAGCTTAAACGTTTAAACCTTTAGCCACAAAGAAACATCATCAAAAAAAAATTGTTGGAGGAGGAGCTCAGCAGGCAAGGTCAGCACCTGTGGAAGAAAACTGTCAAATAACGATTCAGCATGGGACCCTTCTTCGGACCTGATAAAACCTGCTGAGTTCCTCCAGCAGTTAATTTTGTTGTTCAAGCTTCCAACAGCTCCAGTGTCTTGCGGCTGCAACAATAACTACCTTGGTCAAGGGACAAGCATCCAGGCACACATCCACCCCAAAGTTTCAAGTAAGCCTTTGTCTCTTTGAATGAATAACGCAGACCAGGGCAACTGAACCCAATCACAGGTGACTTTAGTCTAAAGGATAAACCTATTTGAACAAAAGAATAAACCTATTTGATTGTGGATGATCATCCATGATCACAATGAATGGTGGTGCTGGCCCGAAGGGCCAAATGGCCTCCTCCTCCTGCACCTATTTTCTATGTTTCTATGACCTGAAACGTCACCTATCCATTTTCTCTAGGGATGCTGCCTGACCCATTGAGTTACTCCAAAACTTTGTGGGTTTTTTTGTAAACCAACATCTGTAGCTTCTCGTCTCTAATTCTGTGCGATATTGCTTATGAATAAATACAAATTCTCTGTTAGAAACCCGTGTTTCGGTTTAATCATAAACACAAAGTGGTTCTTCCTTGTAATAAGTTCAGCCTCTCACTACCTCACCTATTCTGTTGCTCCCTGAATGCTCTGGTCAAATTCTGGATCGGTGTCATGACAACGGAGGGCAGCTCCTCTTCCCGGTTGCTTGGGAAGAGCTGGTTTATTCGAGCCGCCAGCGAAGGCACCGACTGGCTGGGCGCCGCCATCTTACCTCGCGGCGCGCCCGCCTCCCTGGCGCCGCGCACGCAAGGCACGCGCGTGGCGATTGGGCGCCAACGTTTAAAGTTGACCGCGCGCCCAACTGCACCCGGCCCAGAATGAAAGGGCGAGGAGGAAGAAGCAAGTAAGCAAGTAAGCACTAGAGTGAGTCTCACACAGAGCAAACATTACGAGTACAGCATTGTGCTTATTTCTGTCCAGAGTAAACCCACACACGCAAACTAGAAGAACAGCACCTCATATTCCTCTTGGGTATTTTGGGGGTAATTGTTAAAGGTACAATTAATGGAAATTCAGCCCAATTTTACAACCCAACAACACTGGTTGTTCATATTACAACCCAATGACTGAACGCTGATGATACAAGGAACTGCAGATGCTGGTTTTAAAAAAATACACAAATTGCTGTAGTAACTCAGTGGGTGAGGCAGCATCTCTGGAGAACATGGATGTGTTTCAGATTGGAATCTTTCTTTAGACCGAAGGGTCCCAACCTGCCCGGTCACCTATCTATGCCATAGACTATGTTCTCTAGAGATGCTGCTTCACCCACTGAGTTACTCCAGCACTTTGGGTCTTTTCTTTGTATGAATGTTGAATATTCCAATTACAGGTAACTAATCTAGAAATCCCCTCCCCCTTCCTTGTGACCCACCTGGAAGCACATCCATTTCTTTGACTATCCTGCCCCTCTACTGTAAAGTTACATTAAAATACTAAAACAAGCCAACCTGAGGCAAAGACACAGATTGGTCTACACAGATAGTCTTAATCAGATGTGCTTTGGGCTAAAGTTGTCTTCCCTTTGTTGTAAATGTACATTGATAGGCCTTTAATGGGGCAAGTTAATGGTTGTACTTGAAGGGGCAGATAAGTGCAACAGAAAGTAGGCTACGTTGTTGAGGTGCTGGAGTGAGGAGTCAGAAGTGTGTTTACACTAATGTATTAATCAACTGTTGACATTGAGCATGAATGTACAGCAAGTTCAGAGGTTGGGGTTTCAAATTTCATGATCACTGTTTTTTGTTATACTGGCTGTGAAAATGCACAGGATTTTAACAGGGGCAGGGCAAATTTTGTTGATCTACTTTAAGGTGTTACAGAATGTTCATGCTCATGGTTTTAAGTTTGTCAGTTTTATAATTTTTGTGACACCTAGATACACAGTTGCCGGGTCAAAATTGTTATTGTCATTTGCTTGAGTGAACCTTTAAGGGCAAGTTAAGACTCAATATTTTTACTCCATTACTTAATACTTGAATACAACTAGATGCCAGAAATGTGGGAACTCTATGTGCTGACTCAGGAGAAATCGACTTAATTGTTGCAATCTGTTACTTATCTGTGATTGTGCTTATGTATATTATGAATTTTACTGGATTGTATACAAAACATCTTGGTCCATGTGACAATAAAATAATAAGTACAACTATAACGAACTGAAATGATACTTCCCCTATTGCAATGACGTAAGTAGTATTGGTTTCACAAAATGCTGGAGTAACTCAGCAGGTCAGGCAGCATCTCAGGAGAAAAGGAATGGGTGACGTTTCGGGTTGAGACCCTTCTTCAGACTGATGTCAGGGGGGCAAGACAAAGGAAGGATATAGGTGGAGACAGGAAGATAGAGGGAGAACTGGGAATGGGGAGGGGAAGAGAGGGACAGAGGAACTGTCTAAAGTTGGAGAAGTCAATGTTCATACCGCTGGGCTGCAAGTTACCATTCCTTCTCTCCTGAGATGCTGAGTTACTCCAGCATTTTGTGAAATACCTTCGATTAGTACCAGCATCTGCAGTTATTTTCTTACACTAAGTAATATTGGTGATGGGTGTGGATGGATGAGTTGATTTTTGTTGTGTTGTGGGGGAGAGTAATCTCCATGATTACCCAAGTGAACACGTGGTATTCTTCAGGGTTTTTTGAATAAAAAGAGCCATGACCCAAAACGTCACCTGTCTTGGAAACTCATATTTCTCGAGAGATGCTGCCTGATCCGCTGAATTACTTCAGCACTTTGTGTCTTTTGTAGAGGGAAATAGAGACAAGATATCAAAAGCATTTGCCTGTTTTATTAATGCAGATTAATAAAGTAGTTAAGAAACTTGAAAAATATGCACAGAATTTACGGTCTAGTATATTAAAAGGTGTGTATGAAGTTAATGATGTTACAAAGTTGTGTTTTATTTTTTAACTTCATGTTTCTAATGCTTTCTGGTAGCCTATCAGGTTTAACTTTATGCAGCAGTGATCAAAACATTATAAAATATCAATGTCTTGAATATAGTTCAATTTAATCTCTAATTAATACAAGTCAAATGGTATAATGTAGTCAAATCATACTTGAATTGTTTACTATTGTCTGATATGTTAACAATTAATATATGGGACTGATTACTGTCCTTTCAGGACCCAAAATTCTGGAATTCCCTCTAAACCACTTCACCCTTCTTCCCTTCATTAAGACGCCAGTCCAAAATCTCTGCTTTGTCTAAACTTTTAGTCTTCGGCTCAGTTTTAAAGTTTGTTTATAAATTATCTTGGGAAGCACTTAGAACATTTTTACATTAAAACACAAAATAAATATAGTAATATTGTAATAAATATTGTAAGTAGGGGATTGGTATGGAATAGTTCAAAATTTGATGTTTGTATTGGGAACAAATATTTTGCAATATAATTAACATTCATATTTTAAAAGGGTCATGTACTTCACTGGCAGGAAGATAAGATGTACAGATTAAAACATGAAAGCAATTAGTTCTTTGTGTTTCATTTCAGTGGCATTTTTGGCATCCTTTAAGAAGGACATTTATAGGTAAATTGTAATTTTGGTGTGAAATCAGCAATTTGGTTCCTTTTCATTATCTAATACAAAGGCCTAACTATTATCAGTCATCTGGAATAACAAATCCTATCATAAGTACATCTGTCTTAATCCTTTTAAATACTGGTTGAAACAAATAATTAGTGACAGAATCCAAAGCTATTCATTCCAGCTCCTTGTTCAGTCATTTAACTTAGCTTACAACCGAACAGCACCTCGTATTCCACTTAGGAAGCTTACAACCTAAGAGTTTGAACATTGAATTTGCCAATTTTAGGCAACTAACCTACAAAAAAAATCTACATCCCCTTTTTTTACTCCCCTCTCTTATCTGGATTCATACTCATTTCTCCCCTTCCCATCTGCTTCCACCTATATTCCTTTCTCTGGCTTCACAATTTGTGTCTCTTCTGTCCTTATTTAAACTTTTTGTCTTTTCTCCTCTGCCCTATGTCCAACCATCTGCCAATCAATCCCCTCCCCCTCCGCCACACACCCCCCCCCCCCCCTCCCCTCACTTGTATCCCCCCTTAAATACTGTCTGGATTGTAACACAAAGCATTCTTATGATTTTCTTATTCTGTTAAAATTTGATTCAATCAAAATGAACTTTATAGGACCAACATTTAAGCAATCTGTTTCATCATTTAACTCTTGGCTCTGGTAACATTCTGGAAATCAATGTGGTACTTTCCCCAAACTGATGTCATTTTTTTCTAAATATGGTGCTGAAATCCTTGAATAAAGAGGACCAGATGAAGTCCAACCAATGATTTCCTGTTGTATTCCAGCTGTTATGTTAATTCTTTTTTGGAAACTCACTTGTGAAAGTTGATCCTGATGTTCCTGGATATTGCTACCAAATTGATATACAATGATGGAGACACAACGTTCTGGCATAACTCAGTGGGATAACTCCAGCACTGTTTTTTTTGTAAACCAGCATCTGCAGTTCCTTGTTTCTCTAGAATGAGAGAGAGAGAGAGATTCTTGGATGTGCAGTTGATACAAAGGAGGAAAGCTTTCACCAGGAAGATATGGATGGTCTGGTTAGTTGGGCAAAAAAGCAGCAGAAAAAAATCCAGAGCATGAGGTCATGCATTGGGGAGATGTAACAAGATAAAGAAATATAAAGTAAATGGGAAGATGTTGCGAATTGTGGTGAAATAGAAGGATTTTGGATTGTCTGCTCACAGATCCTTAAAAGATAGCAGGGTAGAAAAAGTGATCACAGGACATAAAGATACTTTTCATTGAGTGAAGCTCAGAATACAGGAACAGGGAGGTTTTACTGGAACTGTATGCAACACTTGTTGGGCTGCATCTTGAATATTTTGTAAGAAGGAACTCCAGATGCTGGTTAATACATCAAAAATAGACACTTGCATGTTGTGTATAGTTGTGACTACCACATTATTGGAAAGTTACACTGGACAGTTTGTAAAGGGGTGCGATGAGGATGGATTGGAAAATTTAAGCCATGATGAAAGATTGAATAAACGCGGATTGTTTTCTCTGGAGCAGAGGAAGCTGAAGGTGACTTAATTGTGTGACTGTATACCATTAGAAATTTGTGAGGGTTTAGGATAGAGTAATCAGGATCCACCTATTTCCCTTGAGAATATTTGATTTGGGGCAGGGATTGAAAGTAATTGATTGATGATGTAGGGGAGATGTGAAAAATACTTTTCATCTATTGAGTGGTAGGAATCTGGAACTCAGAATAGGTGATGTAGACAGAAACTCTAATAGCATTGAAGAAGAGTTTAGGTTTTTATTTAAAAAGTTGTGAACTGCAGAGCTTGGGATCAAATGCTGGAAAATGGATGGGATTCGGTTGCTTTTTGTTGGCCAGCACTGACACAGTGGGCCAAATGGCAACTTTCCCTGTTGTCAGTTTTGCAATTCAGGTGACAGTGTTAAGATAATTATCTGTTGAAGGAGGCCTGCTGGTTTGGGGCAAGAAGGACTGGAATCCAGACAGTGGGGTTCCTCAGAGCTGAAGCATGGAAAAAATCCAGTAGAAGATATTAAAAGCATTGATTTTAATGCTGAAATTTGGGAGGAAAAAGATGAGGATACCCTAGTAGAAACATAGAAGATAGGTGCAGGAGTAGGCCATTCGGCCCTTCAAACCATTCAATATGATCATGGCTTATCTAAAATCAGCACCCCGTTCCGGCTTTTCCCCCCATATCCCTTGATTCCCTTAGTCTAAGAGCTAAATCTAACTCTCCATCTCACAACAGGTTCTTAAAACCCTGTATCGCCCCATATCTTCAACCAAGGTTTTGGTCACTTCTAATCTTCCCCTTCCCTCCTCAGATCAATTTCCCAGAGGCTTACGTGTGAAGTGCTTTAATATAGTTTTAATGCACAAGACCTTCATTAAAAAAGAAAATTATTGTCCAAAATAACAGAAACTCAGTGGCAGAGGAACTGAGACTCAGATGTAAACATATAAGAGATCAAGAAAGATAAGAAAATAAGTAATATGGTGTCATTTGTATTATATATGTTGCTTTAAAAACATTAAATTGTGCACATTTTCTTCGGGACAATTGAGATATTTTACCTTCAGAGTAACATTTCAGTGTCACTTCTATGTAAATTTCTCGCAGTCAATTAGCTTTAATCATATATTCACGAAACAATAATGAGAGTAATGTAACTTTGACAATGAAGAACAACTACTGATAAGTAAATCTAATTCTCTCTTGAAAACATCCAGTGAATTAGCCTCCACTGCCTGCAGTGGCAGAGAATTCCACAACACTCAGGGTGAAAAGGTTTTTCCTCATTTCTTTCCTAAATGGCCTACCTCTTATTCTTAAACTGTGACCCCTGGTTCTGAACTCCCCCAACATCGGGAAAAAATGTCCTGCATCTACCCTGTCCAATCCTCTAAGAATTTTATATTTATTTGCAGAGGTAGTTATATGTGACTAAATGGAAACACAAGTACAATATTACTTTCAACATAAAATGATGGAATAGAGGAGAAAGGTAATAATGATCTAAATGTTTCCTTTGAGACAAGAGGAAATATAAAGTACCATGAGACACAGGAGCTGCAGATGCTGGAATTTTTGAGCAAAAAGTGTGCTGGAGGAACAGGCAGGCAGCATCTGTGGAGGGTCCTGACCTGAAACACCAGCTCTCCATTCCCATTGCCTGACTCGCTGAGTTCTTCCAGCACTTGATTTTGGCTTTTGCTTAAAACAACTCATTATCCGCTCACTGGCTAAGAATGAAAGTGGATGTCTTAAAATGTAATGCATCAACGTTGAAGTTGATCAGCAGAGAGGACATCATTATCATTTGTCTAAATGGGTGGACCCAACAGGAAGCATAATCACCCCTTAATTTGAGTCTGACAGAATCATTATACCTGATCCTGGATTAGCTTGAGCTATTTAGTCAGAACAAAATGTCTGTGATAAATCAGAAGGGTGTGCCTTAATATACAGCATCCTTTTTAAAAGCTGTAAGCTATTGCTGTCAACATCAATCATATAACTCTGGGATTACTTTGTGCAGAAAAAGAAGGTACATCGAAGATCAATTTTATTTCTTATCAAGGTTTCATTTTTCATATTGCAAGATATTGAGGAGTTTATTTTAGATCATGGAGTTCACAAGAATCATGAGATTTATTGGAGTTTGACTTCTCTTTCTGTAAATACTATGCCCAAGATCTGTGCCATTTTGCTTTTGAAAATTAAATGTTGTTTAAAAAAAAATCAAATGATTCCAAAATTATAAACATTAATTTGCTGCATTTACAGGAATTGATTCTTGCAAAATATACTTGGTCCAATTTCTTTACTTATCAGTAGTTGTTTCTCTTGTCAACGTTACATTACTCTCATTACTGTTTCGTGAGTAGATGATTAAAGCCAATTGACTGCTAGACATTTACATAGAAGTGACAATGAAGAAATGTTACTCTGAAGGTAAAATATCTCAATTGTCCTGAAGAAAATGTGCACAATGTAATGTTTTGAAACTGCATTTCAGATTTCAACAATCCAAACTCTCCATCTCACAACAGGTTCTTAAAAAGTACTCAGATGTAAACATATAAGAGATCAAGAAAGATAAGAAACTAGTAATATGGTGTTACTAGTTTCTTATCTTTCTTGATCTCTTGTATGTTTACATCTGAGTACTTTTTAAGAACCTGTTGTGAGATGGAGAGTTTGGATTGTTGATATCTGAAATGCAGTTTATTTGGTGCAGAAATGGAAGAAAGCTCTCTATCTTGAATCCTCCCATCTTCGCTGTGTCCCATTCTTCTGGGTCTTCAGAGGTTGAATCTTAATGATTGCCAGGTTGTGTAGCCTAAACATAGTACAACAAATCTTGAGACCAACTCTACCGATTATTACAAGATTCCTGTATAGGGAGCAGAATAATTCCTTGAGTATGGAAATGTTATTGTGGGTGCAGTATGGCTCTTTCTGCAGATGCATTCCCCTTGAGTCAAGAGGCAGGAGTAAGAGGATAACTCTTATCTCCCGATAACCATTGTTATTAAACCAGCTGAATATTCAGGAAATTGGAGCTCTGGTGAACTCTACAGTGTATTTCAACCATATGTGCATCAAAACGTTGTTACCTAGTCAACAACTAATTGGTGCTTTCAAAAACAGAAGGATGGAAGGTTATTCCTACTGCTGAAAATCGAATCCTTTGTGTGATTTGAACACATGGTGCTAGCGGAGTCTTGGTAATGTTGGTGTCAAATCTACATTGCCTCCTTCGTGTATTCCTGGCAAGCAAGAGGAACCCATGTACTCGTACCCTTCTCAATATGCCACCTGGCATAACTTGAGGCTGCAATGAGTATGCGCACAATCATATGCCACGTTGAATCAGTACTGGCAAAATAACAAACAATACACCAGCCATATTTTATGGCCTTTTAAACTTAGATGAAAGCAAAATTGATTTCTCCTGATTGAAAATAAGTAAAATAACAATTTAAATTCTAGAAAATTAACTTTTCCTCAATAAATTTCAAAAATATTAATCCTAATGGATGTGTTTTTAGTTGAACTGTCTTTTTTGTCTGCATTATAGACATGATTTAGCTAAATATTAATTTGAAAAATAATATGAAATCCAATATTCAATTAAGGAAGTAATAAATATAATCTATGACATCTTGCTATCTCGTTTATTTATAATTCCTATATGTCCCATATACACTAGGTTTTATGATATGAGCACTCATCCTAGTATGTATTTAATTATAAAATGCTGCTAATTCTACCATGTAAAACTTTTTGTGGCAATTATGAGAATATTTTCTATTCCAGGAAATGGCATCTTTTTATTGTTGTTTACATCTCTTCCCTAATTTTTTTTTGGCAGGGGCTTCTTGGCTTTGGCATCCATATTATAGGAACTATAAAACCATAGCTCTGGCAAACCATTCATGTATTTAATTTTTTTTCTGCTTGAATCGTTAGGAATAACATCCTCTTTCATTGCACTTGAACTGCTTGACTATTGAATTTTCTGGGATTTCATTTGATTGCTCGGTACAGATTTATACTTCAATATTTTTTCAGAAAATAGCAATTTGACCCATCAAGTTAACATTGGCTTACAAAGGAAACCCATTAATCCATTTCCCCAATTTATTTCCCTGTAATGCAACCTCTTTCCCGTGACCATCAACTGCAACCTAATTCTTTTATCTCTTGTCTATACATAGGGCAATATACAGTTACCAATTAACCTTTAATTATACGAGGATTTTGCCAGGACTAGAGGGTCTGAGCTATAGGGAGAGGTTGAGTAGGCTGGGACTCTCTATTCCTTGGAGCGCAGGAGGTTGGGGGGGTGATCTTATATATAAACATGAGAGGAGTTGATCGGGTAGATGACAGAGTCTCTTGCCCAGAGTAGGTGAATCGAGGACATAGATTTAAGGTGAAGGGGAAAAGATTTAATAGGAATTTGAGGGGTACCTTTTTCACACAAAGGGTGGAGGGTGTATGGAATGAGCTGCCAGAGAAGGTGGTTGAGGCTGGGACTATCCCAGCATTTAAGAAACAGGTACATGGATAGGACAGGTTTGGAGGGATATGGACCAAACGCAGGCAGGGGGGACTAATGTAGCTGGGATATGTTGGCCGGTGTGGGCAAGTTGGGCCGAAGGGCCTGTTTCCATGCTCTATCACTCTTTGACTCTTTCCTACCAAACAGCACTTCTTTGGGACATACTGTGAAATTGGAGCATTTGGGCAAATCCCACACGAGAAAGTGCAAACTCTACACAGACTGCATTGGAGGTCAGATTTGAATTTGGTTGTTGGCATCGAGGCCGATTGAAGCCACAGTTTCAAAATTCCAATGCAGCGCCAACCCTTATAAACAGTCTGAACTTTTTTCCCATGGTGGAAATGTCAAAGACTAGAAAGCATAACTTTAAGGTGAAGGGAGCAAAGTTTAAAAGAGATGTGCAGAGCAAGTTATTTTACTCAGACAGTGGTGCGTGCCTGAACGCACTGCCAGGGTTGCTGGTGGAGGCAGATACGATAGAGGCATTTAAAAGTCTTTTAGATGGACACATGCTTATGCAGGATTGGAGGCATGTGAATCATGTGCAGGTAGACAAGATTAGTTTATCTTGGAATCATGTTCGGCAGAGACATTGGGGATCAAAGGGCCCGTTCCTGTACTATATTGTTCTGTGTTCTAATGGATATATTTTCTTTTAATGAAGGACAGCCTTTTAACCACAATTACTCAGACTTTCTGCTTAAAGACTTAGCAAATGAAATAAAACAAGTTTAATGATACAGTAGATGGGCATTTACATTTGCTAACCACTTGAAAACCTTCAAACCTCATGGTATCGATTATATTTCTTTCGCCATTCAGTGGAATGTAATGGAAAATTCTAAATGTAGGAAAGGAACTTTCCTTTTGCCTTTGTTTACTGTACAAAGCCAACAATAAACAACATTATCATAAATCAAAATACAAAGTGCTGGAGTAACTCGGCGATCAGGCAGCATTTGCAGATAGAATGGACATTTTAGTTTGGGACCCCTGACCATTCCCTCCACATCTGCTATCTGACCTGCTGAGTTACTCGAACCCTTTGGCTTTTGATTAAGAATCCAGCATCTGCAGTTCTTTGTGTCTCCATTATCGCAAATCTAACGTGTTATTCAAATTTGCTAAAAATAAATAAAATACAGGTTAAGGGATGATCAAACATAGTTAAAATTGTGGGTTCGCCATTCTTGTTTTAGATGTGGTCTGAAGCTGCTATTAGTTTATGATATTCTGGGCAATGACAGACATTTTGCACTTCATTGTATTGCTTAATTTCATTTCACCATGTGGTATGCTCTGCATTATAAAAATATTTTAAGGATCTAGACTCTGCACTGAAGCATTCTAACAAGGTCCATTGCTTAATCAACATTTGGCGTTCTGTGTAGTTTTACCTCTTTTTCTATATTTTAATCTGCATCTCTTTGCAACTTTGCAGTGCATATTTTACAGTTTAATTGTGAAACAGAAGAGATGCAACCTTCCCAGGTTTTGTCACTAAGATTCCCGAGCCATTCCTAAGGATGTAAATTAGATTAGCCGAGGCATACACCCGATCTGGACTAAATTCAATCGAAGCGTTCTTTTCCAGTTGAGAGCTTTCGTGCAATGCCAATTGATTACATTGTATTTGTGATTAGGTTTTATGTTTGCTCAACTATTGCTTGATGCTTTAATCTGATTAATAGATCGATTTATAAAAGTGAAGATTTGCTGGGAAGTGTTGGGAAAAGAGTATGGGAATGCACAGTTATACAGAGCTGCTGTGTGGAGCATAGTTAATAGAAATAGGGTCATAAATGATAGGAACAGAATTAGGCTATTCGGCCCATCAAGTCTACTCCGCCATTCAATCATGGCGGATCTGTCTCTCCCTCCTAACCCCATTCACCTGCCTTTTCCCCATTACTAATCATGAATCTCTCTCTGCCTCAAAAATATCCATTGATGTCCTCCACAACCTTCTATGGCAAAAAACTACATAGATTCACCACCCTCTGACTAAAGAAATTCCTCCTCATCTCCTTCCTAAAGGAACGTCTAGAAATGGTACCTAAAGAAATGGTACCTGTATCAATTTTGTAAAAGATTATTATATTCCAACATGCAAAAAGTACAAGGTATTATTTGACATAGAAGAGGACATGTATAGACATATACAATCTACCTCCATCAAGATCATGGAAGGGCAGCTTGTGGCTGGAAATTTGAGGAAGTAAGAATCAGGAAACTTGGGTAGGTGAGGAGTGAGCAGGGCTGTGATGTCGATACCCAAAATACCCAAAACATCCGACTCCTTGATTTCTTGTGTATCCGACTCCAACTCCGACTCCAGCAGCACCAAAATTGTTCCGACTCCACGGCTCCGACTCCAACTCCACAGCCCTGGGGGGGAAAGACTCAGGAGGTGGGTAAGAAGATAAAAGTGAATGTCAGGAAGGAAGTAATTGAGATGGATTCAGGAGAGCTGATGGTGGGGGGGGGGGGGGGGGTTGTTGAGATTCTAGATAGATGGTTACAGGGAGCATCTGATGACACTAGTAGGTACCTGGGGTCTTCTTCTTTCGTGTCCACCATCCATGTTTCAAATGTTACATCTCTGTCATCGTCCGTCCTGAAAAGGGCGCAAGCTTCCGGTGACAATCAATGGGAGCCATCACTTGTACAATAGATGATGGTCGGAGTAAGCAGTGAAATCAGGTTACTGAACTGGGGAGGGTAGGCTGTGGGAAATGGGGAGGGGTGGGCAGTTGGGATGGAGTGTTGAAAGAAAATGGATGCTGTCAACTCCATGACAGCAGTTGAGATGGAGTCAGGCCTTAGAACTTGGCGAAGAATGTATAAACTCCACACGGGCAGAACCTGAAGTGAAGATCGAACCCAGGTCTCTGGCACTGTGAGGCAGCAGATCTACCAGCTGTGCCACTGTGCCACTCTTACTCTAGGACTTGCTCTATGGTATCTGGAGCAAGCAGCAGGTAAAAGTTTAATTACTATTCTAAATACTCAAGTACTTCCTACTTAGGATATGAGAAGATTCATGGAAGTACTTAAACTACCAACCACTTTTACAGGCCATATAGTTTATTTTCTTACCATGCTATTTCACTTTTAGTGTCACATCTTACTGGATCATCTGGATGTCACAAAACATAAGATTAGGATTTGGATAATTCCGTTTGTCATTGGAAACCATGAGATTGGATTATCTATTATTCTTGCAGAACATTAGACCATTGTCTTATGTGAAGTGCATCACTAGTTCAACAGTTATCATTCAGGACAAATTTCAACCTAATTTCATTTTGCCTTTGGCTACATTTCATTTGTAGTCTCCAGAGATCAAAAGCAATAAATGTAATAAGATAAACACCGTCCCAGCCACCTTCATCAAGAATAAAATCTACAAGACAAGAAAACCCATATGACCAAAATCATCAACATAATACTCTACCATAGAGCAATGATTTTAGTTTTTAAATAACTTGTAATGAACAGTACATTTTGTGGTGATCTACAAAACAATCAGCATATTATGTAAAACTATACATCAGTGACTTCAAATAATGAACTTTAAGTTGTTTGTTTGTCTTGTTCTTTTATGAAAACACTGAGCTTAAGTGGTTTAACTATTGACCCTCAATTATATATACTTAAGTAATTGGATTAGTGGCCTACAGAGGATTTCTGACAACAAAGACCATTTTGTCTCACTTGCATGCTAGCCAGTCAAATCATACTGCACACAAGTACAATCAAGCCACACACAAGTACATCAGGTAGTGCAAAGTGAAAAATAACCAGAAGGCAGAATATAGTGTTACAGAATTACAATGTTCCTGCTCCAGAGAAAGTGCAAATAAATAAAAGTGTGAGGGCTGCAATGAGGTAGATTGATGGATGGATCGATCAATTGAGAGATTATGAAAGGTCCGTTCAGTAGTCTGTTAACAGCAGGGAAGAAACTTCCTGAATCTGATGGTACCTAGTTTCAAGCTTTTGTATTTTCTGCCTGATGGGAGAGAAGAAGAGGGAATGTGTAAATGGTTATTGATTACGTAGGCAACTTTTTGAAAGAAGTATGAGGTCTAGATGGAATTGATTGGGAAGGGAATGGGAGAGAGGCTTGTTTGTGTGACAGACTGGGCTGTATTCAGTAACTGAAAATTCTTGCAGTCTTGGGCAGATTTGTTGTGATGCATCCTCAGAAGATGCTATTTTTATGGTGCTTTCCATGGCCTTGGCAGTGTTGCATGAATAATGTGCCTTTTGATTTTGGGGTCGCTTGTCACTGCAGGCTTGGAATAGAGCCATAAAGCATGAAATTCGGCCCTTCAACCCAACTTGTAATGGCAAAAGAGATGCCTATCTACACTAATCCTATATTCCTGCATTTTGCTCATATCCCTCTATTCCTTTGATTTCCTATCCTTATGCCTGAACAAATGCCTTTTAAACACCCTGTTTGTACCTGCCTCTTCTGGCACATTGCTACTCAAATCCACTGCCCTCTATGGGGAAAAAAGTGCCTCTTGGATCTCTTAGAAATGTTTCCCCTTTCACTTTAAACCTATGTCCTCTGGTTTTTGGTTCCGCTATCTTTTGAAAGACTGTCTATCTACCCTTGCTATGCCCATTTGTACTTCTCGGTCTCGACCCAAAATGTCACCTTTCCATGTTCCCCAGAGATGCTGCCTGACCTGCTGAGTTTCTCTAGTACGTTGTGTCCTTTTATGTCACCTATCCATGTCCTCCAGAGATGCTGCCTGACCCACTGAGTTAATCCAGCACTTTGTGTCCTCCTTAAGTACTGTTCTGTCTTTTTTTTGGAAACCAGCATCTGCAGTTCCTTGTTTCTCCATAGAAGCTTGTTTAATTTTTTTGACGAAATCACATGCATTTCAATTTTAGCTTTGATGTATTTGAATGGGGGCATTTCCTCGCCATTTGCAAACACTATTCTCGTTGATAGAAATTTCTGCAAAGTAAGATGTTTATGAAATGCAATCTCTGGATCCGATCAGGAAAAACATTAAACTACAAAGTCTTTGGTTTCCAGTGAGAATATACTCTGAGTTCAGGTTGACTGTCTCTAGTATTTTCTTGCTTGCAAACCTGTGATTCTGGTTCATTGTTGCTTTTGAAATCAGTTTCAATGGAGTTTGACAATATCACCAAAAGTAAAGCGCTGCAAAAATTAGCCATGCCAAGTGCGGAAAGGCAAGAGGACCTGCATCAGCCCCGGCTCATGTATGACCGACATTGAAACATGTGATAACTACAGTGAATATGAAAAAGGTAACAAAGAGGTTGAGTATTCCAAAATCCATTACACAAACTACATCAAGTAGCGCATACCATCGAATAGATGAATGATGAGACAATCTGGCCCATGAGAAGCAAGCTAGGCATTTCTCTGCAAAGGAAGCAGAACAGCCAATGGAACATGTTCCTTCTGTCATGGCTTAGACCCAAACTTGCCCCAGCATGTTTCTTGTATTCTGCACATGGGCACTAGTGTCTGGCCATGATGGTAGTCATATGAGGAGCAACCATTAACAGGTTAATGTCTTTAAATACTATGAAAGATGGAATGGGGAGAGGATACCTGGTGCTTTTAAGACTCTGAGAATGTTATCAGAGACTGAATCTCATCTTTCAACACTGCCAATAAATCCAAAGTCCAAACTTCAAAATTCTTTATTTTCAACTCTCTCTTTCCTAACGAAATAGACTGCTTTTATTTCCTATGCCAATCTTTCCTCACTAAATGGTACATTTCCACTTGCCCTGACAGATTAACTTAATTGTGCATGTTGATATAATACAAGTAGTCGTTAGTGATGGTGTGAATCCCCCTCGGGTAGAGTATAATATAACAATGTGATGACAGTCAAAGAGAGCTGCAAGCTAACTTGCAGGTATTGCCTTCCAAAAAAGACAAAGACTTTGCAATCTGGGAGAATAGCCCCTGATTCTACCTAGCAGGTGTCTTTGTTTTTCTGACTCCAAATAATTTTTTTACACTGTCCTACAAATATCTGACACTTAAGACCTGTTTATTCCATGACTCCAACGTGAACTGGCCATTTTTGTTTTGAAACATTTTTTGGATGTGATTTATTTTTCAGTCTGACGAAGTGTGAGGTACTGCTTTAGAGGAGGGCAAAATAAGACAAAGGATTACATAACAAATATTAGGATACTTTCAGGCATAGAGGAACAGAAGGAAATGAAGGTGCATGACTGTGGATCCTTGAAAGTAGTTTAATGAGCAGGCAAGGCACATTAGAAGGCATACATAAAACTTCACTTGATAAGGTTTTGAATCTCAGAATGTATGAACTGAGTATTGTGAACAGATGAATTCTATTCACTGCATTGCTGGAAGGATGGAGAAGCCTCAGGAAAGATTTTTATAAGATATCGATAGTTCATAAGAAATATTGGTCAATTGGTGTTTTTTTTAAATTAAAAACCTTTTGTGTACTTGTTGCACATGTATAATTTGTTCCACATGTACAATCTTTTGTTAGCTAGACTCCAATGCAGGAGTGCACAAATAAAACAAAGTGCTGAAGAAACATAGCAGGTCAGGCACTGAATAGACGTGTTGGGGCAGGACCCTTCTTCAGACTGCAGGAGTAGGGGGTAGAAAAGCTGGAAAAAGCTTTTCAGGGAGAGGTAAAGTATAGGGTTTGTGACATCACCCAGTGAATATTCAAGAGTGTTAACAAGTGGGGTTTATCTTTACAGTAGCTTCAGAAAAAAGGAAGAATGAATGAATGAATGAGTTTATTGGCCAAGTATGCATATACAAGGAATGTGCCTTGATGTCACAAATGACAACATAAACATACAGTTAACAATTAAGAATAAAGCATAACCACATCAAAACAATAAGGATACAACATAACGGTCTAAACATGTGGGTGAAAATAAACCGGAGCAAAAATGAGACTACAGACTTTGTATTGAGTAGAACTATCACTCGTGGAAAAAAAGTTGTTTTTATGTCTGGTTGTGGCTGCTTTGACAGTCCGGAGTCGCCTTCCAGAGGGAAGTGCTTCGAAGAGTTTGTGGCCAGGGTGAGAGGGGTCAGAGATGGAATTATTGCTGTTGCAATAATTCCAGGAATAAAGGGGAATTATTGCTGTTGAAGCACAGTGTTGAACTATGAGTGCACTGATACAATTGTGATATTAGAGGATATTTGTCAACTCAAATGAACTTGGTAAACTCAAAGCCTATTGTACATATGAAAGGAAATTGTATACAAGAACAGATGAAGAGCATTTTCACAATCAAAATTCTGCTCAACCTCTCAGCATGTTACATGTTGTGAAAATTGAGATCAGAAATTGGTGATGTGCTAACAGTAATTTCAGTGACATTAGCCAGATGATGGAGTGAAATAATCCAGCAGTGGCTTCTCACAATCATGTCCCTTGCAGAATAAACCACGAGTGTAGATATTCTGATGTTCTAAGAGTGTAGATATTCTCATGTTCTGTTACTATGTTCTTCATGTTGTTTTCAGAATTCTGCTGATCTGCTGTCAAACACACTGGTTTATAGTTCCCCATTTGCCTGTCTCCTTCCTAAGCCAAGGTGTCAGCTGCAGATAGATTCAGTGATCTAAACCATGGAATTGAGTTTTTTTGGATGTCTGTGGGCTCTTGGTGTTTCATTGCTGACATTGAATATTGCATTTTTGTTTCCTTTAATTTCTCCCTGGTATTTGTCTCTTCCACATCGCAATGTGTTCTAGAATGCCTGCCACACCGACAGCAGTCATTTTTTATTTCCTCTTTAAGAGATGAGTGTGTCAATCTGTGATTCTGGTACTGACTACCTCATGAGATTCAATTTTAGGTAAATATTTATGATGATGTGAAGTTTTGTGGACTTTAACGTCGTGAAGCCCTCGGTCTCTGGTAAGAAGAGACCGACTCACGAGCTCGATGCTGCTGAGTTTCAAACGCCCCGACGCGGGGGCTTTGATCGTCGGCTGCAGGGGCTTTGATCACCCCGACTGTGGATGGTTTGACTGCCAAGATCGCGGGAGAACAAGAGGAAGAAGATCGAAAACTATTGCCTTCCATCAAAGTGAGGAATGTTGAATCCAATGTGATGGATGTTTATGTTAACTTTTATGTGGTTGTGTGTCTTGTTGCTTTTCACTTTGTATGGCTGTATGGTAACTCAAATTTCACTATCTTAATTGGTACATATGACAATAAACTGACCTCGAAACCTTGAAGTTTTACCTGCATCATTTTTCCTATACTCAGCAAGCAAGTTTTTGAATGCTCTTTGAGAGTCTCACATTGCAGCAATCAGAAGCATCCAAGGGCTTGTGCTGCCCACGTTGTTATTTTGTCCACTTGCAAACAATAGGGAACAGTGGAAAGGAATCCAAAGGACACATCTGCCAACACCATAGCTGGGCATTAACCCAACTCGCAATGCATGCAGTAACTCACAGCATTGCAAAACATTTGTCGTTTAGAAGTTTAAACCCGCAGAATTCAAACTGGCACGCACTGAGAATAAGTTTGGCAGAAACTCTATGGGTTGGACAAGTTTCATTTATGAAGTTAACTTTCACAATATCAAGCCAAGAATTGAACTATGTTCTTGCAGGTTGAGTACAACAGCTCTTTCTGCCTTGCACTGTTTGAGAACAAGGCATCAGCTGTCCAGGCCTGCATCAAATGGATGGTTCATAGACTGTTATCTGCAAAATCTGGTTTCAGGTGAGCCTGCTTTTGGCCTGTATTCATGGCTGGAATGGGTTACAATTTCAAACTATCTCCGATCTTGATGTTGATTGATGAATGGAGAGTTTTCTCTTGACAGAGAAAGAAACAAAACTCCACTGCTATTAAAAAGAAATAAAGTAATTAATGCTTTGTTATTTGGCCACTGGTGAATGAAATGATAAAATTGGAATCCTCCCCACCCTTTCCTACATCACCTGTGCTGAGTTTGTGTCTAGTCTTCATTACATTTTGATTTATGAACCCCCTTCAACAGTTGTAAGAAAATTAGATCAATTACACAATTTCTGTCTGAGCAGCTGCCCTCTTGCATACCACAGCCCATAGTTGAGAAGCATCCAAATGCAACTCGCACAGGAATTTTGCTCAGTTTTCAATACTCCAGCTCACCTGCTTTAGACAATAGACAATAGGTGCAGGAGTAGGCCATTCAGCCCTTCGAGCCAGCACCGCCATTCAATGCGATCATGGCTGATCACTCTCAATCAGTACCCCGTTCCTGCCTTCTCCCCATACCCCCTCACTCCGCTATCCTTAAGAGCTCTATCCAGCTCTCTCTTGAAAGCATCCAACGAACTGGCCTCCACTGCCTTCTGAGGCAGAGAATTCCACACCTTCACCACTCTCTGACTGAAAAAGTTCTTCCTCATCTCCGTTCTAAATGGCCTACCTCTTATTCTTAAACTGTGGCCCCTTGTTCTGGACTCCCCCAACATTGGGAACATGTTTCCTGCCTCTAATGTGTCCAATCCCCTAATTATCTTATATGTTTCAATAAGATCCCCCCTCATCCTTCTAAATTCCAGTGTATACAAGCCCAATCGCTCCAGCCTTTCAACATACGACAGTCCCGCCATTCTGGGAATCAACCTAGTGAACCTACGCTGCACGCCCTCCATAGCAAGAATATCCTTCCTCAAATTTGGAGACCTAAACTGCACACAGTACTCCAGGTGTGGTCTCACCAGGGCCCGGTACAACTGTAGAAGGACCTCTTTGCTCCTATACTCAACTCCTCTTGTTACGAAGGCCAACATTCCATTGGCTTTCTTTACTGCCTGCTGTACCTGCATGCTTCCTTTCATTGACTGATGCACTAGGACACCCAGATCTCGTTGAACTCCCCCTCCTCCTAACTTGACACCATTCAGATAATAATCTGCCTTTCTATTCTTACCTTCAAAGTGAATAACCTCACACTTATCTACATTAAACTGCATCTGCCATGTATCCGCCCACTCACACAACCTGTCCAAGTCACCCTGCAGCCTTATTGCATCTTCCTCACAATTCACACTACCCCCCCAGCTTAGTATCATCTGCAAATTTGCTAATGGTACTTTTAATCCCTTCGTCTAAGTCATTAACGTATATCGTAAATAGCTGGGGTCCCAGCACCGAACCTTGCGGTACCCCACTGGTCACTGCCTGCCATTCCGAAAGGGACCCATTTATCCCCACTCTTTGCTTTCTGTCTGTCAACCAATTTTCTATCCATGTCAGTACCCTACCCCCAATACCATGTGCCCTAATTTTGCCCACTAATCTCCTATGTGGGACCTTGTCGAAGGCTTTCTGAAAGTCGAGGTACACCACATCCACTGACTCTCCCCTGTCAATTTTCTTAGTTACATCCTCAAAAAATTCCAGTAGATTTGTCAAGCATGATTTCCCCTTCGTAAATCCATGCTGACTCGGAATGATCCTGTTACTGCTATCCAAATGCTCAGCAATTTCGTCTTTTATAATTGACTCCAGCATCTTCCCCACCACTGATGTCAGACTAACTGGTCTATAGTTACCCGTTTTCTCTCTCCCTCCTTTCTTAAAAAGTGGGATAACATTTGCTATCCTCCAATCCACAGGAACTGATCCTGAATCTATAGAACATTGAAAAATGATCTCCAATGCTTCCACTATTTCTAGAGCCACCTCCTTAAGTACCCTGGGATGCAGACCATCAGGCCCTGGGGATTTGTCAGCCTTCAGTCCCATCAGTCTACCCAAAACCATTTCCTGCCTAATGTGGATTTCCTTCAGTTCCTCCATCACCCTAGGTTCTCCGGCCCCTAGAACATTTGGGAGATTGTGTGTATCTTCCTCAGTGAAGACAGATCCAAAGTAACGGTTTAACTCGTCTGCCATTTCTTTGTTCCCCATAATAAATTCCCCTGCTTCTGTCTTCAAGGGACCCACATTTGCCTTGACTATTTTTTTCCTCTTCACGTACCTAAAAAAACTTTTGCTATCCTCCTTTATATTATTGGCTAGTTTACCCTCGTACCTCATCTTTCCTCCCCGTATTGCCTTTTTAGTTAACTTTTGTTGCTCTTTAAAAGAGTCCCAATCCTCTGTCTTCCCACTCTTCTTTGCTATGTTATACTTCCTCTCCTTAATTTTTATGCTGTCCCTGACTTCCCTTGTCAGCCACAGGTGTCTCTTACTCCCCTTAGAGTCTTTCCACCTCTTTGGAATAAATTGATCCTGCAACCTCTGCATTATTCCCAGGAATACCTGCCATTGCTGTTCTACCGTCTTCCCTGCTAGGGCCTCCTTCCAGTCAATTTTGGCCAGCTCCTGCCTCATGCCTCTGTAATCCCCTTTGCTATACTGTAATACCGACACTTCCGATTTTCCCTTCTGCCTTTCCATTTGCAGAGTAAAACTTATCATGTTGTGATCACTGCCTCCTAATGGCTCTTTTACCTCTAGTCCCCTTATCAGATCAGGATCATTACACAACACTAAATCCAGAATTGCCTTCTCCCTGGTAGGCTCCAGTACAAGCTGTTCTAAGAATCCATCTCGAAGGCACTCTATAAACTCTCTTTCCTGGGGTCCATTTCCAATCTGATTTTCCCAATCTACCTGCATGTTGAAATGTCCCATAACCACCGTAGCATTACATTTGTGACACGCCAATTTTATCTCCTGATTCAACTTGCACCCTATGTCGAGGCTACTGTTTGGGGGCCTATAGATAACTCGCATTAGGGTCTTTTTACCATTACAATTTCTCATTTCTATCCATACTGCTTCAACATCTCCTGATTCTATGTCACCCCTTGCAAGGGAATGAATATCATTCCTTACCATCAGAGCAACCCCACCCCCTCTGCCCACCTGTCTGTCCTTTCTATACGTTGTGTACCCCTGAATATTCAGTTCCCAGCCCTGGTCCTCTTGTAGCCATGTCTCAGTGATCCCTATACCTGGACATATGTTTACCTCCATATGTTCTCCCCACCAACACCACCCCCAATGCTTCACCTACAAACCTTCACCTACAAAGCATGTCTCCCAGACTCATGCTGGTACATTTTCTATGGATGTCAGCAGTTGTCACCCAAGTGGCCTTTTTACATTTATTACCTGAATACTGAGTTCTAATTAACCAGATATTTGGATATTGTGAACACAGCCTTTATACTGCATTATTTTATAAAACATGATAGCATTGTATTTGTGCATGAGAATTCAATCACAGGGACGTCTTAATTTTAAGATCTGATTACTATGATGGTTTAAATTCCCATTTACCTAAATCCAATATTGGATGCAGCCTGCTGTAAGCCAATTGTACATGACTGTCATATAAAATAGTGTTATTCCACAGGAAAATTCCAATAGGCTTTGTGTCAAGTCTCAATTAGTAGCTATTTTTCTTTTACTGTTCATCTAGGAATGATTGTTATTGATCATCAAAGTTGGTGTGTTTTCTGTAGCTGGGCCACCTATTGTGAAAGAATTCCTTTGAACTGAGAGACGATACAACATCTGGGAAGATGTATCTGTTTTGGCACTCTGTTTCACTCAAGAAAAATGTATTTCTGTATGGGATGCTCATGCCTATTCTGCTTTAGAGACAGGCAGGACAATCAACAAACAAATAGATGATCCATTTCTGGCTAGTTTAAGTTGTTTTCTGAAACCAAAACAATCGTTTAATTTAAAATTTTAGAGTTCAATCATTAAAATGCATTCAATCTGTTTTTTGTGTATCCAAATAAATATATACCTTTGTTCCTCAAGAGTTTCATATAGAATATTGCTTTTGAAAGATATTGGTGAACAAAGGCAAAATGTTGACAAATTTGGCAATCAGTACAGAAACGTTGACCAAATGTGATTTTCTTTTAATTATGCCAGAGGTGATGATCAAAATTGCAGACCAAACATTGATAAGTAGATAGACAGAAAATGCTGGAGTAACTAAGCGGGACAGGCAGCATCTCTGGAGAGAAGGAATGGGTGACGTTTCGGGTCGAGACCCTTCAGACCCTGAAGAAAATTATCCAACATCTGTAGTTCTTTCCTACACATTGCTAAGAAGATGTTTCAAGCATATAATATATATCATTTATCATGCACCAGAAAGCACAGGGTTGAAACTAAAGTAAGTGGTGAGTGCCTTGTACAGAATCTGAGTCTATATGCAAACCAAAGGAAATCTTTAGAGGTGACACCAAAAATCTGCAAGGTAAAGCTTAAGAACTGCATGAAAAGAGTGTGTTAGAATTGTGGAAGTTACCTCCAGTTTGCTCAGGAAAACAATATGTCTAGCTTTTGACAAAATATGTAACAAATGCAGAAATGGCAATAATTTTGCGAAAAATTGCTTTGGGAAAATAAATACAAAATAAAGAAATGCCTATAATTGAAAAGGAAGTAGAACAATAGGTTTTATTGTAATTGAGATAATTATGGTTTGGCTGATGAGGAAGAATTTTGGGCTGAGAGTCGGACATATTTCAAAGGATTTGAGAGGACAATGTCATGTAATTTAGCTTTGTTTAGATCAGAAATCAAGCAAATATTTTAATCTTGTAAAGGTGTAATGACTAAAATTTTCAATTGTACCATACGGTTGAGGCTACCTTCCTTACTGTAAATTTCAGCAAGATGACTATAAATGTAAGATGGACTGTATCCTTGAGTAGAGCATAACTATAAGATCTTTAATGGGCAGAAACGCATGTGTAAACATGAATATTATCAGGTATAATTATAATGCAATTAACAGAACATGATCTGCTGGAGTCATGATAAGCGTGTTAAATATCATAAGCCAGTAATCAAGGACTGTTCAGTACAGAAATATCCTCGGGTGTTTAGAAATGAAATTGGGCAACTTCAAATCATGCCTGAAATGGTAGATCTGGTGCAACATGACCATGTAGATGCCAATGCCTTTAAGGTCCAGTCAGGAAAGGCATTCTGGTTTTGGTAACCACACTGACCGTTTGATCAGTTCAATGGTGACCACATCTTAGAAGGTTGGCTCACTGCTAATGTGTTTAGATCCTAAAGGCTTCAATAAAGTGTTTAAAAGGGAACATTATCCACAGAAAAATGATAAACAATGTAACTGCGAGACTGACTGGTACTGAATCTTTTATGATTCTAGATGTTCAGAATGAGCTTTGATATACGAGTGGTTTTCCTGTGTAATCACTTTCCATGCACCTTTTGAAAAACACTATGTAAACTATCTATCAATTGGGACCAGTTATTTATGAAAAGTTTTCCAGAGGAAAATACGGAAGTTAATGTAAGGACTTCAGGGAATAGAAATTATTGATGATGATTTTGTGGTTGTAGGTTTTGGAGAAAGGCTGGGAGAAACAATTCAATATCTTGAAAAACATTTATAGCTACAAGGCCATACCGGCGTGCTTGTTGCATTTGATCAACACAGTAATTTTATTAGCTAGACTTCCGCTATCAGCAGTAAATTGAATGAACTTAAGATAATGTTTGCGAGATTTTAAATCCCAGACATCCTAGTTTCTGATAAGGATCACAATTTATTTGCAAAGGACTTGGAGCACTTAATGGATGAATTCATCGCCTTCACAGCCATAATCAAATGGCAGCTAAAGTTTGTAGGTGCAAGACATTACTTCCAACTGCAGGTACGCGAAAGCAATCTCAAAATTCTACTGAGGAAGATGCTTGCACATTGAGCAGACTGAAAAAAATAGCTGAGGTTACAAACTGTTCTGCATTATAAGGTTTCACTGGTTCTATAAACTGTCTGCAATTTCCAAAGCAAGGTACAATGGGTAACCACTGCTGGGGATCCTGACTCAAGTGGCAGTCACTGGGGATGTGGAGGGCAGGCTCAGCTGCCAGAAAAATTGAAGCACTAAGTGTGTTTCTGTCAGTTAAACAATGGAATTTTAAGTTTCCTGAGGCAAAGCATGTAAAAAAATGGATAACCTTGCTGAGTAAATACTGCTGCTCTGGTCAGTGGGGGCAGATGAGTAAGTTTGTTTATTTATGTTGTTCCAAATTTCTTGCTCTTGGGTATGCCTCTGAAAACATCAAAGCAGCCTGTGTCCTGACCCAAAACATCACCTATCCATGTCCTCCAGAATTGCTGCCTGACCTGCGGAGTTACTCCAGCACTTTGTGTTTTACTCAAGATTCCAGTATCTGCAATCCCTTGTGTCTCTGAAGTAGAAAATGGCCAAAATACATTTTGTGAATTTCTGAGAGTAGATTTACACTGTATTAGTCGCTAGCAACGTCTGCATTCTTACCAATAAATTTGTGGATTTAGTTGTACACATGATTTACACTGAAACACTAGTGCCAAATACAAAATGATTGTGGCTCATAATTCTTTCTTTAAGAAGACTCCTCACACAAAATAATTGCTAAAAGCCAGATGTCACCACACTCTGTCCTTTATTGGTTTGGTGTACTGGCACCAAAATAAGGAAAACCAAGACCTCCCTGGAATCCCCAATTTATTGGGGATTTACTGCACCTGAGCCACATGGCTTGTCAATGTTTGAGAAAAGAGAGATTCACAAAGGAGTCACTGTGAGAAAAACTGAAAAAAAAGTTCCCTACTTTTACTCTCAGGACTGGCTGGGGGTCAACTATAATCAATGTCATCTTTTTAAAATTTAATTGATAGTAATTTGAAAAATGATAGTTTTAGCATTTAAATTTTCATTGTTGCTACTGCTATGATAAGCTCTAATTTAATGTTTTTCAGTGCAATTATTCTGCAGCTGTTGGTAGCCAAGACCGGTAGCTACAATATCAGTTCCACTCAGGCAGTAACTAGTTTGTTCTGTCTGGCTCCAAGTGGAATTGCCACACCCAGGAGAAAGCTCTGCACTTGCACGCTTCCAGGTATGAAGAGGGCACTGTTCCTGTCATTACACATCAAATCTTCTGAGAGCAAGAACTGGAGCTAAACCTTTCACACTTTCAAGTAAGATTATAAGACCCAAGAATTCAACTAAACTCCTCAAGCAGTTTCAAAATTCACAGTGTTCCATTGTCATGTTCGAGATTACCTTGAACTTAACATGTAGCACTAAACTCTCCTCCAGGGGCTTCACTCCGCGGAGCATGTAGTCAGTGCTGTAAAACACTGCAAACATTTATACTATACAATACAAAATAGTGTAGAAAGTGGAAAAATTCAGGGTGACAATTGATTCTAGACGACATGGATCCAAGGGTGGAAGGTAATCAAGAGGTTAATATTGACACAGGAACCCAGGGATAAAAATAATACAGAGAGATATGTGAAAATAAATATTTATCATAAGATGCCCTTAGATAAACACAAGAATTAATAGAAATACTGTTACTGTACGAGACATTGCTGTGTAAGAGGTGGGTGGGAATTAGAAGCATAAAGAGACCCAGGGAATGAAATGTGTAGGAAGGAACTGGGCCATTCTTAGTCACGTATGTGACCAGTCATATTTGACCTCTGACCTTAAACAAACATTGTCAGCATATAAAAATTTCACTTGATAAACTTCGACATATATAAGTCATATATACCGTACAAAACCATAAACCTGTAATGCTTTCAAAATTAGAAGAGATGTATTCCACAATTTTTCATATTTTTGGTCACATATTTGACTAAAAATGGCCCAACTGCAGATGCTGGAGAGAAGGAATGGGTAACATTTTGGGTCGAGACCCCTTTTCCCTCTTTAGAACTTTTTATTTATTTATAGAACAAACTAGTTACTGCCATTGATGCCGACGTGACATTAACCGTCTCAACATTTCCACTCCCCTTCCCTACTCTAACCTCACCCCCTCTGAAAGTACAGCCCTCCGCTCACTCTGCAGCAACCCCGACATTATCATCAAACCCGCTGACAAGTGAGCTGACCTCTACCGCACTGAAGGCAGGCGCCAGCTCTCGGACACCTCCTTTGGACCATGATCCCACAGATGAGCACAAGACTGTAATCTCACAGACCATTTCTGATTTTATCACTTCCGGCTGAGAGCCTTCCATAGCTTCCAACCTTATCTTTTCCCAGCCCCCACAGCCCGGTTTTACCTTCTCCCCAAAATCCATAAACACAACTGCCCTGGCAGACACATTGTTTCTGCCTGCTCCTGTCCCACTGAAATGTTTTCCATGTACCTCGACTCCATCTTATTCCCCCTGGTCCAATCTCTCCTGACCTATGTCAGCATGGTTTTGTGCAGCCTTCTCTAGGGCAAATCAACAATAAAATTGTTTAAAGTCCCTGCACTCAGTAGCTTCACTGGAAGGATAATCCTTTTCAACCAGTGAAAGGAAATCATCAGCAAACTAAAGATACTAAAGCACTACGAGTAAAACAAATTAAATAATAAAAGACAAAAGTTGGATTAACAGTTTAATTTTTTTTGCACAAAAGCATCAGACTTTTTCTTTCAAAAGAACCGACAAGTCAATCTACACCGTCATTGTTTGACATCTCTAGGGACCAGAATCTCTACAATATCATAACACAAGGATTCAGTCACACCAATTGCCACAGTTTTACTGCAAAATTTATACAAAGTCTTACATTTCAGACTCAGAATTTGCAGACAATAACATGTATATTAGTGTAAATGTAGATGTAATTTCTTCTGTTTTTCACATAATTACAAACTGCATAGTGTGGAATTTCATGTGTGCTGCCCCTGGAGACAGGAAAGCAAGTAACTATTGCAAAAGACTAGGTGCAAATGAGTATGTAATTATCTGCTTACTTCCACTAATTTCTTCTTGCTCTTGCTCATTTTTGTTTTGGCGTTTACTAACAAGACTGTACAGAATTTTTGTGTCGTTTTTTTTCCACCTGCATAAAATGACTACAACATCAGACTATAACACCTGACTAAACAGCCAAACACAACTCTTCTTTGGAATTTTTTGTTTCAAGTTCAGAATTTTAGGTGCAGCAGGAGAGATTATTTATTGTTGATTTTAGAAGCTGTTTTTAATGTTTGCTTACACATGTATATATTTTTCAATTTTTTTCAAATGCATTTGAAGGGACCAGAATCAATAACAACTACAAAAACTGCAAATCTTTCATAATTACATGTTCAATCTAAGGAAGACGTGTTTAGATAGCTTGAAACGTTACTTATTGAAGTTGGAAATACGATTATATGGTGCAGTTGTTGTTTTCTACTATGTCTGATTGTTTACATAAATTTCTTCTGGGTTTCGGGTGTAAAAATGATAACGTGATTGTACATTATTTCAGGTATAACTCTCTCATTACATCCCTACAAGCAATTCCATTCTCACGTGCCTTGAAACTATTAGCACATTCGGAACACTATTGTTTTTTAAATGTTCAGAGCTTAAAGACCCAGTGAATATTGTTCACTGGCCTACTTCACCTAGATATTAATCTGCTGAATTTTAGTATAACAACATTAGTTTAAGTGCAGTGCAAACTATAAAAAGAACTCAGACAAACAAAAATGTTGTTTGCAGACTAACAATCAAATACGATTCATGTTGGGGCATCAAGTGTTGTTGTTTGGGTGCAGGAAAATGATATAGCTCTCTCAGCTGTTCACCTGTTCCAGGTATCAAGGCTCTGTACTTTGAATGGCATCCCCATGGCTTACTCCATAATGAAATCTAATTGCTCTTGGTTTATTTGCTTGAAAAATATTCAATGCAGTGAGTGATATTTTTAAAAAAAATTCTAAATGTAAGTTTGAGAGGAAATGTAGATCTTTCATAAGCATGCAGCTTTACTTGAAGCATTTATCCCACGCAGGTGCTGGTGTCTGGGACCAGAGGTGAAGTAGAGTAATTTTCTGTAATATTCAGTGGTTAAACCAGATGTGGTTGCTGCAAGTTATCTTTATATGAACAAAGCTCCTAGAACCAATTTTCTGAGATATAAATGTAAACATACACAATATTGCGGTGAGACAGTTGCCCTGACATATAGTAATCCATCTCCAACTTTAAGGTGGTAGTGAATGGTCCAACAATTGGCTTCACCATTCGAACGACACCTGGAAGGGAAAGGAGAGACAGATGAACACAGTGAAGTGATTCTACATTGCAGGCTTGTCATTGCTACCAGCAACAAACTTGTAAGCTCCATTCAATATATCTACCACCTACAAGACGGGTGGTATTGTTAGATGGAATATTTATGAATCACCTGGATAATTGTAGATAGAATAATACTTGAGAAGGTCAAAAAGTGCTGGAGTAACTCAGAAAGTCAGGCAGCATCTGTGGAGGATATGGATAGGTGACATTTCTCGTTTGGATCTGAAACATCATCATCCATGTTCTCCAGAGATGCTGCCTGACCCGCTGAGTTACTCCAGCATGTGTTGTATGCAAGATTCCTTGTGTCTACACTGCTTGAAAAAGCAGGCACCACTACTTAATATAAATTTGATTTCATTGTTCTTTCTCTGCAAGTTGCTGTATTGATAATGCAAAGCACAATAAAATGTGTACATTTCTCCTGTCACCACTTAGGCACAATAACAAAAAGGGTACAATTTTCCAAAAATTAACAGATTGAACAATGTTCTCATTGGTAAATAATTAACACATTTATATTAATTGATAATCCAGAAGCATGAAAGAATCTAATCAAAACCACCTCCAAAAAAAGAGATCTTTGCTGACGATAGCAAGATTGCTTTGAGAAGGCAACAGTGGATTTTTTACTTGGACTGCTGTGGTTGTTGTGATTTCATGATGAAGTTATGCAGGTAATTCTTAGGTTTTGATGAAGGGACATACAAATGTTGTCTAACCTGCTGTGTGTTTAGAGGTGAGGGGGGATCAAAGTACCTTGGGGAAACGTGGGATCAAACTACCTGGGGGAAACCTGGAATGTGAGAGGACCAAAATACATGAAGAAACCCACATGGGCACCAGGTGAGGGTGCAACCTCCACAAAAGGGCACAGGAAATCGCATTCATGTTGGGACTACTGATTCCATGTGATAACGACTCTACCTGCAGAATCAGTATGAGAATTATTAAGAGAGATATTACATAAAGTAACAGGTCACACAAACAGAAATAAGGGAAGAGAGAACTCTTAAGCCAATTAATAAAACAAAAAACTGTAATATGCTTTCTGAAGGAACAGAAGTTAGCAGAATAGGTAGATTATGACATAAGTAATTTAGTAATTACATGTGAGAGCATGCATTATGCAAGATACTTGAAATAGGAAGATCCAATAATAAAGTGAGGATTAAGTGTAGGATTAGATAATAATCCTCAATGTATAAGCAGGTATTGTACCTACAATAATCAATATTATCCTTGCATGGTACTAGATACATTGCATGTAAATTATAGCTTCATGTTTTATCAATGCTTTCTGAAAAGTTTGTCTTTATTTACAAAATCATATCTCACTCAGAAAATGCAGGAAAAGAAAATGTATTTTGAAATGAAATTATAGAAAAAACACTAAATTTTAACTCAGATATGATAATATACCCTGATTTCCCCCCCCCCCATTTAATGTAGGTGCTTTAATTTCAGTTAACGACTGCTCTAACTTTAAGTAACAATTAGAAATGTGGAAATCCGTGGGAAAACAAATTGTGGAAATAGGTGCATTGAAATATTTTCACTGATCAATTGAGCTTGTAATGAGAGGACATAACCAAAATGGCATAGAAGGGGTGATGAAATTCATTTACTGATGGATTTGCCAAGACTTCAAATCGGGTCAACAAAGAAACATTTTTCAGAGGAAATACAAAAAATGCTTTAGAACATGTTAAAACAAAATAACTTTATGTGGAATTATGTAACATTTGAAAATACTGAGATGAAAAGCATTAAGTGGTTTGGCATATTAAGAGAAGCTGAATTTAGGTTACTAAATGAAATGGCAGTGCCACCTACTGTTAGAATGTTTTAAACATGACTGCACAAGAGCTGGGAAAATTCTTCAAAAACTTATTTCCAACTCTGTGCAGTTGACCAATCTAAACACATTTACAGATCGTGATTCAGTGTTTCATCGAGTGAGCATCAGCAGGGACTCCAAACAAGAAACTCCAGTTATGTTGTGCTCTTGAATATAAATTCCTATTTTGAGCTTTGCAATCGGAATGAGGTTCTTCCCATAGCAGTTGCATATTGTGAATACTGCAAATAGTGGAGTGGTTTTCATTTACAATCCAGACATCAGAGTCTGAATATAATACAAACTGCATTTTTCTTTCCAACTTTCAGATGCAAGTTTCATTCTGCTGAAACTCAGCCCACTTTGCCATGTGTCAAATAACTAAGCAGTAGCTAATTTGAAGTGTACATAAAACTAAATTGGATCTGCAGTTCTTCAGTCAGTGGTTCTTGAGAGTCGTAAGTTATACACCATAGAAATAGGTCCTTTGGCCATGCTGACCTTTTTGGCCATCTACAACGACCCCCCTTTGCCTGCATTAATTCCATGGCCATCCATGCTTTGCCTATTAAAGTTGCTGTCTAAATGTCTCTTCAACATAACAATTGTATCTACTAATTCCACCACTTCCTCTAGCAGCACATTCCAGATCCTAACCACTCATTACATTACAAAAACGTTTGCCTCATATCCTTTTTTAATCAATTTTGCTCTTACCTTAATCCCATGCTCCCTTGTTTTTTATGCCCCTACCACTGGAAAAAGATTCTGATTATTTACCCTATCCATGTCTTTGTCAGGTCATCCCTCAACCTCCTTCACTCCAGGGAAAACAAGCCCAGCCTGGTGAATCTCCTCTGCTCTCTCCCCACATTATGAAATTGCCACTGTCACCTTGCATTTGCAATGAACATAGTATTCAATTTCCATTTCACTTAATCTTCTAGTGTACAATATTTCACTTAAAGGACATGTCACAATTTTGAAACACACAATTTTCTGTTTATAATACATATTTTCTTGAAGATAAAACCAATATTTTTGCCATTTTGCAACAATTAATTTACAGTGCAGGCAAAATGGAAGAAAAATAGTGTAGATCCTGAAAACCTAAAATGGAAATAGAAAATCGTGTAAATAAGCAACAGCTCAAGCAGCGTTTGTGGAAACAGAAGGTTAGTTTTTCAAATTGGTATCGACCTGAACTGCTAACTCTCTCTTTTTATGGATGATACCTGACTTGCTGAGTATCTTCTGTTTTTATAACACAGATGATGCTCTACTTAGCAGAATCGTAATGTTCTGATTAATGATACAAGATATTTTACTTACAAAATATTCAATTTAAAGACAAAATGGATAGTGATGGTGAAGAATTGCCTGTGTGCTCTGTTTAAAATGTATGTGTCATGGTAGTTTATGTAATGTGCTATTCAATAATCTACTTGTAATAGCATAATGTTTCTTTGATGCCATAAACTGTTTTCTATTGACAAAACATACAGGGATATTTTTCACGGGATTACAACAGACTTTACTTTATTTACAATAAACACCATATTCCAGTTAAGCTTCTTGCAATGCACACATGGTTCTATTTACAGAGATGCAATGGTCTACCTACCACATGGCATCCAATTTCAAGTGTACAATATGTTTTCTCTATAACACACATGACATCTCAGTTGCTGCAGATATAACATTCTTCATACAATATCACTAATCTTCCATATGAAGTGCAATAAGTGAAACAAACAATATTTAGACTATGTATCTTCCTGTCTCCACCTATATCCTTCCTTTGTCCCACCCCCGACATCAGTCTGAAGAAGGGTCTCGACCCGAAACGTCACCCATTCCTTCTCTCCCGAGATGCTGCCTGACCTGCTGAGTTACTCCAGCATTTTGTGAATAAATCGATTTGTACCAGCATCTGCAGTTATTTTCTTATAATACTTAGACTATGTATTTCCAACTGACATCAAATATTTTGGAACAAAAATAATTATCTTTATTTTACACATTAAGTCAATCCAAGTATCATTCTAGCAAATTATTCTACAACCTCTTCAAGACAATAGACAATAGGTGCAGGAGTAGGCCATTCAGCCCTTCGAGCCATTCAATGTGATCAAGGCTGATCATTCACAATCAGTACCCTGTTCCTGCCCTCTCCCCATACCCTCTGACTCCACTATCATTGAGCTCTATCTAACTCTCTCTTGAAAGCATCCAGAGAATCGGCCTCCACTGCCTTTTGAGGCAGAGAATTCCACAGATTTACAACTCTGAGTGAAAACGTTTTTCCTTATCTCCATTCTAAATGGCCTACCCCTTACTCTTAAATTGTGGCCCCTGGTTCTGGACTTCCCCAACATTGGGAACATGTTTCCTGCCAATCCTTTAATAATCTTATATGTTTCAATGAGATCCCCTCTCATCCTTCTACATTCCAGTGTATACAAGCCCAGTCACTCCAGTCTTTCAACATACGACAGTCCCGCCATTCCGGGAATTAACCTAGTGAACCTACGCTGCATTCCCTCAATAGCAAGAATGTCCTTCCTCAAATTTGGAGACCAAAACTGCACACAGTATTCCAGGTGTGGTCTTACTAGGGCCCTGTACAACTGCAGAAGGACCTCTTTGCTCTTATACTCAACTCCTCTTGTCATGAAGGCCAACATGCCATTAGCTTTCTTCACTACCTGCTGTACCTGCATGCTTACTTTCAGTGACTGATGAACAAGGACACCCAGATCCCTTTGTACGTCCCCTTTTCCTAACTTGACACCATTCAGATAATAATCTGCCTTCCTGTTCTTACCACCAAAGTGGATAACCTCACATTTAATCACATTAAACTGCATCTGCCAAGCATTTGCCCACTCACACAACCTGTCCAAGTCACCCTGCATCCTTAGAGCATCCTCCTCACAGTTCACACTGCCACCCAACTTTGTGTCAGCCGCAAATTTGCTAATGTTACTTTTAATCCCTTCATCTAAGTCATTAATGTATATTGTAAATGGCTGCGGTCCCAGCACCAAGCCTTGCGGTTCCTCCACTCGTCACTGCCTGCCATTCTGAAAGGGACCCGTTAATCCCTACTCTTTGTTTCCTGTCTGCCAACCAATTTTCTATCCATGTCAGTACCCTACCCCCATTACCATATGTTCTAATTTTGCCCACTAATCTCCTATGTGGGACCTTATCAAAGGCTTTCTGAAAGTCCTGGTACACTACATCCACTGGCTCTCCCTTGTCCATTTTTCTAGTTACATCCTCAAAAAAGACCTTGAAATCTTCCCAAAGTATAATCAAAAGTGAACAAATACTTCAGTTAAGATCTTGCCAGAGTTGTGTATAGGTTTAGTATTATTGCCATAATATTATTGCCATAAGTTGGACATCATAGAACCCGGACTTTTTAATTAGAGATGTTCTGCTCTGAGAGGCTGTTCAGACACCAAAAGAAGAAGGTCAATTGGCAGTGAGCAAGATTTGAGAAGAAATAGGTTCTCGCTGACCATGATGATTTAAAATTCACATTTTGTCTAATGTATTGGCTGTTTATGGTGACCGTGACTCACTAGTCACTACCTCATTAACCATGAGGTCATGTGTTTGAATGGTCTTTGAGTTAATAACAATTGTCCATGGAGGTTTGCAGAATGCGTTAGGAGATGCCCTTGGAGGATTCAGCCTCCAAGTTTGTTCTAAACCTCTGAGTCATACTAAGGACCCAGAATCTGAAGTTTGTGACAGTCCATATCAGGATTTTAATGAAGCTGAGATACAACATGGAAATGGGATCTTCTGCCCATCGAGTCCACGCAACCATCTATTAACCTGTTCAAACTAGTTCCATGTAATTCCACTTTTGCATGTACTTCCTACACACCAAGGGCAATTTATGGATGCCAATTAACCTGCAAAACTGCTCGTCTTTGAGATGTGGGGGGATACTAGAGAACCTGGAAGAAACCCACGTGGTTACAGGGAGATCATGCAAACTCCACACAAACAGCACCCAAGGTCAGAATCGAACCTGGGTCTCTGGCCCTGTGAGACCCAGCTCTACCAGCTACACCACTCTGCCACCCTTAATGATGACAATACAAACAGAAACAAAGAATTGTAGGAATGCTACTTACCAATTGTAATGGCCGTTTCATATCGTTTAATAATGTCAAAGGAGTTACGCACATTTCCTCCAGCGATGCGGAACACAATCTCCGACTGGACAGTGGAAATAACTGGAGCTGCTGCCCGGAGAAATATGATCTCTGTGAAAAGGAAGCAGCAGTGTCAGTGACCTCCCTCTGTGTCCCTGGAAAGATTAGGATTGATGAGGCACCATCACACTTTCACCAGTGGTGTCCTATTAAAGTGAAAACAAGCAAAGTCTCTTGAGGTAATAAATAACCTTAAAACCAGATTAGTTCACTGCACCATCAGCCCACTTCATCCCATAGGATGGAAACAGAATCAAAATTTATTGTGTGATAAAAGCTTGTTTGGAAACTCAATGTTCAGCTAAAATGCTCAGCTCAAACAATAAAAATACCACCCCTCTCTCATGTGCTCCACCTGAATTTGCATATATTCCCCCCACCCCTTCCACCTACTTTCCTTTTCTAGCTTCACAATTTGTAACTCTATAATCCTCTTGTCGCACACTTCCTGTCTTTTCATTTCTAGCTTTTGTTCAACTGCCTATCAATCCCCCCCTCACCTGTATTCCCCCCATTACTTGCCAGGCTTTGTCCTCCCCTCCCCTCATCTACCTTTCTCTCCTCCCACCTTTCCACCATAATCAGTCTGAAGAAGGGTCGTGACCAGAAATGTCGTCTCCAAATTCTCTGGGAAATGCTACTTGACCCACTGAGTTACTCCAGCATATTGTGCCTTTTTTTTGTAAACTGCCATCTGCAGTTCCTTGTTTCTCTCTGATTCCTTGATAGGTCCATGAAGGAGACTTAAGAATGATTTCCCCCTGACATTTTTCCTTTCCATTTGAGAACATTGCTTGAAATATGGTTGTGTTTTTCTTTCACCTCAGAAGATTATTTTCAGTAAATAAGTTAATTGACTGCCCACTTTAGCTGCCTTATTGCAGTGATTAACCTAAACAAAAGAAACCTAATTAAAGTTCTCACCTATTGGTCCTGTGAAGTCCCTGTATGTCGGCAGGGAAGTGACAGTGTAGGAGACTGTATTAACTAGGTGGAGTATGCAGGATGTATCACCAGGGCGGCAGGACTTTATGCATCGAACAGTCTCTGTCCTATCTCTTACTACCCTGCAAAATAAAAGAGACAATTAAGAACTGAGGATGATGAGAAATATAACTGTCTATGATTTCTCACCATTTCCCTCAGCTATTGTTTACTTAAGTGTCATAGAATAATTCTGCATGGAAACAGGCCCTTCAGCCCAACGTCCGTGCCATCCAAGATGCCCCATCTAAGCTAGCTCCATTTTACCCACAGTCAGCACAAATCCCTGTAAACCTTTATTCCTGTAAACCTTTCCTATTCATGTACCTGTGTTAACATCTTTTAAATGTTGTTATTGTAGGTGCCTCAACTACTTTATTTTTATTTAGTTTAGAGATACAGTGCGGAAACAGGCCCTTCGGCCCACTGGGTCCACGCTGACCAGCGATCCCCGCACACTAACACTATCTCCGCACACGAGGGACAATTTTTTTTAACATTTACCAAGCCAATTAAACTACAAACCTGTACGTCTTTGGAGTGTGGGAGGAAACTGAAGATCTTGGACACAGGTCACAGGGAGAATGTTCAAACTCTGTATAGACAGTACCCGTAGTTGGGATCGAACCCGGGTCTCCGGCGCTGCATTTGCTGTAAGGCAGCAGCTCTACCGCTGCGCCACCGTGACCACCCGGTCCATACACCCACCATTCTCTGTATGAAAAGGTTGCCTCTCAGGTTCCCATGAAGTCTCAGTAGCTGAAAGAGTATTGCATATTTTCAGTGATCCTTTGGGGCTACTTCAAGCCAAAAACTGCTCGAATTTGCCACAGTTCAATAGAGAATGCCACTTGGAAATTGACGATGTTGCTTTCAGCATGATATTGTGAAGGGTGATAGTTGCACTGGAGGCAACTGTCAAGACAACATATGGGTGATTTGCATTACAGTTTTAATGACAACAAAAGTCTAGAGCTATTTCTCGGCCATCGTCCAGCATACTGCCGGGTTGCATCACAGCTTGCTTTGCTTCTCAGATCTGTAAGAAACTGCAGAGAGTTGTAGATGTAGGCCAGTCCATCACACAGATCAGACTTCCCTCCATTAAATCCAACTACACTTCATGCTGCCTCGGAAAAACAGCCAACATCATAAAAGACATGTCCCATCCTGGTCATTTCCTCTTCTCCCTGCTCCCATCTGGCAGAAGGCTCTGAAGCTTGAAAGCACTCACCACCAGATTCAGGAACAGCTTCTGTTATCAGACTTCTGAATGACCCTTCCATAGGCTAGGGTACTGTCTGATTTACCTTAACCCCATTCAGGACATTGGACTTTGTCTATGAATCTGATGTACTCAGCATTCTGTAACTTCATCTTTGGTCTATCTACTGTACTTGAGTTTGGCTTGATTATATTTATATATAGTATTGAATTTGATTGGATAGCATGCAAAACAAAGATTTTCACTGTGCCTCACACACATGACAATAATAAACCTAAACCTAAATTAAAAGAAGAGAAGTAAGAAACTTTCTTTTGGCATCAATGACTTGCTTCTTCCCAACAATGCCTAGCATACTTGAAAGTTTTCCTTATCTCTTGGAAACTAAAACAAGATGTGGCATAAAATGTGCAGTGCTATCAAAAGTTTGAATTAAGTGATAGATATTTTTCTGACTTGTATTCTAGTTTTGGCTAGATTATCCAACATTCTGTTGGCTTGTAGATTGTCCAGTGGAAAACAGCAATTTAGCAATAAAACACCAATCAACTGACCGTTTGGTTTTTCCACAGCTTTTCTCTTGTTTCATATTTTCTATTTGTATATACTTTACAATCCTCTACAATGATCTGCCAACTTCTATATCATATCTGGCTCATTCTATGATGTACTGCCCATCTTAGTTTAGGTACCAACATATTTCACCAATTTTCATCAATTTTATGAATCCAAGTCACTGACAAATTGGACATTGGAGACGGTCCCAACCCAAACTCCAAGATACTTCCCAAGTATTCCCTCTCACATCCCTCATGTCACATCCTGACCTTTGCCATCAGAGGCCTGCAAACATAATTGTCAGATAAACTGTTAGATCTCCATTTTAACATTTGTATTCATGTTTTCAACCCGGTAGCCCACATCCTTCCACCTATCTTTTCTAGCTTTCTACCCATTGCAACAATCAGACTGAAGAAGGGTCCTGACTTAAAACATTACGTATCCACAAATTAGTTCCTCCAGAACTTTGTTTCCCTCCAGGATCTCTGCATCCCTATTTTCAATAACACTAATAACAGTCAATAACACCTACTTAAAATTGGGAATTCATTCCCAAAATATCTTGTCCTCACTATTTTTTATTTCCTTAAATCTTACCTCTTTCAGTACCAATATATCTTCTTGTGGCTCAGATCTGTTAATAAGGGACATTTCACCAACTGTTAAAGGTACTACATTTTATACAAATTATTGTTGCTCTGTGTGGAAAGCCAGAAAATAAGGTAAAGAAGCCATGGAATACTCCAGAAATAAATAACATTGCCCAGTGAAAATGTGAGACAATGATATGGTGATGCAAAAAAAAAATCACGATTGAAGAATCCCTATGTCCAAGAATAATGAAATACATTTTATTTAATAAACTGTGATATAAAGGAAGTAAATGAATTATACAGTAAACAAAACTAAATAACTGCTCTGCTAAGTTTCATTTTAATTGTGACTACTGTGCTAAACAAAATTTGAATTGCAATATGGCTGTGCAAGGAGCCTCCATGGGCCAGACCTAAGGGCAAATGGCATGGATCACAATCCTAGCAGAACTGTCAACATCTATGAGCTACAAAAAAGGAAGATACAAGATAACCAATATCAATAGATCACTCTACTCAGTTTTTAATTACACCAGACATAGATCACTGAACCAGCTACTTCAACTAACTGCATCCAGTCTTGCTTCATACTGTCATCATATCAGTAAAAAAGCATTGTATAGCTGTTTGTATAAAATATTAGGCAGTAGCTTCCATGTATTCTGTGTCTGGTGTAATTAACAACTGAGTAGAGTTAAGAAAAGCACACATTTGTTAAGATAATGTTAAGATATTCTGGATTGCACATTTCACAATTTTGCAGAAGTATTGTCCAAAATAGTATCAACTTAATCAAATACTAGTCTAGTTTACAAACGTGACTAAAAAATGCACAGCATATAAATTATTCTAATATTTTTGGGGGGGAATTTCAACAATCCAAGTAGATAATTGGCAGGTTAATTGGAATGCTTATTAAAGATCAATTGACAAATTTGAAATCGCTCGTTAGAACACAAGTTTTGAGACGTCACAGCTGTACGTCACTGTCCAAAATATTCTGTTGATAGCAGAGGTTAGGGAGTGGTTGGTTGTGCAATTCTAGTGCATTAAATCGGCAGAGCAAAAATCCAGAAATGGAAAAGAACATAACAGCACAAAGGTTTTTTATAATCGCCTTTCAAATTTGTTGTATGGCAATTATGCTTAGAATGCCGGAGAACACTTGGCAATAAACCACTTCTGTAAACAAACCCCACAAGGAATGATTCTGTAGTTCACTCCTTTATCTACCTCTACAAATGCAAGAGGTGCAAAATCTGTAAGTAGTATTAAGAGGATTTATGTCATTTTACTTGTGTGTCTGAGGCTTCTCTTTCCATTAGTGTAATGCAGATGAGCAGGAGAATCACTCTCAATTGGTCCTCTGGAGATTTTTAATGGATTACAAGTTGTTGCTCATTTTCTCATTCTCATTTTGCAATGTTGACACAAGGTTGGATATAATAGAAAAATGAAAGGAGATTAATCTTAATTATAACGTCACAATAACTGGTGTTCTAGAATGTTGTTTGGAATAGAGGCTATTAGTTGTAAGGAGATGTTGAACGAATTTGGATTCTTTTCTCTGGAACTCGGATGTTGAGGGAACACCTGTTAGACGTTTATAGAATTATGAGAGGTATAGACAGGGTAGACAGTTGGAACCTTTATCCCAGGGTGAAAATATCAAAGACTAGAGTGTCTAGCTTTAAGGCAAGAGGGAAAAGTTTAAAGGAGATGTGCAGGGCAGATTTTTATGCACAAAACTGGTAGGTGCCTGGAACGTGTTGCAAGGGATGGTGGTGGAACGAGATACAATAGTGGTTTTTAAGAAACTTTTAGATAGGCACATGGTAGTGCAGGGAATGGTGGGATGTGGATCATGTGCAAGCAGAGATTAGTTTAAATTGGCATCATGTTTGGCACATACATTGTAGGTCAAAGCTGTATTGTAGGCTGTATTGTTCTAAGAAATTATTTATGCCCACAAATCTCCCATATGTGTTTCTTCCAAATGATAAACCATTAAACAAATGACTTAAAATATATTGATATTCACATTGATTTCATTTAAGGAAAAATCCTGAAGCTGATAAAATCCATAGTTTACTTCATGGGGGGTTCAGTAGCTCAAAATCCATTTATTTACTAAATTTTGAGTAATATACACATGCTGTATTTGACATAATTGTACACCCCCCCATTTCTTTACAAAGGAACAAAAGTCATGCAGTGAGATTTATTATTAAGCCATGGAGCATGCATAGTAAATGTCAGAATGTAGATAATTGGGCCGAGTATATAGAAAGACACACTGTGATTTTTGCAATTGAGGTAAACCAAAACTTTGCAGTACTTGGCCACTTGGACGTGCATAAGAAACAGCAGAAAGTCTATATATTTATTATGTCAGTCAATGTATTATTGGGTTAACTAGCATTGAACAATATTAATCAACATTCTGACGAGTCACCAAATAAAAGTCATCAAACCTCAGCAGTAACAACAATATAGATTTTTGCTACAAAAATATTGGTGACTCCATGACGCAAGAGCTTCATCTCAACGTTGAGAAGAAAGTCCCTGGCTTCTGTGATTTGCCGATGTACAAACACAATTCCATTGTGGTTATTCACTTCTTGTGCATTAAAATAGTTGTCCTCGTTGCCATGGGTGATGGAAAGGAGAATGTTATCTCCAGGTAGAGCGTGAGAGGGCCCGAATCGGAAGACATTGGTGGGCACTTGGATGTTGGTGGGGAAAGTGAGGTAATAGTAGGTTATTCTTAAAGGCAGGCTTTGGCACTCCTTATTCTCATTGCAAGGCAAGCGCTCACAGCGACTGGAAGAAAGTGAGAGAGGAAAGGGGTTGTTAATGAACATAAGCAAAGCCAGCAAGTCAGTGTAGCAGAAAATAAAAGAATTACCTGTGCAGTGGGGACCTATTACTCCCACTCATCCATCACAATCTCAACAGTAGAGGTTCCCCCACTGTTCCATTGTAACTTATAAAGAGCTTTAGAAAGCCCCGAAAATATGACAAACGAGCAAGAGAATAGCCAACTCCCCCTCCCCCTGGTTTCCACTCGGATCCATAGATTTTCATTATTGTGATCTTGATCTCTGGCAATCTTATCAGAGAGGTAATGGCCAAGGGTGAATCCTCTCAGGAGTTTCCTCACAGAAAATAAAAGTGAACTTTCCAACTTTCATGTCCTGGATCTCCCACCATGATAGGAGGAAAGGGTTCAGAATCATTCCGCCCCATTACTATTCATACATTGGGTTTGGCATTTCAGAAAATCAATGTTTCCATTTTTGATCTTGTCCTATTAGAAACATGATAATATGTTCAGTTGAGACATTTTGAAGAGATAGTAATGGTAAATTTATTGCTCATTCACCAGAAGTTTGGCATGGGGAGCCACAGAAATCTCAAAAGTCATCATAGAAAATGTAGTTTGCCACAAAACCGAGCAGATCTATTCAGAAATTTGCCAATTACCAAAGTGCAAGGGAAAGCTCAACAAACTTTTAATGATGGCACAGGGACAGCGCAAGGCAGTGGAAAACAAAGGGCTGATGTCCAAGGATATTGTATCAATAAGGTTCTTCAGCTTCCTAGGAAGATACCTTAGAAGGAAGTTTACAAAAGAGAATATAAGTCTCAGTGCAAGAGGATGTGCAATTAGAATTATGAGGGAAAAGTTTGGACAATTGTCAATAAGCATCAGTTTTCACAAGAATGGTGAATTTCTAAACAAAAAGGGAAAATAGTTTACATCAGGATAGTATTCATTTAAGGAACTAATCACTGGATTGGGAAATGGTGGATTTTGGATTACATGAAGATTGGGATTGAATGATTAATTCGATTGATAGTTAAATGGTTAGTTAATTGAGTAATAGTTTTTTATCCAAATATGAGTTCCAATCTTGCAATACTGATAAACTAGACAATTTTATATTTTGTCTTATTGTATAAAAACATTAATGCTTTGGAAGACATAAATCAGTCAAGGGTGCCTCCTCCAAGCCAGATGCTCCAGATTAAAATCCCAGTATTACCTCACTTTCATATTTTTACATCTTCATAGGTCCTGAGCCCAATCAACAAAGGACACAGTTAACCAATAAAGAAGTAAGGGTACAAATGACTGCTCGCTGCTCGCTGCTCGCTTTCTCTGAACTAATCAGTGACGGCTCCAGAAGAGGCAGTGACATAGTTCTCCTATCAGCCTTTTCTCATAGAAGGGCACAAAGGGTGTTTCTTTTCTGTATTCATTCCAAGGAATAGTATCTTATTCTAACATTACCATGTAAGCTTTAGACTGAAGAGTGGAAGATAAACGCTTGGATGTATAGAAGGATAAAAAGAAAATTATTGAATTTATTTTGTGTTCATTCTAATGCTACATTTCTCTTCTACAACTCGATAATAATAGGAACAATACTAATCATTATAATACTATTGGAGCTGGAAACAAGAAAGGCCAACACTGGTAAATGGAAGATGAGAACTAGATACCAGCAGTTAAAGGAGAATCAAGCCAAAATAGAGTGTAAGGAAAAGTGTTTGAGACTGCCCAGCTAAACAATGCATTATGTATAAATGAAGCAGACATTGAAGCAGTTTAAATGAAGAGCATGCAGTCAAAAAGTTAATAAGTAGCAAAGAAAATAATCAAAGGTTTTGCCAATAACCCCAAAATAGAAAAACAATGCTACATCCATTCTTCAAATATTTACGTAGTCCACACTAGGGTAAAGCTTTCTTGAATTGTTAAGCCCACAACCCCCACAACTCTTCATAGTGACAATAATAACATGCTGTCACAGTTGCCACACAGCAGAGATGGAATGTTGCACACAAAGTTGTGGTGGCACATTTCATTTCCTGTGAACTAACATCTTTCCCATGTTGTGGTGATCTGGCAACTGTAATATTAAGCTTCTAAAGTAGAACATTGTTGGGCCTGGCATTTCACATTAGTTTTCTGTTAAATAGACTGCAGGTTCAAAATGCAATAATTTTAAATGAGACGAGTACATGAATTGAAATGGAACATCCAACCTCTCCTGCAATGGGATCCTGACAGGTTTGCAAATCAAGTCCATGTTAAAATGTAGGATAGCTTAATCTATGCAATAAGAATTCCATGGATTCTTGCAAAGACTGGCAAATTGGTCTAAAACAATGAGGACAAATTATTTTTTTTAGTTTTGAATGGCATTGTTCCAAATTGTTTGGCAAACAAAATAACACAATGATTTGGAAAAAAAACCTGATAACACAACATTTTACCTGAAAAATTATTGTGTCGTATTTTTTTCCCAAACAATTTAGAACAAACTAATTTGAAACAGAAAAAAAAATTGTCATGAGGGCCATACTTGGCAAACACACTGATAGAATCCTCGCAGTGTGCGATGGAAATCTTCCAAATAGTCAGACTTTGTCATTATTCGGAGGCTAAAAGAATGATGACTCTTGGCCAAAATATTAATTTCAAGAATAAGCTTCTAATTTTGGCTGAAGCCGTCTTGTATTAATAAAGGAAATGAAACATTTATCAAAAACATTAAAGACTTAAAAAAAGTGGTAGTGAGAGTTGTGCAAGTTGTGGTGTTGAGAGGAAAAGAGCAATGTAGTAAATCAACAGTTTGCCACCTACTAAATCTGAGCCCATCATTCCCACCACACCAGAGGATTCAGGTTTCCAATTGTTTTTTTTCTTCCTTCATCAATGTATGAAATTGGATCTAAACCCAGTCAAAAGGACATCCTTTGAGACTTTTACCATTGTGTACCATCCCTTCACTTCCTAACATCTTGGGCCACAAATGAGACTACAAATTTCTGTTGATCGGAGACGTTCCTGATGTTAAAGACTTCTCTCTTTGATAGCCACAGCAGTTATAGAAAGATTGCCATGGTGGCTAGGAAGTGTGTTTACACTGATCACTGTATGCAATGATATGACTTGCTTGATTGTTGTGCTGCAAATAACTTTGAGCCTCTCTGAGGGGTGCACTGACCAAAGGGCCAGTCATTGCACAATGCGTCTCGGAATTACCCAAACAAAAAGGCTGTGAATAGTGAGAAGAATACCACTGAAGCAGTTCCCATAATCCTGGCATTTGAACTGTACCTTGTGGATGTTCTGTGCACGAGAGTGCAGAACATTGTATTGATATCTGATTGCTAATCTATGCTTCAATATTTTTTGTGTGAATAATCAATAACAGTCATGAATTATACAGAAGTTGCAATTTATGCTATCATTTATCAAAAAAAATTGCAATATGACCTATGATGTTATTCAAGTGTGATTGACACTGAGAAACATCAGTGGCATTAGGTAGATTGTGCAGAGAAGTGCCTGCCCCAATTTCACAATGGGGACAGTTTCACCTGGAAAAGATTGCTAACACAATCTACCCCAAGTGATCACGTTCTTATGCACAATTTTCACATGAAAGTTGCATGCAAATGGATCCAATTTCTTGGCTAAAGTGTTGCCTCAGTTCCACCAGTAACTTTGATACCTTCCAAATCTGGTGGGGGTTCAGGGTTTGTCGAAAATCAGATGCAAGTACCTATTTGTATGATTTTAAATTAGGGAGCCTTGGCAGAAAATATATCCACCAGAGTCAATCGCAGATATTCCCAACAAGCACAAACAAATAAGCCCATAAAGTTTCAGGTTCATAATTAAGTGTATAAAAAGGAAATCACCGTGCAGTGTGAATAATTGAGGCAAATATGAAACTGCTCTCTTGCATGAGAAACACAGAAAGATAGACAGTAAAATTAACAATTTAAACTATAGTTTGAAGCACAGATTTGAACCAAGAAATTAAATACATGCTGTGCTCTTTTGGTTCAAAGCAAAAGTAATGGGAATATCAGTGATTGAAATCATGGTTTTGCACAAAGCGTTGAGACTTGAAGAAATTTAATTACCATTGATTTGCAGTGCATTACACTCTTGCATCATTTATCAAGAAAGATTATGGTTTATTTTAAGTTGTTTACTAGTTTCTACCATGATTATGTTGTCCAGAGGCAAAGCCAAAATGAATATTGGCCTACCTGAGGACTTGCTTAAAAAGCATAAACCATCTATGAACTTGGAAGAATAAACAAAAGCTCCTATCTGGATAACACTTTGAAAATTCTGTTGTTAGTGGCTTGATAATGCAAGAGTTTACTTACGCCTCTCCAGACTTTCGATAGTTTTCTGGACAGTCAAAAATTAGGCAGCGGTAGCCCCCCTGGACATTGAAGCAAGTCTCTGTTCCAGAGCAGTTGTGCATCCCTGTGATGCATTCATCAATATCTGGGGGGAAAAAACAGGCTTTAAGATATGAACATTTCCAAACGACATGATTTTTGTATCCGAGTCTGACGGTGAACTTCAGTAGAACAAGTGCACTGTTGAGCTCCAATTTGCTCAAGGATTTCTGCTTTGTCCAAAATTCCTATACATGTAGAATATACAATGAGCAAAATGAGATTAATTTAAGAACTAGTTTGTTAATGTTAAAGTAGCCATCCTTCTGAAGGTTTGCACATCTCAAGACACCCACCTTTGTCCAGAATGGAAATGCATAATTTTTCCATTTTGAAAATTAGAGGAGCCCTTGCCCATCTCTCCTCTGTTCCCTGCAGTTCTGCTCTAACCACCCCGCTCCCAAAAGACAGATCAGAGACAGATCCCCAGGTCCTCGTCTTTCACTTCACCAACCTCACATCCAACACATCATTTTCTGAAGATAAACACAAAAAGCTGGAGTAACTTAGTGGGTCAGACAGCATGACATTTCCATCAGCTTCATTGCGATCCCATCACCAGTCACATCTCTCCCCCCCCCCCCCCCCCCCCCCCCCCCTCTCCAGCCCTTTCTGCTTTCCTCAGAGACTATTTCTTGGTTCACATCCCATATTTTCCTATATAAGGAGTATCAAAAAGAAGAGGGCATAGTTCTAAGATGAGCAGTAGTATTTCAAAAGGGAATCTAAGTAGGCCATACTTACCCAGGGAGTGGTTGCTATCTGGAACATGCTGTCAGAGGAGGTGGTGGAATCAAATACAATTACTAACTCAAATAACAAAAAATGTAGCAGATTCTGCATTTGATGTTGGTCCAATAGGATTTTTTTTTAAGAGTTGACTTCATATGCAGAGCATGTCCTTGTTTGTCAACAGATGTCTAAGGTTTTTATGAAGCATGACTGGCATTGCAACATCAGATGTGTAGTCTCTATCCTTTCACCAAGATATTTCCCTGTGGTCCCAGACTTAAAGACTTCAAAAGACTAAAGCCTCTGATCTGGAAGACATGGGTCACTGATTGCATGATACAGACCATGACATCAAGCTCATAGCTTATCAGGTTGTCATCTTCAGGATCTCATGGTGTTGATGCTTGTCCTGTGGTGCTATTTGTTATTGTCTCGAATTAGTTTAAGTAAAGACATTCACTCGGTCGGTCACGGGGCTATTGAATCTTTATAATACATTTGTAGCAAAGGTTTGTTTATCATTGCTTTGTGTTGATACAGTAAATGAAATGCAAATTATTCAGCGCAAAGAATACCTATAGCTTCATAAAACAGGAAATTCAAAGGTTGAAACAGCATTGACAAACTGGATTTTTTTTAAATACCACTATTTCCTGGGAATTGTCTGGACCAGCCAAATTCCAATTTATTCCAAGTCAGTGATGATCCACTCAAGGCAGAGGAGAGGAATGTCGGATCACGGGCCTGCAGCAGCCTGGGGCTTACCTGCATTGGACTTTGGACTGTTTTTCTTTGTAAACGGCGCCAAAATATGGTAATTGTGCATTTGTGGTTGTGCAAAAGAATTTCACTGTGTTGTGCATACGTGACAATAAAGAACCATCGATTTATTGGGCAGGACTGGCCTGCTTTTTTGAATAGAACATGTCTGAGCAATTTTCCATGACTTCAGGTAGATGCCAGTGTTGTAATTGTTCTGGGACAGTCCAGTGGGAATGCAGCCAGTTCTGAAATTGTGGTCTTCAGTACTGCAATTGGGAGGCTCTCTAAATCCATCGTTTTTGCTGCAGTCAGTGTTCTCAGCCATTCCGTGATCTCACATGCATGCAGTAACTCTAATTTACTGAAGACCATCTTCTATACTTAATTATCATGACACGGAAGGAGAACATTCAGTCTATCAGGTCCATGCCAAGTCCCAGCAGAGAAATCCCACCAGTTAATTTCCCTCTTATTTTCTTGTAGCCCTGCAGCTTATGCTCTCTCAAATGCCTATTGAATATACTTACATTCTTTTTTTTTGCCACTTAGTAGATTAAGGAATAATTTGTGATTAATCTTCCAGCACATGTTGGAGTATGGTAGGAAACTGGAGAACCCAAGGTGAACTTGCATGGTTATGGGGCAATCTCCACAAATTAATTTGCTTCTGTGCTGTATCTTTCAATTTGGTTCAGGCTTTATGGGATACTGAAGAGAGCTGGCTAAAATCTTGGTCAATCATTTGAGATTTCATGCATTTTTAAGCATGAAAAAAATAAGTTAACAGTAGCTCAATGGCAGAGCTCTCATCTCTGAATTCCATTTCAGGAATGTAAGCACATATTCTGGGCTAGTATTCCAATGCAGCCCAGAGTGCTGAATCAGGGAAAGTGCCAGCTTTTGGATAAGACACTAGCCCAAGCCCCAAAACCTCTCGGGAATGCATAAACAACCCCATGCCTCTGGGAGGGAGGAAGAACAAAATCAAAGTAGTTTATAGATGCTCATCATTAATAAATTGAGAGGGGAGCCTGTAAAACATTTCTTATTCAAAAGAAATTCAAGGATGTAGGATGTGCTACCATACAGAGTAGTTGAGGCATATTTACGTCAGAATTTAAGGCAGAGATATATAGATGCTTGATTAGTATGGGTGTCAGAGGTTCTGGGGAGAAGGCAGGAGAATGGAATTAGGTGGAAGAGATCATTCAGCCATGATTAAATGGCGGAGTAAACATGATGGGGCGAATGGCCTAATTCTACTCCTGTTCCTTCTGACCTTGAGAATTTAAAGAGAGAATAAACAGACACATGAAGAGAAAGAAATAGAAAATGATGCTAATAGGAATTAATAAAGAGGGGTGGTAAGGGGTATACCTAACTTTGATACTTTACTTATTTAGGGTATGGTGATAAACCCCAGTATGATCAGTCTGGTTGAAATAAAATATTGTACTGCAGTTTGCTTGTAATTTTAAAAAAAGAAGGCACTTGTGTTGTGGATTATATTTTGCCTTTAAAGTTCTCTAAATTTGATTAATTGGTCATTTTCACTTTTTATTGACCCATCTCATTTCCTACAGTGACTAAACTTCAGAAGTACTTCATTTCCCATAATGTATTTCTTTTAAAAGCCGATGAGAGAAACCCTCATATCTTTCAAGAAACATCATCCTTTAGCATTAAAGAGAAGCTTGAGTTTCTTTCCATCTGACAGGTGAGAAGCCTTAGACTTTGGTATCCTGCTCTTTGGTGATGAACTGGTAGAGACAGGAACACCTTGAAGAGGTGACAGAATGCTCAGATCTCAGACTGAAAAGAACAAGAAGGGCTTAGTTGGAAGAAGATTTCCAACCACTTCAAGTAATCACACTCTTTTGTCTTTCCTAAACTGTTTCAAGAATTTATTTCTGGAATTTGTGACTTTAAAGTGTCACATAAAGGAAGAGATATTTAGAGCAGGAAAATAAATAGTAAATGCATTATCATGGAACCATAGTTGGTATTTTCTCCTTTAGTCCCTGATAGTGATGACACACACCAGTGAACAACAAAAATAGTTATTAATGAACAAAAATTGTTCAACATGCCATATCAAGCAATATTTTGACAGCTGTAACCCATGGCAGCAGCATATTACAACAACATGGAGCTAATTTTCTTCTACTCATTGCTTCTTACACATCAATTCCTGGGCCATTAAAGAAAGGATTAAGATGCTTCCACCTGTTCTTCTAACATGCACATTTCTGGCAAGCCACATGCACAGCACTGTACATGTTGATGACATTTTCACATACGAGGCATATAATGGGCATATGATTTCAGTGTTGGAGCGCATCATGATAATTATCTCCCAGTCCAATTTCCTGACTGGCAAGACTTCAGCAGGAAACCAGCTTAAACAATTCAAAACCTGCAAAATGTATTTTCATGCCCTGCAATATATCTTCAATAGCAGTGAAATATCTTAAATAAGAACTGTTTGATGTATTGAAGTTTTGTTTAAAATAATTACAAATCAATTTATTAGTTTAGGATCCCCTGCAGAAATATTTTCCTACCTTGACAGTTCCGCCCATTGGGTGCAAGAGTGTAGCCAGAGATGGGGCAGGCACACTGGAAACTTCCAGGAACATTGACACATCGATATGAGCAAATGTTGCCTCCGGCAGGTAATGCACATTCATCAATGTCTATAACAAAATGCAAAGAAATGCATTGTTAGAATTAGACAGCTGTCAAAGGAGATTCTAGTTCTGATGAAAGTCATTGAACTAAAGCGTTAGTTCTTCACAGACACTGGCTGACCTGCTGGCTATTTCCAATGCTTTGTTATGTCTCAAATTTTCAACATCTGCAAAATTTTCTCATTGTTAACCACAACTTCACTATTTCTAATCAATGAGGCTTTGTTCTTTATTTATTGGAAACACAGTTTTTCAGAGAGCCCCATGAATCAGGCACAATGAGCACAGCACCAGGTACTTGAGGAGCATTGGCTTCACTTATCAACTCCATTTCTCCAAAGCCACTATTGTATCTGCCTCCACCACCACGCTGGACAGCACCTTCCAGGCACCCACTACTGTGTTTACAAAAATAAACGCCACGCATCTTTAGAATTTGCTCCTCTCACCAGAGGTGTGAACTTTGTTGGCCAAAGATCCTGTTTCCATGCTGTATCTTTCAACCAGCGATTATTTTTATTCTCCTGGTGCTTCTACTCACTGGTAAATAGGTTGATTGTAAAACTGTCTCCAGTCCTCCTGCAGTGGTACGCCATAAACTGTGTGCCAGTGGCTGAGCTCAATAATTAATTGCCTTCCCATCGTATGAAACTGTGCATCCTCACCTTTCAGTGTTTGCTAATTGCAGTGCTGCTGTGGATAGGAGATTCGCCAAGTGAGGATGAGGAACCACAGCTATGTGTGTGAGAGACAAACCCGTTGCCAGCAAGCTTGTGGTGTAATGTAACCTTACCTTCACAGGTTATTCCATCCACATCACTGAGCCGGTAACCACGGCGGCAGTAACATTGGTATGAGCCAAAGACATTAGAACATTCTTGACTGCAGGGATTGGTTTCGCATTCATTCACATCTAGGAGTGTAAAGCATTTGCAAAAAGTTAGAAACAATCATGCATTTTATTTGTATCTTGAGAGAAATGTAATACATGTTTCAAACAACATTGGCACAATTTCTGTAGCATAGGGATTATTTTGTAATGCAATATAAAGGAACTTAAAAAGCTGATTTGCAAGATGACAATTGGACATTCACAGTGATTCAAGACACATGCAATACATATTTTGACATCACTTGAACAAAGATCATTTTCAAATGTACAAACCATGAAGAAGTGGGACCATTATCATCGGGTTATACAGATTAGAAACAAGCTATATGGCCCAACTTGTTCATGTTGATAAATTGCCGGAAAAAAGCTAGTCCAATTTGCCTGCGCCTGGATGTATCCCTCCGAACCTTTTCTATCCATGTACCTGAACAAGTATCTTTGAAATGTTGTGATTGTACCCACATCTACCACATCTTGTGGCAGCTCATTCTATATACACATCACCCATATACAAAATGTGTGGAAAAAGTTGCCCATTTGGTCCCTTTTTAAACTTTTTCCCTTTCACTTTAAACGTATGCACTCTAGTATTAGATTCCCCTATCCTGTGGAAAATACCATGGCTATTTACTTTTATAGACTAAAACATATTATGATTTTATATACCTCTATAAGGTCATCTCTCCCTCCAAAGCTCCAAGGGAAAAAGGACCCAGTTTATCCAGGATCTTAGAACTCAAAGCCTCCAGAACTGGTAACATTCTGAGTCCAGAGCGTGGGTCCTCCTAAAATTATGTCTCCTTTAAGATTTTTCCCTTGTCCTTGTATTCAACCAACCATCCCTTACTGTAGTTTCCTTTTAGTCCTCACACCATGAGGCCTTGGCCCAATCTTGTCACCAGTAAATCACATTCCCAATGCCTCAATGTAAACCTTGACGAGATACCCCCACCCCACCCTGAGGTTCAGCCTATTCCAACACAACCCTCAAGATTTCCTTAAGATCCCTTCCACAACCAACAATCTACAAACTACCCATTAGCTCCACATTGGCATATCTAACAGGGAATGGCCTTTGTTTGCAATTAGACAGGCAAGGCAAATAATATTGTACCCAATATGACATCTTGTGTCGTCCCTTGCATAAGGGAAGTTGGTTGCGGGGCTTCATGGACAAAACATGCTTTGCGACTTTAACACAACTAATTTCCAAATCTGCAGCTCCATGTATGGGTTCCAACTGCCTTTTGCCTTGGATTTATCACCAGTAGATTTATGATAACCTCTGCTTCTGCAAAGGGAAGTAATAGGCTGCTCTAGTTAAGGAGTGGTTAATGAGTTTTCAGGATGGTTCCTGTGATTGGTGAGTGGTATTTGAGATTGCCGGTGATGACTGATCTGAAAGGAAAATTACTTATGACTGACCGTATCCTATTTGATAAAGGATGTGGTATTTGTCATTCAAAGGTGAATGACTGGGGGTAAGAATTAGAATCACACAGTTCATGAAGAAAAGGCATAAAATCATCTTCTGTAAATATTTACTTAATTTTTAAACAACTGAAAGTCAAAACCCCGCAGATGCAGGAAATCTGAAATTAAACCAGTGGGTGCATATATTTAGCAGGTCAGGCATGTGTAGAAAATGAAATTCATGTTTAATGCCAATGACATTTATTGAAATACCTTCACAGTTTCTCCCATCTGGTGAGAGTTTAAAGCCTTTGCTGCAGCTGCAGTAGTAGGAACCTGGAGTGTTCTCACAACTGTGTGCACAGAGGCGACCCAAGTAACGACGGCATTCATTTTCATCTATGACCAAAGCAAAAAAAGGGTAGAAAGTATTTGTGAAATTGCATTAAGCAACACCATCTTTATATATTTTTACTGTAGTGCACTAGGCAAGTCCCAAGGCAACTATAGTTTAATAATAGTTAAGCAAGCACAGCAGAGAACTCCAGTGTCAGGTGATGTTGAAGCATTTGGATGGCAGGCTGCCATCTCACAACCCACTCATGCATGGTAGCAAGTAGACGGTGGACAATAAAGGGAGGGGCAGACTCGCACTTTCAGGAAGAAGCCACTTTCTAAGTAGAGTCTTATAGGGAATGAGACTGCAGGAAAAAAAAGATTTTTAAACCTTTTGTCAACATAAAACAGCAAACCTGAATATTATGGGATATCAAAACAATGACTTTATTGCAACTGCACTGACAAATGTGAGCTATGTGAATTTAAAGATGAAAAACGTTTTTTTGGCAAATCTCACTGATTTTTGTTTATGAATATATCTGACACGTAGACTTCAGACACATTCTCTGGCTGTCTCTTACCTCAAAAGAAGTTGGCTGAATAGAAAGAGAAAATGTCTTTGAATGTTCTGTATCACATAATACACATTAAGTACAAGAGAGGCAGTGATTCTGCAAACAATTCCTGACTTGTTCTTTATTTCACTCCTTACCGAACTCCTTTATAAGAAAACTTCAGCTGAGCTAGGGTTATCATTCAGGAAGACAACACAGTTTAACAGAACACAGTTTATGCACCAATGCTGTAGCCATGATAGAGCACGTCCCCCTTCCTTCTTGCAAACTTGTACAGTAATCTACTGATACCTCCGCCTACTTCACTGGAGTTTGAATAAAAAATAAGTGAGTAAAGGAAGATTTTACAAAGATACCACTTCATTTTTAAAGTTTTTTTTCCCAAACATTTTGATTTGGGAATCAAGATGAACTAGACAAGACAGTGTCCTTCTCATTGTCTGTGACTGTGTGTTAGCATTATTAGTTTGAACTCTAAGGATGAACAAAATAAACCCAAGCTGGCATTCTAATGCCACTTCAAACAAATGCTGTAATATTAGAATTGCAATCATTCAAAAAACGATTAAGGACTCTCTTAGAAGGATACAAAAGATCCCATGGCACTCTCTAAAGTAGATAGTGCTCCAGTGTTCCAGTGAATATTTATCACCCAGTTGACATCATTGATATAAAGTAATTCTCACAATGTCATATGCTTTTTTTTCTTTCATCAAATACTACCTTTTCCTCTTGATGGTCACAGCTGGTCCAATTTCCCTACTGTACTTTTTTTCCCTTAAAGGCTTGAATGTTATTTGTAAACCATGTATGATACATTTTAGCCATTTCTAATTTACTGCCATAATTTTTTAGATTTGCAAATCTACCACAGACAAATCATGCACCATTGTACAATGATCTGATGTGCTAATGATAATTAATAAATATTTGAGGCATAATTATGTATGCCAGTTTAATTCAAATATTTTCATTAATATGGTTTATTCACAAAATGCTGGAGTAACTCAGCAGGTCAGGCAGCATCTCGGGAGAGAAGGAATGGGTGACGTTTCGGGTCGAGACCCTTCTTCAGACTGATTCCTTCTCTCCCGAGATGCTGCCTGACCTGCTGAGTTACTCCAGCATTTTGTGAATAAATTGATTTGTACCAGCATCTGCAGTTATTTTCTTATACTATTCATTAATATGGTAATCCATTTAAAGATGAACAGATGTGTTTTCCACGGTGTTTTGCCCTTCCGATGTTATTATTTACTCTTCTGTCCCATCTTGCTCTTATTTGTCAGGTGACCCAACCATAAAACATTGAAACTTATCTATGGACCCAGTTAAAATTTGCAATGAAAAAAAAAATTCACCGCCAATTCTGAATAGGAGTCCATTTACTAGGCAGACAGTACTTCCTTTCCAATGTCTTTGAATTATAGCCCTGTCAGGCCATGCAACAGCCTACTTACCGACGCATGTTCTGGAAATGCTGTTGAAATTGTACCCTGCCTTGCAATTGCAGTGAAAACTGCCAGGAGAGTTTATGCACAAATGCTCTTCACCACAAGGGTTCTGAGGACTTGCACATTCGTCAATGTCTGCAAAACAAAAGCCCAGAAAAGTTTGGCAAAGACAATGCAATTTTAAAATCATTTTAAAGAAATCTTCAGTTAAACAGAGATTATCATTCGTAGTGTCCTTGTAGTTTAATAAAACACAGTTTAGTGAACATAGTTTTATAGAATACAGAACCTGACAAGCTTTGCATTGTAACAACGCTCCTCAGACTCAGGCCTAACTTCTTGTCTCTGTTGCTCCTCTGCGCAAAGTTTTATATGTTAGAGCATGCATGAAAATTCAGCCACAAACTTCACTTAACCATTCAATTTTTTAATGGATAATTGTACAAATAATGAATGTGATACATCAACCCTTGCATTGGGGTGCAATAAAATTGAACATTTGTCCTCACATAACCAATACAGATCTAAGATAACACTCAGTGGTATTATTAGTGTCCCTCGAATCTGCTACAATAATAATAAGGTAATGACTGGTCTGATTTATACATATTTCCATTTATTAATAGAAATGTTGCAATCCCTAGATTTTCCTTGCCTTTCAAACAAATTATAGATTTGTTTTCACTGGCCTATGAGGAGCACCTACTTTTTTTTTTTAAAGCACTGATAAAACACTTAAACATTTATCAGTAATTAAATATGCGTAAAATAATTAAGTTAAAACAAATGCCTAAGTAATAGCATAGGTTCAATGTGAGAGATGGGAGGCGTGGAAATTTTTGACACAGAAGGTGGTTGATCTAGAATGTGCTGCCTGAAGAGGTGGTGGAGGCAGGTAATCCCACGACATTCAAGAAACATCTAGTACTTGAATCGCGAGGAAATAGATGGCTACGAACTTAATGTGGGGAAAGATGATTGGTGTACAAAGCGCAGTACGGCATGGTGGTCTGAAATGCCTGTGGCTGTGCTGTACAACTGTATGACTCTAGATATAAAGGTCTATTTGCAGATGTTCTGGCAGTTGTGTGTTGCTATTCATTGCAATAGGGCTGTTGAACTTGCATCAGATGAAGCTGCCGTGCTCTCATTGCTCAACCTAAGAGCTGGGAAACTTGAGGAAGACTAGCGTTGAAAACAAATTGAGACCAGGCAGTTAATTGGAAGCAGAGACTGTGATTCATCCTGCATTGGGAGTTCTGAGCTTCTCCTTAGTAGAGTGTTTAAAACCCAGCGAATCCGAGCAAACCTATTGGTTTTAAAGCAGATTTGCCACAATGCCTCTAATAAAAGGTTCCTTGCAATTTATATATAGAAATAGACATGGATTTGGACTGTTTAATCAGATGAAGAAAGATCAACTGAAGAGTTGGTGGAATTTATTGTAGCAGCAATGGCCTTTCAGGAGGATTACTAATGTTGAACTAAGCGAGAATTGGAGAGGGTTAAGTACAAATTTTGGGGATTGGGACCAAAGTTACTCAAGACTTTTTAGCATTTAGCTTTTTAGCATTTAGCATTTAGGCTACAATGTATTAGGTTGAAGTCAGATGACCAGGTGTTGACTTGTATATTTAAAAAATTGGCAACATGAGCTTTAAACTTCCCTTCCACTAGCTTCAGCATGTTTCCTCTTGCCTCTTCCCTCATTGTAGCTTAAAGTAATTTGCTGAACCTAACTTTTTGTTTATGCTCTTACATATTTTTAAAATGTCACCTCCACTTTTTTTCAATTGAGGGTGAAAACAGACATATCTTCCAGCTCTTGTTCCTCGGACTTTTTGAAAGCGGGTATCAACCTCAAACATAAACGCACACACAAGAGATTGGTTCTGTCAGCCTCAGCAATGAACACTGAAGTAAAAAATTGTGCATCTCACCCACACAGTTTGATCCACTCACAGCGAGTCGGTAGCCTCGGCCACAGTTCACCACATTGTGCTGACAGCTAAATGAACCAACGTTATTGAAACAGGTGTAGCCAGGCTGACAGGGCGAGGCATCTCTATTGCACTCATTGATGTCTGGAAAGAAAAATGAAACAATTTGTTCACAGCATAGACAGCAACCTTGCACATTTACTGTGACTCATTGCAGTATGGGAAGGTAGACACAAAATGCTGGAGTAACTCAGCGGGACAGGCAGCATCTCTGGAGAGAAGGAATGGGTGACGTTTTGGGTCGAGACCCTTCTTCAGACTGAAGAAGGATCTCGACCCGAAATATCACCCATTCCTTCTCTCCAGAGATGCTGCATGTCTCACTGAGTTACTCCAGCATTTTGTGTCTACCTTCAATTTAAACCAGCACCTGCAGTTCTTTCTTATGCAGTATGGGAAGGGTAGTTTTGAGAGCGCATTCCCCAAATAAAAATCTTTGACAGTTTGATGAGATTTTCAGTATTGACCTATAAGTTAAAAAATTAACCATTGAGCTAAAATGATGCATATTCTGAACAATAAAATCTGCCAAACATATAACTTTTACATATACATAGATATAGTCATTATTTAAAATAAACTAATATCACCTGAGTCCCTTATTCTACGAAATTGTGCCCAGTGATGCTGTGGTGCCCATTCTATGTTACTCAATGAAATTTAGACTACATTGTGCATGTGGTGTTTACATACAATGATCTGGATTTTTCCAAACGGGCCCATGACCAGCATTTGCCATCTATGTTTCCCATTCTCCTAGATGCTTTCATAATGAACCCAGAGTTGAGAGGCAAGCTCATTAGCAGTGGAAGAGTCTTCAAGTACATGACTGAGTCAAAGATGGGTGGCTTTGGCAAGAATAATGCCACCATCAAACTTCTCAACCCCACCTTTGCTATCTGCCAAAGTTTTCTGATTTTTAAGCCTCATTTATATTCAGAAACATTTTGAAAACTATAAAACATGAAATAGCATAACTAATATAAAGATCTATATTTTTTATATTCCTTGATGCAATGTGGGCTTCACAGGGTGAGCCAGCATTTAATTGCCCAAGTTGCCCTGGTTAACGCAGGTTCAGTAGTACTGGGATTACAGCTATGCTGGCTATGGGATTTATTAATCCAACGAATAGATTGTTGCAGGGAAAAGGCTCTGCAGGCAATGTTTGCATCTGTAGTGCTTGAAATGTACCCAACTGATTTTCACCAAATTTCTCTTCTAATAATATATGTGTCATCTGTTTGCCTTCCATCATTGAATTAATGACTTGGATCATCACTGGTTCAGATGCTGTCTGATGGATTAGCAAGGAGTCCTTTTCATGCTGCACACTTCCCTTCTGTGTTGATTCAGCCGTGACACTGAATTGTTTGATAACTAGTCCACATGGAGAGATTTTTAAAGCTGTATGGTTTCATTTTGTTACAGTCTTTTACTTAATAAGCAGTTGGCCTCCGCCAATGTCAATTCTTCCTTTCACACAGAGCAGACAACGTGACAGCTTTAGCCAACATCTGACCTAATGCAGTATATATATATACAATGTAGCACAGTTGCATTAATCATCTGTGTTGCAGTGTGAAGCTGGTTAATCAGTAGTGTCTTGCAGCTTTACCCAGAGACACTCTGAGAACTGTCCTGCAGCACCACCTTCTGTTTCAACAGGGCATCACATGTAAGTCTGAAGAAAGATCCTATGCTGAAACGCCACCTATCCATGTCCTCCAGATGCTGCCTGACCTGCTGAGCTACTCCAACACTTTGTGTATTTTGTTGTAAATCAGCATCTGCAGTTTCTTATGTCTATCACATGAAGTGAATTGGTTTATTGCACGAATTGGCATACAAGAAAAACAAAATAACCTGTATAGTTATAATATGCCATTTTCCGCTCTAGCCTTTGGTTTAAGTACGTCTCTTGATGCCTAAGCAGCAGGAGAGGCGGGGAAAGGGAGAGGTAATGGCATGAGTCCAATTGAAACTGTTAATATTACCATCTAGTGTACAGAAAATTTCGTGCAAGATTCTGAAAGATAAACTGCACACTGCCTGTATGACTGTGAGATTTGGACTTTAGAGAGACAGAACAGAAATGGGTCCTTCAGCCCACAGAATCTGCACTGTCCAGCGATTCCCAAACACTAACACTATCCTGCATTTAAGGGACAATTTTTACATTGTTACCGTAGCCAATTAACCTACAAACCGGCTCGTCTTTGGAGTATGGGAGGAAACTGGAGCACCCGGGGAAAACCCATGTGGTCACGCGGAGAACGTACAAACTCCGTACAGACAGCACCCATTGTCAAGATCGAATTTGGGTTTCTGGCGCTGTAAGGCATTGTCCCTAAGCAGCACCCATTGTCACGTTGCCAAAATAACCTTCTGAATTCAGTGCCTACCTGCACAGGACAAAGGTTTAATTTAGTTCAATTTGGAGAGACTGTGGAAACAGGCTCTCATTGCAGGTAAAAATCATCTTTCAGCGGCCGTCCTGAAATTCTACATCTCCTTCTAGGGCTCTGCCAGATACTCTGCAAAATCTCACAGGTAGCTGACAAAGCTTGGCAATTACATCAAATTCTTTCCCCTTGATACTAATCCGAATGAGCATGCGGTTGGGTTTGTTGGTCTGATAGATTTACATGGGTAGAAGATTTAAGAGTTTGTTCCTCATCATTCCCAGATCACATCAGAGTGTTTATTATTTGTAAAGATTTCCAGTCCATTAACACCCAGGTGTCTGAAAGCGTAAGAACATCTTTGTGCAAGAACGCACAAAAGTCTGGGCAACTGCCACAATTACAGGGCTATGCACATTGAGGCAATAATCATCTGATGAATATAATTAATATGTAGATGTTAAGTCCATAACATGAGGGATAAATGAGTGATCTGCAAACTGTCAACAGTTTGCTCAGATTTATTCAGACTTACATACAGGCTTAGGAGTTGGCTCCATACACTTTCTTCTGCACTCTCTTCTTTCGTACAAGTTGGTGGAGTGGCCAAGGATGGATTATCTGTCATCCCATTGATGGTGGCATTCATAAATGAGAGACCTCAGTGATTGCACACAGATGATTGATACATTTAATGCTACAGTGTTTTCTTTAAATACTGATGAAATAAAGATCTATCTTGACAATTTTGTCTGCACTCTGTTGCAGATGTTTCTCCTGTCCCCTTCACTCACCCTGTCAACGACTCAAACACTCTTTCCTTCTCACTTTTCCAGTTTTGATCAGGGGTCCTCTAGCAAAGTGCTGACCCAGTCTCCCCTCTCCATTGATGCTATTTAACATGCTGGGTGCATCCAGCATTCTCTGTTAATGTTCTGGAGTTCCAGCAACTTTTTAACTCTACACGAGAATAAATGTCCGACACTGACACCTGTTATTATGAGGTAATACATTCCGTGACTTAGCCCTAGTGCATTCAAAATGGATTTTTAATGGGAAATACAATTAAACTGATCTTCCCGTATGAAGTCTTCCCTGCTGGGAGCACATGTCAGACATTTGAAGAGTAAACTCCAATGTTTAAGCATCAATGGTTAATTTTAAAAAGGGACAAGGAAAGCATGCATAAATATCCAGCATGCCTTGCAGGTAGGCAATACCTTTCACTATTATGAAATTCCTCTTGCAATTTGTGTTGAGAATTTGAATAACAACTCATAGGGTTATGTGAACAGGAGTCTATATTGCAACTCAAACCTGTTCTTCCATTCAGTGAAATTGCAGTGCATTTAAAAAAAAAGTTATGGATCTTTTCCCCATAATTTCCTAAAAACTTTGATTAACATAAGAAATATCAAATATCTAACAATAGATCCAGCATCATAACTATTCAAAAGAGTTCTGAACTTCTACCAACCCTTGTGTGCAGGTTTTCAACATTTGATTCTTGAAAGCCTTTGCACTAATCTTTTATGAACCTGAGACTATTTCCCCAGCAGTCACTGATTTTATCAGGAAATTAAATAGGAGACTGCACACTATTTATACAGTAATTAATTTCACATTGTTCACATTTAAGCCAAGGAACAAGCATTTGCCAATAACACTCTCCAGGAAATAGAATAACACAGCAATAAATCTATATGCTACCTACCAATACAGTTCCCCAAAGCATCCTGCAGAAATCCAGGTCCACACTGGATATTCGGTAGGCAACGGAATGATCCTTGTGTATTCTGGCAAATGAAATTGAACCTGCAATTGTGTATATCAATCTCGCATTCGTCGATATCTATCAGATTCCAAATAAAAATCAAATTATTCAGCTGCTCAGTTAAAAAAAGCAAAGAAATCAGATATTATTAAACAAGAAGCTGAAGGAATAAATTGTGCAACTATCGTAATGATGGACAGTCAAAGGCAGATGACATTTAATGTGACATCTCCAGCAATCTCACAGCAGTGCTGGTCTGAGCAAGTGCATGGTATAAAATGTGTGGAATTGCCTTCACTGTTATTGCTCTGAAGTGTGGATCTACATAATATTCTACCTGATCAGTCAAGTACTCACCGATGGGAGTAAACTGGATGTCCACAGATACAAATCTATTTTCAAGAGAGAGTTAAATTTAGCTCTTAGGGCTAAAGGAATCAAGGGATATAGGGAAAAAGCAGGAACAGGGTACTGATTTTAGATCATCAGCCATGATCATATTGAATGGCAGTGCTGGCTCAAAGGGCCGAATGGTCTACTCCTGCACCTATTTTTCTATGTTTCTAAATACAAGGGTTGTGATAATCCATCTGATGGAATTAATACCAGTGTTCAACTGTTCGACAATACAAGTGCTGGGGTGAAGTAAAACCTGCTCAGGCAGAGGGTTAGAAGCCTCGAAGCATAGAAATGCAGTGGAGAGAACACTAAGGGGGGAGGGGGGGGGAAGTTAAAGGGAAAAGTCAAGACCTGAGTGCCAAGATGGAGTGCTGTAGTTTAGTTTATTGTCACAAGTACCGAGGTACAATTAAAAGCTTTTGTTGCATGCTATCCAGCCAATAAAGACAATACATGATTACAATTGAGCCATTTAGAATGTATAGGTACGTGATATGGGAATAACGTTTAGTGCAAGGTAAAGCAGTAAATGCCGAACAAGGATAAGTATGATGATTTCATACAAATTGTCCCAGTCAGTGAATACATCTTGAAATTTATAACCATCAACTGCATCATTACCCTTGAACATTCAATAGTGCACCACACTCCCACCTCCCAGCAATTGCTATTAGTCAGGTCTTCTGCCCAACTTTCATGCGCTTCACCGGAAACCCTTATGATTAACATGGTATCGAGACACATGTGCATGCTTCAACTTGCACACGTTGTTGGCTAATCAATGATGACATGCTTATCACTTAAACGTAATCTGCATCATTCTATCTCCCAGTCAAAGGTAATCTATAAACCACAAGCTGCAGTAATGCAGCTATATCACTTCAGATGGAAATACTTTAATTTCCCAATCTCCTCACTCCCATCTTCCCTCTTTCCCACAATCTTTCCTAGTGTACAAGAACTAGATGAATTAAGTATACACCTTTTAACTTTCTATTCCCATCACCCGCATTTGGCCCATATCCCACGAAATCTTTCCTATCCATGTACCTGTCCAAATTTATTTTAAATGCCTGTATCGTACCTGCTTCAATATACCTCTGGCAGCTTCTTCCATATACCCACCACCTTGTGTGAATTGTATTTAAAAGTATTGCCGGAGGCCACATTTCCCATGTGCAAATCATTCAGGTCATAAACAGATCTCGGGAAAATAATCCTGATTGTATCTGGATGAGGCTGTGCTTGCATTAACCCCTTCATCAGTTTGGGGCCAGCACAACACATGCCACAAATATGCACCTGTGTAACAGGCTGCATGTTAAATGTGATGTACCACTCATAGTGCTCTATCAGTACTGTATGTACTGCATCAAAACCAAACATTTCACCTTAGTAATAAAAAATAAAATTCCTACTTAAAACAATTATTCAAATATGAATGTTGCAACACAACTTATGAATCTTTATTATAGGAATCATAGCAAAATCAATAGTCCATTCAGTTTATTCAGGCCTAGTTCATTGTGAATTGCACTTTAACCCTATTAACTATTTCCAAAGCATTTCCTTAACAAGAAACATTGACGTTCAGTATTAAAGTTCCAAATCACGTAACATCCACAATTCTTTGTAAGCATGTTCCTCTTGTCTGCTTTCCAATTGGTAAAGTATTCACAATTTGTATTCCTTAAATGGCCTAGATCTAATTTTAAGATTACAGCAAAAGGTGCATCTGAAAGAGCGATTGAGAATGGTGCTGACCAGGGTCATGTAATTCTGTGCACAGCTCCTCACCAGTGACATTGCGTTGTTCAAACCTGACCCAAAGCTCGGTGTGCTGGGCTTTTCTGTTGGGCTGCAGAGTGCAGGGTTGGGGGTGGGGGGGTGGGGGGGGAATAGAGAGATTCAGGGAGATATGGTGGATAGGCAAAGGATGGGCAAATACAAATGAGTCTGGTATGAGCAAGAGTTCTCAGTGAAGAAGAAAAGTTGATATGGTGCAGTGGTTGTGATGGTTGGTTGGGTAATTGATCAGGGGCAGAAAATCATTAATGTCAGTGTCAGAAAATCGCTAATTCATATTTTATATGGATATATGTGAAATCTCTTCAGTTATTCTGTGCTCTTACATACCTCTGCATTGGTTGTTTTCAGTCAGTTCATATCCTGTGCCACAGCCTATCTCACGCAGGCATTGATAGGACCCGATATTATTGATGCAGCGCTCTCCTAGTTGGCACGGATGAGTCAGCAACAAACACTCGTTGATATCTGTAATCAACAACAAATATCTAGTCAAGATTTTATTCACTGTTCTCATAGTATTAACACACCCTGAGATTTTGATGATCAGCATCTACAGCTGTTCCTTTACCTTGCCTATACGGCTACCCTTTACAATTGATGATGCAAGGTCTCTGGACAGGATCATACAAAAACTTGTTCTCACCTATCTTCCAAGCAAGCACACACTCTTGAACTTGATACAAAAGAAGACATATGCCAAATAGTCTAAATTGTAGTGCTTGTCAGCGCCCCAACCATCAGCATATCGAGATATCACATCTTCCTTCTGTGTATTTTTTAACTCTAATCTGTTAAACTATTGGGAGAGGTTCAACATTTCTAGAAAGGTTTCTGGAACATTTCTGGAACGCATTGCCAGGGGTGGTGGTGGAGGCAGATATGATGGTGGCTTTTAGAGGCTTTTAGATGGGCCAATCAAGTATCTGTCAATCTTTGCCTTACAAATACCCAATAACTTGGCCTCACAGCTGTCTGTGAATGAATTCCACAGATTCACCACCCTCGGACTGAGGAAATTCTTCCTCATCTCCTTTCTAAAGATACAACCTTTTATTTTGAAGCTAGTCTGGTTCGAGACTCTCCCACTAGTGGAAACATCTAACAAGGAAATCATATTTCATGTGCTTCGAGTGAAACTGCATTAATAATTGGCAGAACATAATAATTGGCAAGTTGTTTTACAATCGGTATCTGAAAACCAATGACCAGTTCAATGTATTTTGACTGTTTACACATCCAAATATGGTTATCTCTCGGGCTTTAGCTTCTTGGGCATTACTCATGTTTCTGATGAGAACATTTTCTTGATTTGTAAAGGAAAGATTACAACAAGCAAAACTCTAAAGTACCTTCACATGTGCGGTGATCGTGACTCAGCTTGTAGCCGACGTAACAGGAACAGTTGACACTTGTCCCTGTGTCGGTGCAACGCTGCTGGCAGGGTCCTCCTCCTGTAAGAAAGATGATGAAAGAAGAAAAGCAATGGATAATGCACCATCCTATCTTCACATCACAACTTTGATTCAATTCATGCGGCAGTGTAAAATAATCAAACTCCTTCCAGCTTCCCCTAAACTTTGTGAAATTCAACGACTTGACAGATGATTTCAGATTTAACATAAAAATATTAGCTCAGTGATACAACCTGGAGCTGCATCATTTTATATTGTTATATGTAGCAGGATTTTTGTTTTGTTCTCACTTACGTTTTATCACTGGCATAGCTGGTGGAGCTGCTGCCTCACAGTGCCAGAGACAGTGCATGATCCTGACCTCATACTGTCTGTGTATGGAGTTTCTAGGTTCTCCCTATGACCTAAGTTTGGGGTACAAACTTAAAGCACAAGGTATTGGGGGTTCAGTGTTGAGGTGGATAGAGAATTGGTTGGCGGACAGGAAGCAAAGAGTAGGATTAAAAGGGGCCTTTTCGGAATGGCAGGCAGTGACTAGTGGGGTACCGCAAGGCTCAGTGCTGGGACCCCAGTTATTTACAATATATATTAATGATTTGGACGAGGGAATTGAATGCAACATCTCTAAGTTTGCGGATGACACGAAGCTGGGTGGCAGTGTTAGCTGCGAGGAGGATGCTAGGAGGCTGCAGAGTGACTTGGATAGATTAGGAGAGTGGGCAAATGCATGGCAGATGCAATATAATGTGGATAAATGTGAGGTTACCACTTTGGCGGCAAGAACAGGAAAGCAGAGTATTACCTGAATGGTGGCCAATTAGGAAAAGGGGAGATGCAACGTGACCTGGGTGTCATGGTGCACCAGTTATTGAAAGCAAGCGTGCAGGTGCAGCAGGCAGTGAAGAAAGCGAATGGTATGTTAGCATTCATAGCAAGAGGATTTGAGTATAGGAGCAGGGAGGTTCTGCTGCAGTTGTACAGGGTCTTGGTGAGACCGCACCTGGAGTATTGTGTGCAGTTTTGGTCTCCTAATCTGAGGAAAGACATTCTAGCCTTAGAGGGAGTACAGAGAAGGTTCACCAGATTGATCCCTGGGATGGCAGGACTTTCATATGAAGAAAGACTGGATAGACTAGGCTTATACTCGCTGGAACTTAGAAGACTGAGGGGGGATCTTATTGAAACATATAAAATTCTTAAGGGGTTGGAGAGGCTAGATACGGGAAGATTGTTCCCGATGTTGGGGAAGTCCAGAACCAGGGGTCACAGCTTAAGGATAAGGGGGAAGTCTTTTAGGACCGAGATGAGAAAACATTTCTTCACAGAGAGAGTTGTGAGTCTGTGGAATTCTCTGCCACAGAAGGTAGTTGAGGCCAGTTCATTGGCTATATTTAAGAGGGAGTTAGATGTGGCCCTTGTGGCTAAAGGGATCAGGGGGTATGGAGAGAAGGCAGGTACAGGTTACTGAGCTGGATGATCAGCCATGATCATATTGAATGGCGGTGCAGGCTCGAAGGGCCGAATGGCCTACTCCTGCACCTATTTTCTATGCTTCTATGTTTCTATGACCCCCATGTGCTTCCACCGGGTGTTCCGGTTTCCGTCCACAACCCAAAGACATGTGGGGAGTGGCTTCTTAAATTGCTCCTTGTGTGCTGGGCGTGGATGGTAAAGTGGAATAAAGTGAATGAATGAATGAATGAATATTTTATTGTCACGTGTGGCAAGACACAGTGAAATTCTTTGCGTGCATATCCAAGGTATGCAATTGTCGCCACATAAAGGGCGCTTACAAAGTTACAAAGTATTCTGCATCAGGCCCTCCTTTGTTCTCCGTGGAACTAGAGTGAACAATCATCTGTCAAGGTATTCAATGGTCGGTGTAGACACGGTGGGCCGTAGGACCTGATTCCATGCTGTATCAACAATCAATCCATTTTTTAAAAAAAATCTCGTTCTATTATGCAAATTAGAAAGATGTCAAATATGATATTCTGCACCAATACCTTTATGAATTTAATTTCTTCATTGAATGAGCACCAAACGATGTGGTTGTCTACCTAACATATAAATTGTCTTGTTGAGCCTGTATTTACCAACACCATAGTAATATTGCTGTAATAGACGTTAATTTTACTAATTTCCCAAAATCATACTAATTTTATTTTCCAGATTTGTAGGAGGAAGAATAATTCTTGAGTGCTTCATGCACAACCTTTGTCCACAAAGGTTCATGTCCACAACCTTTGGCCTAAGGTACAATAGACATACAGTAAGCCTATGTAGCACAAGGCAGGGGTTGATTTGCCTCGGTAGATTTTGCTGGGAATATGACATTGGGGCTCCACTAATGTTGACAGAGATGCAGGACGATGTAGAAGATTGTAAATTCTATTAAGTATTGTGATAATTATATAGATCAAAGAAAGACATGAAAAGCTGTAACAGTAATGGGTAAGATTTAAGGCTTGCGACCCATCATACAAGCTTTACCTTGTACCCCACCCACAAATGGGGTTGTGCTTGAAAATGTTGCAAAACATGGAAACAGAATCAGGTCTTTGAAGGGTTTATACATTATAATGAGCTAAAAAGGAACAGGAAAAAAATGAATGCTAATATCAAAATACCATTCATCTTTCTGAGGCAGTTTCAACAATGGAGGGCATCATGAAGAACATTTTTGCCACAGAATTTTTGCCAAAATTGCAGTGCTGATTTTTGCCACAAGATGTCAGTAAATACCATCGCAAAGTGTCAAGGAAGGGAAAACTGAAAAAACTAATAACTCCTCAAGAAGAATTTTTTTTACAGAAATGAATCTGTGTATGCTCAAGCATAAAATATGTCGTTTGTATTAGTATTTGAGATCCATCATGATCATCCTTCAGATATTTGCACAAAAACTCCTTCATTTACAAATAGGACAGAGAGGGGAGAACTTAGAGGTTGAGAATGGACACAAGGAACTGAGATGAGCATTTACAAAAAAAGACCCAAAGTGCTGGAATAACTCAGAGTAATCTCTAGACCCTTGACCCGAAACGTCACCTATCCATGTCTTCCAGAGATGCTGCCTGACCTGCGGTGTTACTCTTGCACTTTGTCTTTTATTGAGGAGATGGAGACTATTTTATTTTCTCTGCTATAAGCATAGATCATACTTATTCTCAGGAGATCCGAATGCACTTCACTTATTTGGACTGGGACACCCAAATGTGCGTCTGGCACATATTCTAAGTTTTTACACCTATTATTTTCATGCCCTTTTAAAAAGCATCCAATCTTCACAATGTCTCCTCACAAAAATAGGCCAAAACACAAAACTATAATGTGCTTCTCTTCAAAATCTCTTTACTGAAAGAATCCTTTCCACTATTAATAAGTTAAGAAGTACAAAAACGTATGTTTGGTGTGTGATTCCCTGATGGTGTTATTCTAATAATGGTATTGAGATGAATGACCAATTTGTTGCTTTTATTGAGGTTTAGCCCGGCCCATAGGTGCTTCATCATTCAAGTTAATGAAGTATGGGTTATTGCAGTCATATAACTACGGATCTTTCAAGAAATTACTTGAACAAGTGGACAAAATTTTGTATTTAGAGTCTGAAGGAGTGAGGACAGTGTTAAACTTGCTGATAGATTTCTACAAACCTTTCCGGTTTTTAATGCAGAGTTGCTTTAATCCTACATTTGATTTAGTATACTACCACTTTTTGTACATCTATGATGTCTGAGATTCCAGCAAATGACCCTTGGCCAACCTTCATTCCTGTTCATAGAAATGACATGATCATTAAATATGACAAGTTTCATATGGCCAGCAGTGGCATGTGGGGAGGTGGAAACTGAAAATCAATTGGAACATCCTTTTCCTCAGGTGCTGATTAACTTGCTGTCCACTTCCAGATTTCCCAAAATGTTAGATGATGTTTCTTTTTAGTTTCATTTCTTTCCGTAATCTCTTGGAGGCACGTAGAAGCAAGATTTTTGTTTTAATTCATTTTTAAAATACAGATTTATTGAATCCATGTTAGGAAATGGTTCCATTATGTTTTACATTAAGGCACCATTTCATGGAATATAATGGACATGGGTGATTGCTGGTTTTATAGACCCAAAATATAACTTGTTCATAAATGTGTTGTTTCACTACATGATGAATAAATAAAGTTGAGGATCTGTGAAAGAAAGGAGATAAGCGTGTTTTATGTCTCGCCATGTGAATGGATTTGATATAAAGGAAATTTCCATACCTCTGCAACGGTCATTCAGGAATGGATCCTCCAGTTCTGGCTTTCTGATTTCATGACCTGGAAATAAAAATTCAGGAGTAAATGAACATCTTTTGCAAGAGAGTATTCCACATTTCAAAGCCAATCAGATTATAGGGAGGAGACAAAATGTAATAGAAAGGAATTGCAGATGCTGGTTTATACCAAAGATAGACACGAAATGTTGGAGTAACTCAGCTGCCTGACCCTCAGGAGGAAAGCGGGCCAGGCAGCATCTCTGGAGACAACGGATAGGTGACATTTCAAGTCAGAACTATATGGCAAATTTAATTTTCTGCTGAATGCAAAATCCAAGTTAAGATATTGATCCTAGAATGTTTTTCACTGGGATAAGATTTTGATTTCTGACATTTTAAGAGTCTTTTGGATATATTGGCATCATTTTCAGCACAGAGACTTCCTGTCACCAAAGGATAGGCACATTATGTATGCAGGTTGTCCCCATTTCCTATTTCATAAAATGCACTTCTAAAGATTGCTCAATGTAATTATACATTAGAGCTTCGCGCTAACAAAAATAAAAATTCACTGGTGACAATTTTAGTACTTTAATATGCAGAGGTTAATTTTGCTGATCATTACTTGTAGATAATGTAGAGACAACAAGTCTCCTTCTTCAATAGAATCCCTGTCTGGGAATTTCTGTCTGGCTGTTAAGTTCAGCCCTGGGCCATTGTCACATAATCATGCTACCAAATAGCAACGGTGGAGTGCGATCCTTCCCTGCCCTCTCGAATGGAGTTTAGAAGAGATCTAATTTTGATAGAAGAGGAATGAGCAAATGTTTTTTTTAAAACAAAGCTCCCCTCACATAAGCGCATTATTTTGTTGCCCAACAAATGGTACCATTGAGTCTGACAGTGAGAACTGTTATTCATTATCAGTAGCATAAAGGATTACAACAGGCTTGGTGATTATATCTCTTGTTAATGAGTTATCAGTCTATGGTATGTAGCAAGCAGATACAGTGGAGCCCATAATTAGCATTTCACTTTTTTTTAAATCACATGAATACTGCCTGGGATTCTTTTTTTAAGTACTCTGCCTATTAGAAAGAATTGAACTGGTGAAAAGTAGACAATTTTTATTTTATTTGGGGGAAAAGTGCTTTTAGGTTTTAGTTTAGTTTAGTTTAGAGATACAGCACGGAAACAGGCCTGTTGGCCCTCCGATTCCGCACCGACCAGCGATCCCCACACATTAACATTACCCTACACACACTCGGGACAATTTACACATATACCAAGCCAAGAAACCTACAAACCTCTACGTCTTTGGTGTGGGAGGAAACCGAAGATCTCGGATAAAAGCAAGAGATCACAGGGAGAACGTACAAACTCCGTACAGACAACACCCGTAGTCGGGATCGAACCCGGGTCTCTGGCGCTATAAGGCAGCAACTCTCCGCTGCGCCACCATGCCGCCCTTTCATTATTTATTGATTAATTTGTAAATTCTTCATCACAAAGAACTCCATAGCATTTGGAGTTAGTTGTGGTGCTTAACTTCACAGCAATAATTGCAATTGCAGCTGTGGGTTAGCCTAACTTGCAGTAGGTACATTAATTTGGGTTTAATTTAATGGAAGAATGTTTTCATTGATATCAAGAGAACAGCCAGCTATTCTTCAAAATGTGTCCTCAGGTCTTCGGTGACCGTTTATAGAGCTAGGCATCTGATTATAGAGTTACTCATACAGCATGGAAACAGGCCCTTTAGCCAACTTGCCCATGCCAACCTAGATGTCCCATCTACACTACTCCCATGTTTGACTAAACCTTTCCTATACATGTACCTCTCCAAATGTATTTTAAATGTTGAGCAAACAAGTGGGCAAAAAGTGCTGGAGTAATTCAGTAATTATGCGACAAAGAATTCCAGATATTCACTACCTACTAAGAGAAGAAATATTTAGACACCTCAGGCTTAAATGACCAGCCTCTTATTTTGCAGTTCTGACCCCTTGTTGATAAAGCACCGCAAGTGAAAACATCTCAACATCCACCCTACCAAGCTCCTTTGGGATCTTTAGATGTTTGAATAAGGTCACCCCTCGTTCTTCCAAATTCTAAGGAACACAAACCGAAACTGTCTAGTCTCTCATGATAGGGCAATCTCTCATCCCCGTAATTAATCTGGTGAATCTCCTTTGGACTGCCTCCATTACTACTATATCTTTTTTTAAAGTAAGGGGACCAAAACTGTGCATAGTATTCCATGTGTGGCCTCACCAATGGCCCGTTCAACTGCAATAAATTCTTCAATCAAGACCGAGCAGTCTGACTTTCAGCTAAATCGAAGTTTAAAATAAGCATTTATGGCCACTAGATCCACTGCTTACTTCTCTTCATTTTACCTGGGTTCTGGTTGTGCGTGTTTCGGGCTGAATTTTCTGCTGTATAGTTGCTGGTAAATGGATTGTTGATGTCTTCTTCACCTCCTACACAGCATGCTCTGTAAACTTGTCCACACTGGTATCCCAGAGCATGATTTGCTTCACAACCGTGTCCATTAATTTTAGCTGCTTTACCAAGATGACAGCATTGACAACATATCTGTAAAAGCATAAATGAGAAGGATCAATATATGAATTCTCTCCCTTTAACTATCTTCACGAAAGCAAGGAGGGGGTACAGTGTGATTAGGCATAAAATTAGGCTGGTCTTATTGCAATCTACTCATCAAGTGCCTGATTTCACTTTTTACTAAATTAATCCCAAAATCTCTTAACATACGAACCATTTCTCCTAATTACTTTATCACACTTCATTGATGATAAAACAGTTACAAAAATTGAAATCCTCTTCTCTGGCAAACAGCCCAGTAAATATAATCAGCTCACCAATGTCATGTAAGTGGAATGCTGGGGCTTAGTATTGTGTATGGATCGTGAATCCAAACAGCTAAATGAGAGCCTTTCTCCCAATCTGTGATTTTATTCAAATAATTAAACTCAACATCCTTCGTAAAATATTGTGCAGTCAAAATCTCATGGTTTGTCAAGATCTTTGGAAGGGGAAATATGCATTACCTTAGCAGTGTCGCATTGGCCGATGACAGTGTTAAATGTCGTGCATGCATGATTTTCTCTGGCCACGTTTATGCCATCTTCACAGTGGGTCTCCTCCAGCTTTACTCGACAACATTGTTCCTGTGCTATTCTGCAATGTGGAATTTGGGAAATTTTAATCTCCTTACAAAACAGGAAACAGAGGTAAAAGTCAGCCAAGTTTCGGAAGTATTTTGTGACTTCATTAACAAGGCCTGTTAAGGATTGATCAATGCCACATGTTATCATATCATATCATATCATATATATACAGCGCGGAAACAGGCTTTTTCGGCCCACCAAGTCCGTGCCGCCCAGCGATCCCTGTACATTAACACTATCCTACACCCACTAGGGACAATTTTTACATTTACCCAGCCAATTAACCTACATACCTGTACGTCTTTGGAGTGTGGGAGGAAACCGAAGATCTCGGAGAAAACCCACGCAGGTCACGGGGAGAACGTACAAACTCCTTACAGTGCAGCGCCCATAGTCAGGATCGAACCTGAGTCTCCGGCGCTGCATTCGCTGTAAAGCAGCAACTCTACCGCTGCGCTACCGTGCCGCCCTATACTCTATATAAGGGAAAGATTGCTAAAACCAAGAAGAAATTTAACCATAATTGCATTGTACTAAATGAGAGCTTTCAAAAAGAAAATAGTAAGATAAGAAATATAACCATCAGATTAAAGAAAGAAAAATTGTGCACTAACAATCTGGATAAAGCCATAATAAATGATTGCTCCCTAGGCAATCCTTTATCTGACTTCCCAAAATCACGTTCTACATCCAGTTTATTGGGTATTAGTTGTCCGAAGTCCAGCCTTATGCCACTGACATTGTGCAAATTCATATTTAGACAATAGACAATAGACAATAGACAATAGGTGCAGGAGTAGGCCATTCAGCCCTTCGAGCCAGCACCGCCATTCAATGCGATCATGGCTGATCACTATCAATCAGTACCCCGTTCCTGCCTTCTCCCCATACCCCCTCACTCCGCTATCCTTAAGAGCTCTATCCAGCTCTCTCCTTGGAAAGTCAAGGAAAAAACCTAGGATGTCATGTTCACCAATATTCTTTGACTGAGATTTTTGTGCATGCATAACAGGAGTAGTAATAAAAAGTATGGGCTTATTTACTCCCACCCAATAAATAAACACAATTTTTAGTTTAGTTTACAGCACGGAAACAGGCCCTTCAGCCCACCGAGTCCACGCCGACCAGCGAACCTGCACACTAACACTATCCTACATACACTAGGGACAATTCAGCAGGTCAGGCAACATCTGTTAAGAACATGGATAGATGATGTTTCGGGTCGGGTCCCTTCTTCAGACTGATTGTCGGGGCGGGAATAAAACTGGGAGAGACAAGAGGCAAGACAAAATGTGGCAGGTAATAGATGGACACAGGCAATGTGGGGGGGGGGGTTGATAGGCAGTTGGTAACGCAGCGGTAGAGTTGCTGCTTTACAGCGAATGCAGCGCCGGAGACTCAGGTTCGATCCTGACTACGGGTGCTGCACTGTAAGGAGTTTGTACGTTCTCCCCGTGACCTGCGTGGGTTTTCTCCGAGATCTTCGGTTTCCTCCCACACTCCAAAGACGTACAGGTATGTAGGTTAATTGGCTGGGTAAATGTAAAAATTGTCCCTAGTGGGTGTAGGACAGTGTTAATGTGCGGGGATCGCTGGGCGGGACGGACTTGGAGGGCCGAAAAGGCCTGTTTCCGGCTGTATATATATGATATGATATGATATGATAAGGCGAGAGATTAAAGCAGAAGGTGTGAGACATTGGGGCCCACTCTTTCAGGCATTTTAAGAGTTTTCCATCAAGCTTCTAACTTGCAGCTTTACAAGGATGGAGGATTGCTTTTACTGACATAAAGCAAAAATAAATGGGTCACTTTTAGGTTAGATAATGATTGAGGACACCAGTATCTTAGAAACCACTCAGACATGAAAAGTTGTTATACCCAAAGCATTCCGTGGGAAGCGAATACAAGGCACAGGCCAAGCGCGGCATAAACTAGAATTCAAAGGTATTGTAATATCAATGGAAGAAATGCAGAAAGTCAGCAGGCAGGGCAGCAAGTTATTAGGAAGGTCAATGGAATATGGAAGGAAAACGAAGCATCAAGTTGAAACTCCCACAGTCACAGGGAGAACATGCGAACTCCACACAGATAACACCTGATGCCAGGGAGCTGTTAGGCTGCAACACTACCTGTTGCATTACTGTGTTACCCATTTTTCTTTCATTCTAATGCACCCGATGGATAAAAAGACATGAATGTAGAACAGCAGAAAATACAGGGTTAATGTGCTGAAACAGCAGATGCCGTGATGCGACATATCATGCAATCCCAGAACTCTGAGATGCATCAAACTTGTAACCTCTCACTCACTCACAAGCCCAGAGAAGGGACAGTGATTAAGTTGAAAATCACCCTTATCCCAGCTGTTCACACACACTAACATGAACAGTACATTGTGCCTCAGTTGTAGGAAAAATCACAATAAATGTAAAAAATATAATGTAACACAACACACATTTCCTATGCAATAATTGACAGAATTTGATCAGAGAGGCTTCACGCTGTCACCTCTCAACCTGTCTCAACTTGCAAAACTGAGAAAGACTTCTAACATTTACCACCCTCCCTATACCCACTCCTGTGCTCTCCTACTCCTTGCTTGGTCAAACCTTCAAAGGCTCTTTAAGAAATTATTTACTAATAAAGTAAATAATAAAGATTTTATGATGGAACTACGCAAAGGGTCTTCCCCAAATGCATCACTGCAGGATGCCACTATAGCTGAAGGGTTAAGGATAACTATTTCCTGAAAACAGTTTACCACATGTTTTCAACCTCAATTTGTTTCAACTCCACAGCACATACAAGGCACATTTCCTGTTTTTGCTGGTCTTTGTGTCTGCACCCGTGTGCAACCCTTGAGGCATTTCCTGTATTGCTCAATGTTATCTTTCATCCTCCAACCCCCACCCCCATCACCATCATTCACCCTGACAGGAAGGCGCAGATTGAGGGCTTTTCAGACCATCACCAATGCCAAAAATATTGAGCTCCAACATTTTATATTAAATAGCTGTCACACTGGGACTGGGTTTAATGAACTTGCAGTTGATTTCAACCAAATAATCCAGTTTTTTAATCATTGAAGGAGGAATTCAGGATGAACTAGAAAAATATCAGTATTATGCATGACAATTAATCTTTGCAGGAGTTTTCTGAGTAATTATCTGAAACTCCTGCAAAGATTCATTGCAATTTTATCTATTTAAAACTCCTGCTAACTCCTGCAAACATTGGTAGTATTTATATCTATTTTATTGGATGTAATATAAAAGCTAATTATACAAAAAAACAAAAGCTAATTATTTTGGAAGAAATATATATATTTTTTAATTGGGGGCTACTTTGCAATATGATTTTAATATATAAATTAAGAATACCTGTCATAAAATTGTGCATTGGGATCAGCTCTAATGTACATAGGATTTACTTTCATGGCAGGAACCATGAATGTGTTATTCCCAATCACTACTTCAAGAATGGAGGCGTTTTGGGAAAATCTCCCCTCAGGTGGATGTTGGGACAAAGTCCCCTTGCGAACTGTGGTTATCAGGTTCCCCACGATGAACGGGAAGACTTATATTGGTCATGGAATTCCTGAAGATTCCAGGCTTTGACCCACAGATATACACTGCATCTACAGCTTAGATACAAAGGGTTCTTTAAGTTAAATTTGGCTTTCAGTTGTTCCATCTATCATGGAACATATAAAAATATCATGCTATATAATGGGACCTCTGACTCGTTAACCTTCTTGCCACAATGAAGTGGCGAAGAAACTGTATTTATGCTCACTTTCACAATCTTTGAAGTTCTCTGATCACTTATGTCCATCTAAGAGTAAATGGGGCACTTGTTTCACATCTTATCTTTAAATCACCATTTCTGATAATTTTGAGCTCTGCACTAGAGGATTAGATCAGTTTTAATGCAGATAGTGGAGCTGGACTTGAAGCCACATCCTTTTTTATGTTGTAGTCACGTGGAATGTAAGTGAAAGCACAGATCAGTTGGGTCAAATGACCTCTTCCTGCGGGGTACATTGTGTAAATTTTAATGGTCACATATTAAGGTCTTGGGGGCCTCTGCTTTCCTGAACAAAAATCCAAACAATTTCCCACTGCCAACATTCTCATCCACTTGACAGAACTTAGCTTCACCCTGAACAACTTCTCTTTCAATTCCTCCTACTTTCTACAGAACAAAGACATAGCCATGAGCCCTGCTTATGCATTTTTTTGTATTGGCGACGTAGAACATTCCTTTTTCCAATGTGTAGGAAGGAACTGCAGATGCTGGTTTAAACTGAAGATAGACACAAAAAGCTGGAGTAACTCAGCGGGTCAGACAGCATCTCTAGAGAAAAGGAATAGGTGACTTTTCAGGTCGAGACCCTTCTTCACCTATTCCTTTTCCTCAGAGATGCTGTCTGACCCGCTGAGTTAGTCCAACTTTTTGTGTCGATATTCCTTGTTCCAAGCCAGTTCCAGAACACCAGCAACTTTTCTTTTACCTTTCAATGCTAATGCAGCCTTGACCTAATGCATCAACATTGATCACAGATCCTGTTTGACCTGTTGTGTTCTTCCAGCTTTATATTTGCATAAAGATACATTTTAGAATGTTTGATAAATACCTGCAGTCTGGGTCTTCCAGTGTGTAGGGTAGAGTCTCACACTCCTTTTTCTCAGTAGCCCACTCCAATCCATTGAAACAGCAGGCATCAAATGGACTTTGTACTGCCACTGCGATGAAAGGAAAAGAAATGCATGAACAGAACACTTTCTTTCAGTACTTACTTTTCCTGGGCCACATGCAAGAAATGTTATTAACATAGAACAGTACAGCACAGGAACAGGCCCTTTGGCCAACAATGCCTGTGCCGAACATGATGCCAAGTTAAACTAATCTCCTCTGCAAGCACGTGATCCATACCCCACCATCCCCTGCATCGCCATGTGCCTATCCAAAAGCCTCATAAATGCCATTATCACATCTGCATCCACAATCACCCCGGCAGCTTGTTCCAGGCACCCACCACTCTCTGTTTTCCTTTTGATGAATGGTGCTACAGTTTTTTCTTTTGAGTCGATATTTTGGCTTTATATTTAGAGAAGGGTGACTGCATGCTCAGTTTCTAGGCACTGTCCTTGCAATAAGAACTTGGTGAAGAATGAAATCCATGATTCAGATTTTCAGCAGATTGAATTGATTTGAAATATTAACTTGGAAAGATCCTCCGAAGAGTTGACAGAAGTCTATCTCTCCCTTGAAAACATCCAGTGAATTGGCCTCCACTGCCTTCTGTGGCAGAGAATTCCACAGATTCACAACTCTCTGAGTGAAAAAGAATTTTCTCATCTCAGTCCTAAATAGCCTACCCCTTTTTCTTAAACTGTGACTCCTGGTTCTGAACTCCCCCAACATCAGGAACATTTTTCCTGCATCTACCCTGTCCAATCCTCTAAGAATTTTATGTTTCAGTAAGCTCCCCTCTCACCTTCTAAATTCCAGTGAATACAAGCCCAGTCGACCCATTCTTTCCTCATATGTCAGTCCCGCCATCCCGGGAATTAACCTGGTGAACCAATGCTGCACTCCCTCAAAAGCAAGAATGTCCTTCCTCAAATTAGACCATAATTGCACAGAATACTCCAAGTGCAGTCTCACCAGGGCTCTGTACAACTGCAGTAGGACCTCCTTGCTCCTAAACTCAAATCCTCTCTCAATGAAGGCCAACATGCCATTAGCTTTCTTCACTGCCTGCTGTACCTGCATGCTTACTTTCAGTGACTGATGTACAAGCACACCCAGGTCTTGTTGCACCTCCCTTTTTCCTAATCTGACACTATTCAGATAATAAAGTGGATAACCTCACATTTATCCACATTATACTGCATCTGCCATGCATCTGCCCACTCACCCAACCTATCCAAGTCACCCTGTATGCCTCATAGCATCCTCATCGCAGCTCACACTGCCACCCAGCTTTGTGACATCCGCAAACTTGAGTCACATTTAATTCCCTTGTCTAAATCGTTAATATATATTGTAAATAGCTAGGGTCCCAGCACCGAGCCTTGCGGCACCCCACTAGTCACTGCCTGTCATTCTGAAAAGGACCCGTTAATTCTCCTCTTTGTTTCCTGTCTGCCAACCAATTCTCTATCCATGTCAATACCCTACCCCCAATACCATGTGCTCTAAATTTGCACACTAATCTCTTGTGTGGGACCTTGTCAAAGGCTTTTTGAAAGTCCAAAATACACCACATCCACTGGCTCTCCCTTATCCATTCTACTTGTTACATCCTCAAAAAATTCTAGAAGATTAGTCAAGCATGATTTCCCCCTTCATAAATCCATGCTGACTTTGACTGATCCTGTCACTGCTTCCCAAATACGCTGCTATAGCATCTTTAATAATCAACTCCAGCATCTTCACCGCTATCGATGTACGGCTAACTGGTCTATAATTCCCTGTTTTCTCTCTCCCTCCTTTCTTAAAAATTGGAGTGACATCTTCTTATTGTCACCCTCGGTTTTACCTAGTGCTTCTGTATCACAGGGGAACCTGCAGTAATTGTTTGTTGAAGGACATTGGGGATAAATGCCATTTCCCCACCCCCTCCCACCACCAATCCCCATATTAAATTCTCCTGAAAATGCTTATCTAGTTGGACAGACTTCAGCATTTCACATGTGGCACTCTATACATAAACCAAGTCAATGAAGGATCCCGATCCGAGACATCACCTATCCATGTTCTCCAGAGATGCTGCCTGACTCATTGATTTACTCCCAACACTTTCTATCATTTTTTCAATGAGTGTCTAAGCAGGTTTACACCATTGAAGTCGCATTTGAGTAGAACTGATTTTTGCAACATTTGTGCACGTGGACATACACGCGCATTTTCCAGCAAGAGACACCGTGGATGATCCTGTAAAATATCAATCACTTTTCCATCTCCGGAGCTCAGAAACTGGTTCATTTACACACTGACGTGTTGACAACTAAATATTGTCTTTAGAGAGAATGGGATCATATCCCCTTCAATCTTCAAAGAAATGAAAACAAATCAGTGAACTAAATTACCAACAGCTTTGGGAAATTTTTTCCTTGATCTTTAAATGTTCATGTCCAAAAGGACTTGAACAGATTGAGCACATTTTTATCTAAAACTGAGGCATGATGAAAAGATGCACTGCAAAACACTACATGTCAGACTTGTGTGAAAATGCCAGAAAATGAAAACTAGACTGTCAAAACATTCCTTAGCATTTTTTTGATATTTTTATACTTCATTGCCAAATCCAAAACATTGCTTAAAGTATAAAGAAAATTCTGTAATAAATTATCTTCAAGGCCAGGAAACTTAACTGAAGGATAATTACTTTCAAGCTCAGACATGATCAACAACTCAACACTCAAACTGCAAAAGACAACAAATACGGATTGCTGGCAGATTCATTTGTATCAAATTAAGTTTTAATAAATCATGGACTACAGCTGAAATGTTGGAGTCTGAAGCAGACATTGCTCCCTAAAATGATATGTTTATAGCCAACTAAATATTTTTGCCAGGCATGGTTTTTTGTAGAACTCACGATAAATACTGTTTGGTGATTAAGAGGAATGGTAATAGACAATAGACAATAGGTGCAGGAGTAGGCCATTCAGCCCTTCGAGCCAGCACCGCCATTCAATGCGATCATGGCTGATCACTCTCAATCAGTACCCCGTTCCTGCCTTCTCCCCATACCCCCTCACTCCGCTATCCTTAAGAGCTCTATCCAGCTCTCTCTTGAAAGCATCCAACGAACTGGCCTCCACTGCCTTCTGAGGCAGAGAATTCCACACCTTCACCATCTGACTGAAAAAGTTCTTCCTCATCTCCGTTCTAAATGGCCTACCCCTTATTCTTAAACTGTGGCCCCTTGTTCTGGACTCCCCCAACATTGGGAACATGTTTCCTGCCTCTAATGTGTCCAATCCCCTAATTATCTTATATGTTTCAATAAGATCCCCCCTCATCCTTCTAAATTCCAGTGTATACAAGCCCAATCGCTCCAGCCTTTCAACATACGACAGTCCCGCCATTCCGGGAATTAACCTAGTGAACCTACGCTGCACGCCCTCCATAGCAAGAATATCCTTCCTCAAATTTGGAGACCAAAACTGCACACAGTACTCCAGGTGCGGTCTCACCAGGGCCCGGTACAACTGTAGAAGGACCTCTTTGCTCCTATACTCAACTCCTCTTGTTATGAAGGCCAACATTCCATTGATGTGCTTCTGTCCCAGTGGAGGAAGGTTGGTGATGAAATGAGGATTGTAGGACCAATGTTCTTTAGCCACTACCTAATATTACCCAAACCATACCCGTTGCCTCTTACCTGAGTTATTGGCTCAAAGTGAACCACAATGACGAGGTCATGTCCATGGTCAGCATTCTAGCCATTCTTCCAAAAGTTCTGTTTTACTCTAAAGGCAGCAAGTATATGGTGCCTGTTGGATATCAGTTTCTACAAAACCTTGTTCTCACTGTGTTTCTCTAACCTTCCACACCCAGCACCATGCCCATCCCGCTTCTCTCTATGAGGTGAACTTAGATCTGGAGCAATCTGACAGATACCCTTTGTCTCTCCTTTGTCAAGTTTCCCGGTGTGGGATGAATAAAGGAATATATTATTATTAGTTCTTCCAATTTATAATCTACCTCAAAGAGTCAAACCTTGCGGGCAGTTAGCATGAAAGTTTGGCATTCAACCACTGAAACCTAAGTAATTCCTATATTGCTATGTACAATCTATGGAACAAGACTATAAGAAATAAGAAGAGGAATAGGCCTTTAGGCCCCTTGAACTACCTCCATCATTGAGAAGGATCATGGCTCATCTTGTATTCCACACGTCCATTTTCCTGACCTTTCCCTATAATCCATTGTCCATTGCTGATTAGAAATCAATATATCTCAGCTTTAAATCTAACCAAGGATTCTACGCCTATGCCTCTTTATGGCAAGGAGCTCTAAAGACACTCAACCCTCTTCCAGAACAAATTCTTCCTCATCTCAGTTTTAAATAGTTTCCCTCCTACCCTGAGACCATGGCCCTCAGCACTTACCTCTGTCCAGCATGTTAAGAATTTCACATGTTTCAAAAGATCACCTTTCATTCTTTTAAATTTTCATGAGTAAAGTTTCAACCCATGAGGAAAGCCCACACTGCCCTGGACAACCACTATATTCTCATCAAATAGGATTTTAGCTATATTGTAACTGGTTTATCACTTAACCCAGCAGATTATCCAAAGTTTCTGCCTTGAGGCTGACTCTTGCTTTTGAAACTTGAACTGTGAAAGAAAAACCTGAAAACTCTCCACTCATTCCAGATGTAACCGTAAAATTGTTAAAAAGAGCCAGAAGCTTAATGAGATGTTCAGCTGCAATAAAATGTTAAGTGCAATTTGTTTTAGATCTTGTTTCAGTTCGTTTGGTTAGTCAGATTACACTGCATAGCTGAAACTGGAAAAGGTTATCCGGTGGATAGAGAGCTCAGTGAATCTGCACACGTGTGAACTAGAGATTGTATTGGACATCAGAACCTGGCTTTAATGCAAATGGAATGACTTTCCTAAATCTTAATATCATTAAATAAAACCATTTTTTGGTTTGGTTATCATGTTATCTATTGTGTGCTCTGTTTACAAATCTGCTGCATTGCTGCAAGTACTGTAAGAGTTTTATTGTTCCATTTCTGTACATCAGTCCAGTTCAGTTTTGTTTATTGTCACATGTACCGAGGTACAGTGAAAAGCTTTTGTTGCCTGCTATACAGTCAGCAGAAATACAATACATGATTACAATTGAGCCATTTACAGTGCATAGATACATGAAAGGGAATAACGTTTAGTGCAAGGTAAAGCCATCAAAATCCGATCACGGATAGTCAGAGGGTCACCAAAGAGGTAGATAGTAGTTCAGCACTGCTCTCTGGTTGTGATAGGATGATTCAGTTGCCTGATAACAGCTGGGAAGTAACTGTCCCTGAATCTGGATGGGTGCATGTTTACACTTCTATACCTTTTGTCTGATGAGGCAGAGAGAGGTATAAATGGAGTTTATAGAAGGGAGGTTGGTTTGTGTGATGGTCTGGGTTGTGTCCACAATTCGCTGCAATTTCCTGCGCTCTTGGATGGACCTGTTACCAAACCAAGCTGTGATGCATCCTAATAAAATGCTGAAGAAGTGTCTCGACCCAAAACGTCACCCATTCCTTCTCTCCTGAGATGCTGCCTGACCTGCTGAGTTACTCCAGCATTTTGTGAATAAATACCTCTGATAAAATGCTTTCTCTGGCGCATCTGTAGAAGTTGGTGAGAGTTGTAGGGGATATAGGACAATTAAACACTCCTGACTCTCTAAACTAAACTAAACAAGAACAGAAGAGGCTATTCTTTTCTACTAAGCTATGTGACATCATTGTGGATTTGCTACTCTGTTTTGTTTGTTTTCAGGTCCAAACAACTCAATAATGTTAGCTAACAAAAATCTGTTGATAAATTTTGACCGAGCAATCACAAAACCATAGTTTTCACTGTGCTTTCAGAAACTGTTGCTTCATTTCATTTCATCTGGCCAAATTCTAATTTTAAATGTTGAAAGAAAACATTGCTCATTCTGGAAAGCTGAAATAAAAATAAATGCAAGAAATAATCAGTAGGTCAGGCTGAATAAATGGAAAGGGAGAGAAAATTAACATTTCAGATTGACAACGTTTTATCGTCATCCGCTTTCTCTTATATTAACCAACCAGAGGAAATACATTCTTTGCATATACCCTATTGAATTACTCTATTATTTCAAGCACCTCAATTAGGTCACCCTCTTAACTTTCTACAACTAATCTAATGTAAATTATAGTAAGTTTATAGAAGCCCTCAAATAATAACCCTTTAAACTGTGGTATATTTCTGGTGAATCTGTATTCTGTTTTCATTATTGGGGGATATATTTTTCCTGAGGTATAGTGTATCAAAAATAATGCAGTTTTCCAGGTCGAAAAATTGCAGTTGAAGCAGTGTAGGCTCATTTTGTGTTATAACCCCTTGAAATAGATTTCCGCATTTCATTAGCGGTTTCAGTTACTTTGTACTCAGTGAAGAACATTTAATAAATTATGGACATATACATCGCAACAACATGTAGACACAAAATGCTGGAGTAACTCAGCGGGCCAGGCAGCATCTCTGGAGGGAAAGAATGGGTGATGTTTCGGGTCGAGACCCTTCTTCAGACTGATGTCAGGGGATGGGGCGGGACAAATATATCGTTGTTCCACCCCATCCCCTGACATCAGTCTGAAGAAGGATCTCAACCCGAAACGTCATCCATTCCTTCTCTCCAGAGATGCTGCCTGCCCCGCTGAGTTACTCCAGCATTTTGTGTCTACATTCGATTTAAACCAGCATCTGCAGTTTTCTTTCCTATACATTTAAATAACTTTGGAACTGATTTTTCATTGTTGAAACAAAATTCTAATTTGTCTTTCTTGGATCCAAAATGATTTGCTTCACCCTTGCCTACATTGAATTTGTATGCTGCAACTTTGCTTGCTCACTCCATTGGTTGCTATAATAATCACAAATTTGGAAGTAAAACTATTCCTTTAAAATTCCTTTATCCAATCGGATAATTAATATTAGGGCAAAGACGAAACCCCGGCCCAGTTGAGCAAGAAAATCCTTTTACCTTTGTTGTGGCATCTTATTTAAACAGACAGAATTATATGAAGACAAAAGACCATGTCTAATCATTGAATCACACATTGCAGATAGGTTATTTGACCATTGGTACCCTCTGGTGAATAACTGACCAGTGGAATCTAAAGGAAGTTGAGGGGAATGTGTGGAGATAAAATTTGGTTCATGTACGAAAAAAAAAGACAAATTTCTAGAGTAATTCAGAGGCATCTCTGGAGAATATGGATAGGTGATGTTTAGGTTTGGGACCCTTCTTCAGAACTTCAATGATTCAATGGTACTTTATTGTCACACTGAATTTCTTTGTTTTTGCATACAATCTTGTAAAATCATCCAGCAGAGTTCACCTAGGCTGTACTCAAAGAGTCACCTTTTTTCTGGCACCAATAAAGTTATAAAAGTATTGAGTACACGTATCCTCTCTCAGTGGGTCCTTCTTTGCTCTCGGCGGCCCCCGGCTGGGTCCCACTTTGCTCTCAGTGGCCCTATGCTGGGTCCCTCTTTGCTCTCGGTGGCCAATCGTTCGGCTCTGCGGCACATCCCTGCACAATCAGCAAACAATGTCCTCTCCTCGCCCCGTCCTCACCATCCTCGTCACCATTTTGTTTCTTTTGGTTTGGTAAGAACATCGTTTTGGTTCGCCGTGAGTGGATTAGTGTAAATGGATGATTGATGGTCGATGTACACTTGATGGGCTAGGACCCATTTCCATCTGTAGAACTATTGTCTTATGACTCTATAATATAGAACATACAGCTGTGCAGCAGAAAAACGGTCCTGTTGGTCCACAACGTCTGTGCTAAACATGATGCGAAATTAAATTAATTTCTTCTGCCTGCACATGAGCAAACAGTCTCAATTCCCTCTATATTCATATGCCTATTTAAAAGCCTCTTAATTGTCACTATGGTATCTACTAACACCATCACCTCTGGCAGTACATTCCAGGCACCTCCCACAATAAGTGTAAAATAAAACTTGCCTTGCACATTTCCTTTCCTTCTCTGACCTTAAAGTTATGCTCTTGAGTATTTAATCATATCATATCATATCATATATATACAGCCGGAAACAGGCCTTTTCGGCCCTCCAAGTCCGTGCCGCCCAGCGATCCCCGTACATTAACACTATCCTACACCCACTAGGGACAATTTTTACATTTACCCAGCCAATTAACCTACATACCTGTACGTCTTTGGAGTGTGGGAGGAAACCGAAGATCTCGGAGAAAACCCACGCAGGTCACGGGGAGAACGTACAAACTCCTTACAGTGCAGCACCCGTAGTCAGGATCGAACCTGAGTCTCCGGCGCTGCATTCGCTGTAAAGCAGCAACTCTACCGCTGCGCTACCGTGCCGCCCTGGGAAGAAATTCTGACTGCCCATCCTATCAATGCCCCTCATAATTTTATAAACTGCTATTAGATCTCCTCTCGTCCTCAGACACCCGAGAAAACAATCCCAGTTTGTCCAACCTCTTTATATAGCTAATGCCCTTTAATCCAGGGAGCATCTGGTAAACCTCTTCTGCACCCTCTCCAAAGCCTCCACATCTTCCCAGAATGGGGCAATCAGAACTGCACACAATATTCCAAATGCAGCCGAATCAAAGTTTTCTACTTTAACAGTAAGTGTCCTTGCAACTTGATTATTTTTGTAAAGCAAGTTTGTCAAGGGATTACTAAATCATGTATCTGCATGAGATGTTAAATGCCATTGACCTGCTTGTTGTACAATATTCTCAATATTTGATTTCATTTGGGTAGAAACCAATTATATGTTGAGCACAATAATGGCAGGTGATGTTTCTGGTTGAGAGAAGGAAGACACAGAGTCGTACAGCAAGGAAACGGGTTCTTCGGCCCAACTCGTCCATGCCAACCCATCTAATTTAGTCCCATTTGCCCGCATTTGGTCCAGACCCCTCTAAACCTTACCTATCCATGTAACTGTGCACGTATCTTTTAAGTATTGTTATTGTGACTGCCTCTACTACCTCCTCTGGCAACTATTCCATATATTCATCACCCTATGAGTGAAAAAACTGCCCCTCAGGTTCCTATTAAATCTTTCCCCATTCATCTTAAGCCTATGTCTTCTGGGTCTTGATTCCCCCTTCACTGGGTAAAAAGGTTCTGACTGTCTACCCTTTCTCTGGCTCTCATAAGTTAATACACTTCTATCGGGTCTCGCATCATTTTGCAGATATTGTCCTGTCCTCAGCTTTCTAGCCCCTGTATGAAGAAGAGTCACCTATGCATGTTCTCCCCAGATGCTGCCTGGCCTGCTGAGTTCCTCATGGATAGTGTTTTGCTCAAAATTCAAGCATTTGCACTCTCATATCTCCATTGTAAACATTATCACTTGCTGTCTGTTGGGCAATGCAAATTTCCAATGAACCAGCTGGCCTTACATTCCTGTAGTCTGAAGATAGACACAAAAAGTTGGAGTAACTCAGCGAGACGTCCGGAGAGGACATGGCGGTGATGGTGGAGAGGTCGGTGCGGCGGTCAATGATAACGCTGACCGACCGACGGACGAGGGGGGGACATGCGGAAGTGAGGACACCGCTGCCGAGGGAAAGAACAAAGGAGGACCCAGCGTGGGCGGACCGCCATGCAGGAGGGGGAAGCCATTTGTGTCTATCTTCAGTTTAAACCAGCATCTGCAGTTCCTTCTTACACATTCCTGTAGTCTGAATAAAAACCCGAGATTTATACTGTATATGAAAACACTATCAAGAATCCCTTAATGAACAATGCTACGCTAATGAATAACAGATTTAACAACATTTTCATATTAATTGCAACACAAAGGAGACAATTTAGCGCATTGAATTCATGCTGGCTCCGAGCAGGGTTATTCCATCAGTCAATTTCCATTTATTTTATTCCCCAGTAAGCTTGCAACTAATCCTCTTTTACATGTCCCTGGCCAGTGGGCCGGCGGTGGAGCCTCGCGTCCCGGGTCTCGCGGGTCGAAACCTCGCGAGTCGGAGGTGGAGCCTCGCGGGCTGACAAAGCCCGCAGCCATCGGTGCTTGGGTCGGCCGAGTTAGCGATTGGGGCCTGGGTCGACGCCACAGAGAGAACCCGGCGGTGATAGTGGAGAGGTCGGTGCGGCGGTCGATGATGGCGCCGACCAACGAACGAAGGCGGACATGCGGAAGTGAGGACGCCGCTGCCGAGGGAAGGAACAAAGGAAGACCCAGTGTGGGGGGACCACTGCGAGGGAGGGGGAAGGGCAACAGGGGGCCGGCTTGTGGGGACTGCCATGAGGGGGGGGGGGATGAATTTATAACTTGTAAGCGTCCTTTATGGGCGACTATTGGACAAAGAATTTCACTGCGACTTGTCACATGTGACAATAAAGTATTCAATTCAAATTCAATTCAATTCTATCCATGTCTAAATGGAGGCGACATTTCAGGTTGGGAGTCTTCTTCAATTAGTGTAAAGAAGGATCCCGACCCGAAACATTGCCTACCATTCCCTCGTCAGATGCTGCCTGACCCACTGAGTTACTCCAGCCCTTTGTGTTTTGCAACTGCAGTTCCTTGCATCTCTGTGCATACATATTGTCTGAAGGACAAGACTCAAGAACAGAAACACCTTGGGGTATTCGAAAAATTATCAGGGTAAACCTATTTTTTAAGCTTCTGCTAAGCTGAAGTCAGAAATCTTACAGACCATTGCATCATAGCAATTTTTTCCTCTATAAAGTTAAGATTTGAAGTTCATATCTGGAAGACTGTGAAAAGTAAGAGCTTATTTTTCTTCTGATGCTTGACACCAACAAAAACAGTGCATCATACAACACCTATTTTCTGTATGCTTAATGAATACCACGAACGTGTGTCATGTTGCTCTATGTCACAAAATTTGGGAATTTCATTGTGCTGCCATACCAAACGTAACCATTCAGTTTATCGTGATTAGAAGAAGCTGCATCAGAAATAATTGCTCACATGGAGTCTGAAGAGAAGTTATCAAAGTAAATACATAAGACAATTGAACAAAATCAGCCACGAAGTGCTGGAGTAACTCATCAAGTCAGGCAGCATCACTGGAGATCATGGAGAACAATTAAATAAAATATTATTGATAATAATATTGATATATACAATGCAACAAAAGCTTTTCACTGCACCTCGGTACACATGACAATAAACCAAACTAAATATAACAAATCCTGATCATGGACTGAAGAGCAGATAATGCACAACTATCACAATTATTAAGCCATCATGAATGCCTAATTCAAATTTTTGAAAATTATATTTGGATTCACATGGACCCAGACTTGGATATTTCCACAAAGGCTGATCAAGATCTGATTAATTTCTGCATTGTAAGTTTCAAGGAAGCATTCTCTTTTCTAAAGAAACTGAAACTCAGATTTGCTTTGCCGTATTTATGGTTTGCTACTTTACAGGCATGAAAGTGCCTCAAGGAGCAAACAGATTTACACTCAGGGGCTGTACAGGTGATATGGCTTTGGGTGGGGGCAAATAACTTTACAAGTTATACAATTCCTTAGATAGGCACAAAATGCTGGACTCATAATTCAGAGTGAAGAAGGGTCTCGACCCAAAACGTCACCCATTCCTTATATCCAGAGATGCTGCCTGTCCCTCTGAGTTACTCCAACATTTTTACATCTATCTTCGGTGTAAACCAGCATCTGCAGTTCCTTATATATTTCCTTTGCTGTTTTAACATTGCAACATTTAAATGGGTTGCAAAATCATTATGTCATGGCCTGCAAGTAGGCTGAACCCTTGGAAAGACTGTCTGGCAAACAAATAATTTGGTACAGCATAACAACAAATTCCACAAAGCATAGTTATTACATCTTCATCAAGACATTTACAAAGCTTGAAACATAAGTAGATATTCTATAAGCAAAAACATCTTTGATTAAATTAAATTCTAGCCCGGACAGGTTCTGACTGAGAATTAAAAATGATAAAAAATAGCAATCTGAGAAACGAATTTATATTACAAATACAAGTAAGCTGACTGATGTATAAATGGAATGGAGAAGACCTCACACAGGGCCTCTAACAAACCAGATTTATTCTGAAATACACACAAAGTTGAAGAAATAGTCATAAATCACAATTTAAAACATTTTGAAGTATAAATCAGCTGCATCGACTGCTTGATCAAAAATATACAATGTGATTTTAACTATTGCAGATAAACTGCCAAAGGCCACAATGTATTTCCTGCAATAGACTTTGATTATCTGTGTCCTTTTCAAATAGGTAACAAAGGAGCTCTGTTTCTGACTGCCAGCAGCCGGCCTGCATGGTTTCAGACGATAGGGCTATGAAAGTACTAGCTGCAATGAATTTTCTCTTACCTTGTAGTCTGAATAGTAACAGACTGAGCAATATTTTCGAAATTCTGGCTGGGAGATCCATGAAGCTGTAAACTGGGAAACTTTCTGTTATAGTTTTTAAAAGAACAAAGATGCCAAAGGCTGTTCTTTCTCTTAAATAAAATCTTTCTCTTCCTTCGTTCTCTCTCTTCTTTCGTTCCTTCTCTGCTTTCTACTGCAGTCCTAACTGAAGCTGCATTTGACCACAACTCATTTAAGAAAAAAAACCCCACAGGATTTACTTTGAAGGTCTGGCCCTTTCCAAAAGAGATTCCTTAGCAATTAGTCTGTAAGATTTCTGGCCAAACACCCGGAGGGGAGCTCAGCCAGGGAGGTGGGGAGGGGGGGGTTGCAAGGCTTCACTGCAGCAGTGCTGCTGTTGCTGTTAATTTACCAGCAAGTTTATCAACTTCCCTCTTCTAACCATCAGAGTAATGAATGTTTCATTGGAATACCAAATTCCACCGTAATAGCTACATTAAAGATATTTTCCTTTAATTTTGTCAGATTAAAGGCATTGGATTATTGGTGTTCTGTTAATAAGCACCTAATATGAAATTCTCTGTCATGTAATTGTGCATTAAATCGAGATTTGAATAACTTTCCTGAACTAATGCAGCAGCCTCCAACTATAAGACAATTGGCAAAATCTGGCTTTGATATTAACCTCTTCCTCTACCCCCAAGTTAATAAATAGCAGGATGTCAAGAGGGTTAAAAGTTAAAACAGGAACATGCATATGTCCTGTCTTGAAAAAGTGGCAAATTTATTAAAAAACTTAAATTAGGTTTTCATAGATTAATTTAGAGTTTGATTTAGAGTTAACAATCTTCCAGAGACTAATCAGTTGGATAGAAATTAAAGCCTAAGTTGAGGACTCAGGAAAGATGTAACTTCAAAAAGTCATGAAGTTATAGAGTTAAGCACAGAAACAGACCCTTCTGCCCACCATGTCAGTGCCAGCCATTAAGCACTAGTCCTTTTTATCTTAACTAGATGCTGCATAAAAGTTGAAACTACCTGTCTCCATCAAATATTCTTCTGCATCACAGTCAAACACACAAGTATTAGAAACCTGCTGGCAACAGTAAAATTGAACTTTGAGATCATGACAGTGGGATATTGTGCAATGTAGCTTGTTCTGCTCCTCTGTCAGTGGCAATCATAGTAAAGTCCATTTTCCATAGTGTTTCCTTTTGTTAATTTTTTTATAGAAGGATTTCAGAATTAAATTAACATAAAGTGAACAGTTGCCAGAGCTTACTCAGCAAAGCAAATTTTAGTTTAGTTCAGTTTATTGTCACGTGTACCGAGGTGAGGTACAGTGAAAAGCTTTTTGTTGCGTGCTATCCAATCAGCATAAACTATCTGCTCGTTTTGCTAACATAATGGAAGTTATAGGAAATACAAATATAATTCAATTCTTAAAACACAACATCACTAAATTATCATTCTGTCTAATGATTTATGATATTGAAAAATATTTGCCTATTCATACCAATGGATATTGGTTTCATCGAGTTTTAGGTAGGGAATCTTCTGCTCCCTTGTCATAGCTCATAATTATCAAAACTGAGCACCCTCTACCAATCCAAATGTGTATTAATGTGAGGACACCAAACATTAAAAGGCATCTTTCCTCTAACTGCTTTCTTCTTCTGAGACAATCACTTGGGATTGGCTCCGTTTTATGGTATCTCAGGAAGTTTAATAGGCCAATATTAGAACGACAGACACAAATGGGGCAGGTGGTAACTGACAGTGAAATGATCCGCTTCTTACTTAGGCCTCTGTGTGCTCCAGGTGAAGTAATTCACCTCAGGCAGATGAAGTACTTCCAGATGAAATAGGGTTCTCAATACTACACCGAATACTACTACTCCACTTTGACTAGTCATTAGCCAGAGGTTCCCAGGAGTCAGTGGGGATTTTGCAAACTTGGCTTATCTTGGAATCTTTTTCACTGCCCATCTGATGATCTTTTCCCATGGCTGAGCTCAGAATAAAGTACTTGTTTGGGGAGTCTTGTTTTGGGTAAATGAAGAATGGAACCTGCCCAGTGTAGCATACAGTGTAACTAGACCCTTGGTAATGGGGATATTGATCTAGGAGAGCACCTGTTGACCTGTGTTTGCTTATTCTTCCAGTGAATTTGCAGGATTTTGCAGAGATGATATTGATAGATTATTTTCTGTTTTTAGTCTTATGTTAGCTCAGTTTTTTTTACCCTACACATTATGTCCAGTTTGCCAGGCATTTCCCATTAACAACTGATTACACAATTCCAGAAGCATAATGTGCTGCTAATTGTGCCCATTAAGCCATTCCAACTCATCAACTGCTATAGACATTGAAGATAGACACAAAGTACTGGTATAACTCACTGGACAGCATTTCTGGAGAAAACGGATGGGTGATGTTTCGGGACGGAACCCTTCTTTTTTGTTCTACGCATCCCACCTCCACTTTCCCTCCTACTGAAAACTAACATGTACTTCTCTCTTCCAGCCTGACAAATGTCTGCGCTGCATCCAAACCATTGACTGTTTCTCTTTCCACAGATGCTGCCTGACCTATTCCTGCATTTTCTGACTTTGTTTCAGATTTCCAGCACACAAAACTCAAAGCCCACATCAAACACATAGTTACAACAATAGAATAATGATCATCTTTCATTACAGATTGAAGAAGGGTCTCGACCTGAAACGTCACCCATTCCTTCTCTCCCGAGATGCTGCCTGACCCGCTGAGTTACTCCAGCATTTTGGGTCTACCTTCGATTTAAACCAGCATCTGCAGTTTTCTTTCCTACACATCTTTCATAACAATGTTTTTATATTAAGTGTTCACATTGTCTCCAATAATGTTGACCACATCTCCAAGCCCAGCTCTAATTTAGATACTGGCACTTTGAAATTTGATTAAGGGTTACTCCTAGAGGGACACTTCACCACTGAAGAGATTGAGTATGGATGAGATCTTCCAAGGGAGAAATCACATGTCAGGTCTGCCCAGGACCGCTAGATAAGAAGAAGAGGAGTGCGTATGAGAAAGCTTCTTGGGGTCCATGGAGATGGTGGTGCAATGTTTGACCTGCATGACCACTCGTGAGAGAGGTCAAGAGACAGGGGAGTCAATCTCCTTGAGTCTTTTTAATGCTGGCCTTTGTTCAACCGTCTGCTAATTGAATCCCCCCTGACCTGTGTCCAGCTATCACTTGCCAGACTATGTTCCACTTCCAGCTTTCTCCATCCCACCATAATCAGTCTGAATAAGGGTCCCGACCTGAATCATCATCTATCCATGTTCTCCTGAGATGCTGTCTGACCCACTGAGTTGCACCAGCACTTTGTGCCTTTTTAAAAATAAAATTTATCTTTGTATTTGAATATTCTCAGCCTACATTTCCAACACGTCTTAACTTCCACTCCGGTGTCACAATGTCTTTTGGACATAGGGGCCAATTAGGGGCCTAATTTTAATAAATTAGGATACATAAAATACCTATCTTAATTTTATAATCATTTTGTTTTGTTTAAAAAAAAACAAGTTTGCTTTCCTAACAGCCCAATGACAGTGAGTATGAACCCAACGATAGCAATCAGTGATCACTCTCAAACTTTTCCCCTCTTGTTTGCCTTTAACCTTCAACCAATCCATGTTATATCCATCGGATTTATTATTTATAGCTACATGCATAATTTAATCTCTTCCTTACAAGGCCATTTGCTCATATTTGTCAATTCCCCAATTTATTTAAATCCTATTACAATTTATTTCCACTTCTACTATGTTGTAACTCACCATACAATATTGTTACATAGTTGAGTGACGGAAATAAATATTTGGAGAATGGTAAAATGGACTGCCTTTTCACGATCATAGGTTTTACAATATGGTCAAAGATTAAAATTATCCCCCGTAATTTTAGAACCTAGAATGGAATACTACAGCACGGGAAAAGGATCAATGTCCACACCAAACATGATGCCAAGTTAAACTAATTTCTTCTGCCTGCACGTGATCCATATCCCTTCATTCCCTGTATATGCATGTGCCTATCTAAAAGCCTCTTAAATACAATTGTCATGTCAGCTTCACCCCTGGGGTGCATTCTTGCTATGCAAAAAAAATGTCCCGCACATCTTCTTTAAACTTTGCCCCTCTCTTAAAGTTATGCCCTCTAGTCTGTGATATGTCCACCCTGGGAAAAAAGTTCTGACTGTTTACCCTGTCCATGACTCTCATCATTTTACAAATTTCTATCAGATCTCCCCTCAGCCACCGACGCTCCAGAAAAAACAATTCAAGTTTGTCTAAACTCTCCTTATAGCTAAAACCTTTTAATCCAGGCAATATTCTGGTAAGGGGTTTGTCTGAAGAAGGGTCTTGACCCGAAACGTCACCCATTTCTTCTCTCCAGAGATGCTGCCCTTCCCACTGAGTTACTCCAGCTTTATGTGTCAATATTCTGGTAAACCTCTTCTGCAACCTCTGCAATGCCTCCCTCCACATTCTTCCTCGAACGGGGCAAAATTATCTAGATTGCAAACATTTTTTTTCCTGTGGAGTTACAATATTAAAACAATGCCACTCATAACACACTTTTGTGTCTACTAATTAGAATGATAGCTCAAACTAATTTCTCTGATTTGTTTAAGAGACTTAGCATAACTTTCAACTGTTACACGGTTTAAGTTTTAGTAGCTTATAAAATGTATTTTTTGGAAACATTAAAATACTGAATTTATAAGTTCTTACTTGGAATCAAAATATATGATATACTTAAAGAAAATGCAGATAAAAAACATACAGATTACATAACCTATTTCAAACACATGTTGCATGATAAGGTTTACATAATTGCACCTACAGATTATACATGTGCCTTGAAATATCCTTGTATGTGATGGCCGATTCTATGACAATGGGACAATAGAAAATAGAAAATGAAAAATAAAGTTAGATAAAACTGAAAATTCACGATAGATTTATCAACATCTGAAAAAAAAGGTTATAATATTTTGTATATAACATTAAATGTGTGCAGTCACCAATATCTTTTAATTGGGATAATGACTTTAGTCCTCATTATCCTATGTACAAGTGGACTCTACCTTCAGCTACAAGCTATTTTGCACTTTCAGTAAGCGAGTGGACCTGACTAATATTACAGACTAAATTTGTTGTTCATTCAAATGATGGACTCAGTTATTACTGCAGAGGGCGCCCACTGACTTTAGAGATGAGAGCCAAGGGCATCTTTTTGATTGGTCTTGAACTTTTTAAGTTTTCCATTTAGTTTTTCCTTTAATTAGTACTTTCATTTGAAAGCATAGAAGCAACTTGAATTTATAGATTTATGCCTACAGGCAAGAATCATTTCCCTCTGTGAATGAACTTTATAGATTGCCTTTATAGATTTTAGATATAGACTTTAGAGATATAGTGTGTAAACAGGCCCTTCGGCCCACAGTCTACACCGACCAGCAAGCACCCGTACATTAGCATTATCCTACACACTAGGGACAATTTACAACGTACAGAAGCCAATTAACCTACAAACCTGTACGTCTTTGAAGTGTGGGAGGAAACCGGAGCATCCAGAGAAAATCCATGCGGTCACAGGGAGAACGTACAAACCCCGTGCAGATATTTATAAACATTCTTTGTTGTCTCCTGTGGGTCACTACTATAGTACACTGCTATTTGTGGATGTTTGCTCTGTGAAATTAGCTGCCATCTTCACTACATCATGATAGTGACTACACTTTAAAAGTACTTCATTGTAAGCCACTTTGAGGTGAAACAAAAGAATCAAAGATATTTACATGAATACAAATACTTTTTTTCTTCCATTTGGGAGTAATTGTCATGTATGATGTATCACTGGTCACATCTGATTAAAGAAAATATTACTGTGATACCCGATTTGTATAGGTAGACTGTTGATGCAATGACTATCTGTGTTTCAAAACTGAGAAATCGAACAAAAGATAGTTAAACTTTCTATTTGAATGTTGAGTGGGGGCAAAATATTCCTATGTTAACATCCTACAGTACTTGCACTGTTATTTGTGATCCTTTGATTTGAGGATGATGTCTCTCATAGATTTGGTGATGGTCTTATGATGATGTAGGAGTCCAAACCTAGAATCAGAATCCCACCCAAAAATACAAATATTTCCTCGCAGATCCAATACCTATTGGCAGTGGGTTCTTTATTTTCCCCTTTTCAACTTTGAGGGCAAATGGTTCACCCCAATCTAATGCACTACCTGATGAAGAATATGCTGCCATTGAGTCAGATTAATGGCTTGCTCCTCCCAGTTTTAACCTATACTGTACATGTTTCCTTGAGAACCTCTTTCACAGTTCCTTCTGCCCACCAGGGATGAGTTGGGAGCAAAGGAGCTGGGAATCTGGAATCCACCTCCAGCTGAGTGTTACATGATGGTGACTGCCTCAATGCTGGTGAACATTTACTTCAGAAGGATACTGTCAATAGCTTAGCAATCTTCCCGTTTGATGCTAAGTATCTTCCAGATGCATTTTTGGTGTTACATCTCATATTCTTGAGGTGCTGTCACCCATGTTTTGTGTTCATCGAAGATAAGGATGAAATTTGGATCTTGGTCTCCTTCCATAAATCACTATCATGGTGGACCAGTTTCACAAAGGAAGCACTTGTGTATTGGATATTGTACTTCTGCCATGTGGCCCATTGAATCTATGCTGGCTCCCTGTAGAACAATCTCATCAATCCCACTCTTCCTCAGCTTATTCACTAATAGATCTGCACTTATCTCACTCATGTGCCTATTCACCTTCCCTTTTCTTTCATGATTCTTTGCCATTTGTCTACATTAAGGGGATATTTAATATTCAACTAATTTACCATATTTTCTTCAGGATGTGGGAGGAAACTTATGTGGTCACTGATGTATGTGTAAATTCCAAAGAGATAGTACCAAGGTCAGGGTAGAATGTAGGTCCCAGAAGCTATGAGAAGAGGTATCAACCCCTGCACCATTGCGGAGTCACCGGATCCTCTGAGTGGGAGCTATTATTATCTCCAACATCCATCCATTGATGATGATTGTGATATGTCATGTGTAAGCCTAAGGCAAGGTAGCAGAACATCTTGCTCTTCAAGAAACGTCTCAGCAATCTTAGGCTGCAGTATGTTAATGTGACAGAATCCATCGTGTGCTGAAGGTCATTCTCAGCATGCATGGGAATGGCACAATCATTGGCACATGAAGGTAAGTAATGGATACCTGGAAGACACTGAAGATAAAAGAGCTGTGTAATCCATCAGTAATGGATATCAATTCTACTGGGGAGACTGTCTTTCATGTCGGAGGCTGAGCGGCAAACTGATAGATATATAATTATGAGGCATAGAGAGGAGAGAACGTTTTTTTCCAGGGTGAAAGTATCAAATACTAGGCAGTGCATCTTTAGACAGAGAGTGGAAGTTTAAAATATTTGTGAAGCAAGTTTTTAAAAAATGGTAGGCGCCTGGATTGTGTTGCCTGGGGAAGTAGTGGAAGCAAATGCGATAGCAATGTTTAAGAGGCATTCGACAGACACGTGAACAGGCATGGAATAAAGATATAGAAATTAGCATCGTGGTCAACACAGACATTGTAAGCCGAGGGGGCTTTTCTTCTGCTGCACTGTTCTACGTACTAGATGTTAGAAACATCTGAAGGCACCTAAAGGGGATGGAGACATGCAAGTGTAATCTTACAGCAGAGACAAAACAAAAAGATGTTTTGGAAAGACCATGAAATTCATGCTTGCCTCTCAGTGGAAAAACGTGCAAGATTATCAATTTTTAGTTAAGTTAGGTTTATTATTGTCACGTGTATTGAGGTACAGTGAAAAGATTTTGTTTGTATGCTATCCAATTAATTATGCTCACCTTCACACACATGGCTCTATATCCTGAATATATATAAATATATATATATATATATAATATATTCAATATCTATTGTGAGTACCTGTGGCTGAATCCTACTGGTGTCCAACATACATTTAGTGCTTTTAACCAAGGGCTAACTTCTCCTGCTATATGCAGGTTAGATTTAGCTCTTAGGGCGAAAGGAATTAAGGTATATGGGGTAAAAAGCAGGAATGGGGTACTGATTTTAGATGATCAGCCATGATATTGAATGGCGGTGCTGGCTCAAAGGGCCGAATGGCCTACTCCTGCACCTATTTTTCCATGTTTCTATGTTCAGTAGCAGGTTACCAGGATACACATAAAGGCATATGTCATTTTTGGTGATATAAATGTTCACAGACATGCAGAAAAAGGTGGTGATTAACCACATAAAAGGTACAGATATAGTCAGATTCCTGTCTGAAGGAGAAAGTGTGAAGAAATTGAGAAAATACTAAATTGGCTGAATGCAATGTAAAAAATATCACGGGGACTTCATAACAAATTGAATGGATGACTAATGAACAGTGTTGAATTTCATGTTTGATTTGAGATTGGAAATTATAATGGGAGCCACAGATCCTGTGCTGGAACTAGACAAGATATTAAAAAGTAACTGCTAATGGATTGCAGATAAATTTAAAGATCAAACTTTATTATTGCATATATGGACTTAGAAACAAAGGCATATGACTATCTGGTGACAGAAGGAAAGGGATATGTTTATGTTACAATAGAAGCTGGCATTAAAATATACTGGTGAGACAAATGAAGGATTACTTCATGTGTCAGGGACACTTATCAGGACTGACAAGAATCTGCAATGTTTTTCTTCAGGTTTATACGGACATAGCATCATTCCTCTGTAATGGAAAATGTGCGTATGGTTGCCAATGTGTTTAACAATGAAATTAAAGGGAAATTCTCAGAACTTTTAAAAGAATAATGAACAATTGAGTATTTCAATTACATACGGTAATTTTCATATTGGAAAATGCAGGCATTATTAACATCTGCCTTGCTGTTGAGTTATGCAGATTTTACACTCCTAACTTTTCCCACACTGCACCACAGCAGAAGAATTACTGCACATGCCAGAATGGAAAGTATTCAAACTCGCCACATGACATTTACTCCTTCGTATACAGTAGAATTCCGCAGTTTATTGTTTACAAGGCAGCGGATAATTTAGGAAATAATTATTTGTCAAAAAACTGCAATTAAAAAAAGTGATTCTTGATTTTTATATAAATACTTCGGAAAACATAACCAATGGTAGAAACAAATTAATTTACTTTAATCCTAATCTATTGACAGCAGAAACAGTTGGATAGAGACAGCTGTTTAGCACCATTTGACTGCCAACTGACAGATGAGATCAACATTATTGTAAATGAGTTCTCATACGACAGAGGATCTGATTTCCAAAAGTTAAATAAAACATTTTTAGTTGTGGTATTAAAAGTTTCCAAATATCATATGGAAAACAACAAAATAACAGTAGCCTTTCAATTTTTTTCTGTTACCTTTGGTTAATATGACAAACCATTCAAATGCAAAATTTGCTCTCTTTATGTTTTCTAAATTCTTTATTCAGTTATTAGATATATGAAAAAAAGCTCCAGGTATCCTTGAGTATTTGTTTTTAACAGCAAAGTATGATTTATAAGAAACAAATCTAAATTGTTCTTTTAAATATATACGTGTGTAGCAAATCTCAACTTTTTCATCCATTTTAGCGGCTGGTTGTGTTGTATTGATCAAAATATTTAGCAGTTGGAACATTCACGTAGACCTCATTTTTCAAAAATCTCTCCCTGAAAACAAAATGCAATAATTATTCAATTTTATGCATCTGCTATTTGTTTACTACGTTCATATTTAAAAATTCATACCCAATTGGAAATAACCAGCACACTATAAAGTCTTTCCAGGATAATATGCTCTGCCTCAGAAATTCATTATATTGAAGTTAATGGACTGAATTCTGGAAGCAAAATGCAATACCCTTTTATGACTATGTTGCACAAGTAGAGCTACCAACCAGGAATGAAGTTTGTCGATGAAGATGGTTTGATGGTAAAGAATGGCATCCAGGGAGAGCTAGCTCTCTGGATACAGAATTGGCATCATGGAAGGAAGCAGAGGGTCTTTTCGGAGGTTGTTTCCAGACTACATTCTATTCACTTATCCACGACATTCATTCCATTCTGATCGTAACTGTGAATTGGTCCTAGCAGTAAAATCAAGGGGAAGTTGATGGAATGTGGGAAGAATTAAATGGGATTAGTGTGGAATTAGTTTGATGTTTGGTGTGGACTCGATGGGCCAAATAGTCCATGACTATCATTTTTGTACACTCTACAATAAACTCTCCAATAAACATGAGGAGAAAATAATCAACCTTTGTATTCTTAGAGTAGACTTAAACCACTCACCGTTCTTTATGGTCCTTACACAGCAGTATGTTCTGGCAATCCACATCTTTCCGGAGCTGCCGCTGTATTCGCTTCTGCTGCCGTTCAAGAAGCACAGCTGCTCGGGCATCATTGGCCCGTCGCCTGTCCCATTCTGCATTAACCTGGCGTTCTTCTTCCTCCATTCTCTATATATAAAGAAAGAATATATACATTGTTCTCTTTCTCAGTGAAGTTGTTTGCACATCATAATTTTTTACATCAATAGTCATCCAGTGAATGTAATTTCTGCATTCACCTGCTTTTTATTTTATACAGTATATATTATTTTAAAAAGCAGCATTAAATCACCAGTACAATAATATTTGACTGCTTTTGGATATCTCAGATCTGTTAAATTGTACACACCTAATACACAATATACATATCACAGACAAGAAGCAACCTTTCTCTAATAGTCTCTGCCAAATTGTAGGTTTAAAGAACGAAGATACAGGATTTAACATTTAACCTATACTAGATGGGAGGGGGGGGGCGAGGGAGGGGGGGGGGGGAGCGCATTTATTAAAGTTTATTAAGTTAATTGTTTTAAAAATGTAACAAAACTTGATCAATTGAGACCGTAGGGGAGTAGGGTGGGCCTACAATTGTTGCGCTATCGTGTACCGTTTTGGCTGTATTTCGGGAACAAATATGTCCACAAACCCACACACATACAAATATATCCACAAACCCACATATATACAAGATGAGAGTTTTAAATATATAGATATATAAACAGAATTTTAAAAATATATATTTCAAAACCTGATTCCATCTCATTTCTAAGATAGTTGAACCAGTCAAGATGATATGGAAACATGACGATTGGCCCTTAAGGATAGTAAAATCAATCAGTTTGCCTACTCTTGATCACATTAAGTGATCATTGCTGCAAAGATGCTAGCTTGTGTCAGGGCATGACAAGGCAAATCTGGCATCATAATCAAGCACCCACTTGAATTCATTATCCAGTATCATACCCAAGGAATGATACACAATATAGGAAGCCTCCATAAGAATAGGATGTCCCCTAGGTCAGTCAGAGTGAACAAAATTAAGGCATTTTACAGGTAATGGGCAGAATTGGTGACTGCTAATACTAATACCTTTCTTTCCTGGACTTGTTGCTTCTGTCTTCTAATTACTTCATCCACTTGATCTTGTGTCATTCCTTTCCAGCGATGTACAATAACATGATTTGGTCCAAAAGCACTCGTTGCCTGTTTTGGGTTTTCTGTTAGCAAATCACTGTGAAGAAGGTTTTCAATTTCAACTAAATTATCTTCTTGCTCTTGTTGCTTTTCCAGCTTTTGTCTTGCAGCCTTTTCAGTTGCCTGAACCACAATGGAGTGAAATTTGTTATATCCCAAGAACTTTTAATTTCCTCTTTGTAAAACATAGTAGAACCGTGAAGTTTGATTGGCCTCCCTTTCCAACTACTGAAACTAGTATTAACTTTGGCTCATAGTATGAAATAGGCAACATTACATTAGTCTGATTTTCCATTCATTTAAAGTCAACAGAACAAAAATTGGGCCAATACAGTGCAGCCTACTAAATATATTCAATTTTATACTTCTTCCCAACATTAACATTAATCATTTTATTTAAGTTCTCTGCCACAAAATAACTTTATTCCTAAAGATTCTTAAAGCACAACCTCAAATCAGACTGGGGAAGAAATTGTCTCCATTGCATAACTTATCCAGTAAAAATAAAACATTGTATGCACCCACTCCTAACCACAATTTTGTGCGTTCAATTCTCTCCAGAGGAAACCTTTGTGACCAAATTAACCTTTCCTGGAATGCCTGCTAAAACCAGAATCAATGCTAACAAATGCAGTAATATTAAGTCTACTGCTTGTTCCTGACTCTTTGCCAAATGCAACAGACTTGCAGATTTTATCATGCAGATTCTGTTACTTTTCTCGTGTTGAACCACAACCTTTCAAACAGGTCTCTTAAAATACCATGTCATTAAAAAAAAATGGTGGCTCTTTTTAAACTTAATGTGGAACAACAGAAAGCTCAGACCAGCGAACTGCATCAACTTTCTCTGGAACTATGAAACTGCTCTGTATTTCCCTACAAAAAGACTGGGAAACTCCACCATACTGGCACAGTAATGAGTCAAGCGGTCTATGTTGTGCAGATTTTAGCAACAAGTTGAATTTCCCATTTGCCATTTCCAAGGACCAACAATGGAAGCATCAGGTAAAATCCAGATCTGGCATTAAAATCTGAGAAACCCCTAGTGATCATTTAAAACTGTTGATGACTGTGCGATAGGTAATGGAAAATTGTAAATTGCCCTTTTGTGTGGGGAGCGATTGAAAAAATTGGATAACATAGACCTAGTGTTAATACGTGATCGATGCTTGGGTGGCACTATCACTACTGAGCAATTATTAAATGGGTATCATTGGACTCAGTGGACCGAAAGGCCTGTTTTCATGCTGTAAAACTAAACCCTTTAGGTGCTGACATACTCATTCAATTATGCTTCTGCAGTAATAGTGTCAACAATACTTCCTTCCTGGTAGTGACAATTGGTCACTGGATGGGACATTGGAGCAGGACACCTATCATTGTCGAGTCTACTCCCCAAAGAATTTTAGAGATACCAGATGCTATGCAGATGTCTTCAATTAATAATACATTTGCCAGAAACACAGGATTGAATATGAGGAAACCCTTCTGACGATTGATAACCAATGCACAGTGAAAAAGGGGCTCAGGTTTTCATTGGATTATCTCAGTGAAATATGTGAAATGGTGCAGGAAGAGCTTTCCCCACGACCTTGTACCAGGATTGCTCTCTTTATGGCAGTCAGGCTCACCTTCACTCTGAAATGCTGCATCTCTGTTTTTTCTCGCTAGTTGCTGTTCACTACTTCATCATGGAATTGTTTATTAGGGCTCAAATTAATAACCCAAATTTTTAGTCAAAAGGAGAGATTTCCACTCCCCTCTTCATGTCGGTGGTTATGTATCATCATGTGCACTTCCCCATATTCAATCCTGTCTCCAGATACACAGACCCCATGACACCACCTTCATTTGAGAGATGGCTCCTTCCCTGACTCATCACATTAGTGACTCTCTAAACATGGAAACTGTGTGCAGATACAATGAGAGTAAACAAGTACTAGAACATACTACTAACCTTTGAATATTGCTCACATTAGTCAGAAAATAGTTACAAGGAGAAGCAGAGTCTCAGACCTTGAGACAGATTGTAAAGATCAGCAGAGGCAGGAAGGTAGCAACTGGGGAAAATACACCCTTGTTTAACACCTGCAGCCTCATCTCCCAGCTGATAGTCAAACATTGACCTTACAGGACTCCTTGATGAACAGACATTCCCAAAGCAAACCCAATACCTTCACCAGAAAGACTTCCACAATTCAAGAAGGTGCCTTACTATGAGGATAATCATGGATGAATTGTAAAAGCTTGAGTTCAGAGTGAAGCTCTCATCACATAAAAATTAATGTCTCTCTCTCTCTCTATCTGTACGTTTACCAAATATGTACGTTTTGTCAAAATATTTGGATGAAAATATAATTCTATCCTACACTGCATCTATCTTATTTTAGTCCTTCTTTCCTCACTACAAATTTTTGGTCACATTCACATTCTAGTAGTTACTAGACCAAGTGGACCCGTTGGGCCAAAACCTCTCCTGCATTGGTGCAGCACCTTCTCCTCCCCTACTCCCCCCACCCCTCCCCTCCTCTCCTTCCTCCCTCCCTCCCTTCCCTCCTCCCTCCCCTACCCCCTCCCTCCTCCTTCTATCCCCCTTCCCCCTCCTTCCATCCCTCTCCCCTCCATCCCCCTCAACCCCCCTTATCCTTCCCCCCCCCCTCCCTAGGAGATAGATTTAAACTTTAAAATGTGAATAACTTAAAAAATATAACACCGATTTCAATGAAACTTCTTCCATTAGCACCAAAAGGATGACAGTGAATAAGGTGGGCCTAAAATTGGCACGCTATCGTGTACCATTTTGGCTGTAGTTCAGGAGCAAACAATCAATCAAACGAGAGTCTTAGTATATAGATGGTAATTGCACTTATCTGCTTTCTGTCTTCACTTCAGTTGCTATTAAGGTTATAAAAGTTCTCCTTAACATTCAAATGATCTATTGACATATTAGTTCTCCCTTAATTCACATTTGCCAGCATTGCCATTCATTGGTGACCATGTAACCCAAGAACTTTACTTTCCAAAACATGGTCAAATTATTGGCAATGATGGAGCCTTTAATGGAGTCCTGTATGATATCAATCCAAACCAAGTAGATTAATTTCAACAAAGTGCATTGAAGTGCAGAGGAAGATAACTTTTCTTTGCTGTCTTTGTATTTAAAAATGTACCTTCAGAAGTATAGCATTTTTATGAATTAGAAGGGCATGGGAGCCATGCAATGTAAATGCATGGTGTACTCCTGATCTGCTTGCTTGTTCAAATACAAAGAAATAAAGGTAAAACCTGTGCACAATTAAAATCTTTTGTTGTTATAGTAACAGCTCTCCTTGTGTCTTCTTCCATTTGTTGCAGTTCACAAATTCTTCGGTCCAAAGCTATTCTGGTGTTATCATACAATCTATCTGGAAACAAAAATAGAAAAAAGATATACAGCTTATCTTTTGAACCAGATTTTTCTTGACATAGTCAATAATCAATTATATCACCGGGTTAAATTTTAATTTTACTAACTTGCAAACTTCTGGTCTTCCAAAGCATTCTTCAATTCGTTTTGCTGTGCAAGTGACCATTCCCTGATTTGTTCCTGTTGACGACTAATCCTTTCTTGGCGATTTATGTCTTCCCCAGTAAACTTCTGAATGCTAGATACAGTGCAGCGAGGATCAGTGTCTGAAATTCGGGCGGGGACATCTTTTTTTAAGGCTTGCGGATCATTCAGATCAAACTCACGACGTGTTTCAGGCTTCTGATAGCATATACGGTATTCAGAAACAGCCTTGTTTATGTTAATAACATCATGTTTGTGGCGATCATCGAGGAGGCACATTGTTTGGTCATGTCGAATCAAATCTTTAGCTGCAGCAAAACACAGTAATGTTACATCATCTGTTGGCTGTTTGTTCTTTGGCTATAAGAGAATAGCAACAGAAAACTCAGAAATATTTTTGTGAATATATTAAAAAATACATGTTCTTCATTTATAATGTTTTAAAATTCAGTGTTTTGGTATCTGGACTTTGAAGTAACCCATTAGATTTAATTGGGCAATCACGTGGCTGGCTCAGTTGGAAATTCAAATCGGCAAGTTAAATGTTAATAGGTGACATTTTAGGTTGGACCCTTCTTCAGACTCTTCTTCAGACCTGAAACATCGTCTATCCATGTCCTTCAGAGATAACGCCTAACCTGCTGAGTTACTCCAGTACTTTTTGTTTTACACATTCCAGCATTTGCAGTTCCTTGTGTCTTGAGGTTAAATAGAAATTGATTATAATGACCCACAGACTGAATAGTCATTAAATATTGTTTTCCGGATTTAAAGCGAATCTACTTGATGAATCACTGGTAAAATGTTCAGGTCAATGAAACAGTGCTCAAAGTCATTGCTTTGTTCCAATCCCTCTACTCTTTTTATATAAATAAACATTTAGTCTCAGAAATGTCAGTGTTATTCGGATGTTGGGTTGGACGCGAGTTTAAGTGGGAAAAAGAGGATCAAACTCAAACACAAATTATCTGTGTAGGTAATTCCCAACGAATTCCTTACTTTTTCATCAGACATAAACTCTGAATTGGGTAGAAATACTGACTGATTTATTTACCTGTTCTTCATTCGCACGAGTGTGCGAGCTAAGAGTGAATTACAAAACACCAGAGGATAACTACAAGATGGAGGAAGGTGTGTAATATTATGCAGATCCTAGTAAAAATTTTAAGCTTTGAAGCCATAGTTTTGCTTTTTTGCATGCATTTGTCACATTTCTCTTTTAGAAAATAAATTTCAAAGTCGTTTTCGATTTTACAATTGGTTGCGAGCAACCACAGAGAAAATTTCTTATTAATGATGGCCAGCAACTTGCAAGCATTTAATTGGAGAGTTACATGTGGCATTTTTGTCATCTAATCATTTAGATTCAATCTTGAATTATTTTGCAGTATACTGGGAGTCTTTTGGAAACTTACCAAAGGCAATGTGTTTTCTAGCCTCGGTCTCGTCCTGAATTTTCTTATCTTGGATTTGGGCATCCAATGCCTGCTGATCAATCTTTTAATGATAAAAAAACATGCATTTATAAATAATTATATGAATTTTTGCAAATTTATGTTATTTTCTGATAACATTTCTACATCTCATCATGTTTACAATAGACCAAACAGCAAATATTTTGAAATGAAAACAGTTTTTAAAATAAAATCAAACATTAACTGGTGATGACAAAATGTGCATATTGTGTCCTCTAGAAACTTTATATAACCTTCACAAATTGTTTCTTTATATGTCTTAAAGCCATAGAACTACACAGCATTGGAGACAGGCCCTTCAGCCCACCTTGTCTATGCTAACCAAGTTTGCATTCTGGGCTAGTCCCCTTTGCCTGCATTGGCCTCTAACCCCTTCCTATCTATATATCTTCCACAATTTTTCTAACAAATTACATATCATTGGTAAACTACCAATCCCAATCCCACATAATTATAATTTAAAGGTGAATATATATGTTTTCATACTTACCCCAATTGTTCTGACTCTGGTATTAAAAATTCTGTTCTGCCTCTGAACTTCTTCATCTCTTCTTCGCGCAAGTATAGACGCCTCTTTCAAATCCACCGGACCATCCAGTTTGTGCATCTTGTCGAGTTTGAGTTGGCTCTGTTTATTCTCACAAACCTATGACTGACCTACAAACCCTAGTGAACAAAGCACCGTTTTACGTTCTTGTAATTCAAAACGAAAGAGGTAAAACCAACTTTATAAGCAAAACTTTCCAGTGACTGGTAATTTATTGTCTGCGCCGGTACTAGTCAGCGGACGTTTACCTCGTTTCTCTCCTCTGACATCCCCGGGTTTTAGCAGCAACCTGTGTGACCACAGCGGTTGCCTGGCGACCGGAGAAGGGGACGCGAGATCTCGGGTGCTCTCGCGATGCTTCGTCGGCTTGTTCTCGCGACGTCTTCTCCCGCGTTTACCGCGGGCGTGCGACGCCATTTCCAGGGTCGTCGTCGTGGTCGGTTGACGGTGAACGGACGCTTGACACTGTCCGAACCAACATTACACGCGTAGATAACAGCATTCGTAACAGAAAGCGCCGCTAGCAATGGCAACCTTGAAGTTGATCGTGATAGAAAACTTCAAGTCGTGGAGAGGTCGGCAGTTGATCGGGCCCTTCATGCGATTCAACTGTATCATCGGCCCGAATGGATCAGGTAATGAGCAGCGCCCCGAGGCTGTGGGCAGCTTGCTGCCTCTCAAGGGTCCAAATGTCCACAAGACCATAAGACACAGAAGCAGAATTAAGCCATTCGGCCCATCGAGTCTGGTGATTCAAACATGGCTGATCGATTTTTTTCCTCGCAACCCCATTCACCTACCTTCTCCCTGGAACCGACGCCTTTAACTAATCAAGAATCCATGGTGATAGGCACAAAATGCTGGAGTAACTCATACAACTCAACACAAGGAATAGGTGACGTTTTCGGTCAAGGTCCTTTTGTTCAGATCAGGTCAGGGGAGCAGGAAACTGGAGAGTAGAGAGATGAAAAGGTACAAAGAACAAATGAATGAAAGGTATGTAAAATGACAAATAAAAGCCAGCAACGATAATCAAGGAAAGGCGGAGCCCACAATGATCTATTATTAACAATTGCTAACAATGGACCATTGTGGGCTCCGTCTTCCCTTGATTATCAGCATCTCAGTTTTTCACCTACACAAGAATCCTCAGTCCCTGGTTCTCTCCACCCCCACCCTCTTCCCCCCCCCCCCCTCCTCTACACCACCATAACAGTCAGTATAAAGAAGTGTCTCAATCAAAGCTATATTCTCCAGAGGTGCATGATCTGCTGAGTTAGTCCAGCATATTATGCCTTTTTGGAGAATTAATTTGTCTCCAACTAGCCTGGAACAACTTGAGATTGTTTCTGAAAGATCATTTATGTACGTGTGCACCACTTGTTTTTTTTAGTGCTGTATTACTATCTTGCAGGATGAATATTTACAAAATGATTTCACCTTTACTTTCACCAACAGGGAAATCAAATATAATGGATGCCATCAGTTTTGTGATGGGCGAGAGAACTGCTAATCTCAGAGTGACGCACATGAAGGACTTGATACATGGTGCTCATGTAGGACATCCTGTGTCACCTACTGCAAGGGTCACTATGCTGTACACAATAGAAAATGGCGAGGAGCTCTCATTTACCAGAGCCATTATTGGTAAAGGAAGGGATTATCATATTATTGTCATATTGTAATAATTTAATGACAACTTTTCAAGACAACTTTTATTTGAATATGTAATCTTCAGCCACCAGATGTTTCAGGAACAACTAAGGATTTGCTATATTTTTTTGTTTTTGACAACCAATCACTTTGCATTAATATGTTTCTCCTAATATCTGACTATACACTGATAATTTATGGATGTTTTCTTTGACATTTAAGTGCATAATAAAAAGACAAGTCTAGTTCCACGCAACCAGCTTGGAATTGGGTCAAGATGAGTGTTGCCACCTTTGAAATTGTTTTATCATCAGCATTTGTATTCTCTTATCTTGAAATACTTAATTCAACAGAATATTATGAGCAAAGTGTGTATATGGAAGCTAAATGCTGTCTGTTTTCATTGTCTTTGTCAGGGAATTCTTCAGAATTTCGATTAAATGATAGAGCTATCAGTCGAGCAGAATACTCAAATGAACTTGAACAAATTGGCATTCTACTGAAAGGTAGAAACTGCCTGGTGTTTCAGGTATTAAGGAAAATATGTTTCCATTTATTTTTATGTTTGGAATGTACGAACAGGAGTAGATTATTTAACCCGTTTACCCAGCTCTGTCTTCTTATTTCTCAATACCTTTTGTGAAATGTACAACCAACAGTTGATTTAGCATCCATTGCCATTTGCAGAGCTCTAAATGTTCCCTGGTAGACACAAAATGCTGAAGTAACTCAGCGGGGTAGGCAGCATCGCTGGAGAGAAGGAATGCGTGACTTTTCATGTCGAGACCCTTCTCAATGTTTCCTATTCTCTGCTTAACTGACTTTAACTTTAAAATACTTAAAGGCTTGATTTTAGCTTTTGGTTTTTGTTTCATTTTTCTGGCCTGACATCCCATCCAATGGAATTAGGTTTTTCTCTATTTGTAACTGATCAAATCATCCCTTGACTGTCTACTTTCTAGAGAATACAGCTCCATGCAATCTCTGCCTGTCCTGTCAACATCATCGTAAATCTTTCATATAATACAGTTTATACAGACTCCCCGTGTAATTTAAGTTTAAATTTCAATCAAACGAGTCCACCAAGAAAAATATATTGTGCCATTGAAAATTTTGTTAACGTGGAATGAAGCAAAAAAATTGTGTTTTTTACAAGCCTGAGTGCCCTTCATTAGCATCACCTCAGTTTTTTTTCATGCCACTCAAAGGCAATTGGGGATGGATCGTTAGGCTGGTCTGGCCACTGTTGCCCAGGTCCAAAAATAAGTTTAAAACATAGATTTTTAGGTATAAAAGCAACCTGGAGACCCGGGGTTAATGTGGGAAAGTGAAGATGAGCCAAATCATCACATGATCTTATGGAATGGTGGAGCATCGGTTTGGGGCTAATTTACTTACTCTTGCTTCCATTTCACGGTTCTTAATCCAAGCTAATGAAATAGTAAAAGATAAATCTAGTGTCTGTAATGAAGTTTGATTTGATATAAGGGACATGGCAAAATATTTAACTTAACACAATCTAAGTGTTATCTCCAAATCTTTCTGTGTAATTATATAATTCACACAATCATGCAGCATGAAAATGTGTGTTTCAGCCCAAAAGGTCGATGCTGATCCAGATGCCCCATCTAAGCTTGTCCCTTTTATCTGCATTTGGCCCAAATCTCTCAGTCTTTCCTAACGATGTACCTGTCCAAATGTCTTTTAAATGTTATCATACTTGCCTCAATTACTTCTTCTGGCAGCTCATTCCATATACCCACCAACCCCTTTGTAGAAAAAAGTTGTCCCTCGGGTTCCCATTAAATCTTTCACCTCCCACCTTTAACACTTAACCTTTTGCACTTCAAGGGATAAAGTCCCAGCCTGCCTCTCCTTGTAGTTCAGGCCCTTGAGTCCTGTCAAAATCCTCATAAATCTTTTCTCTACCCGTTACAGCTTAATGGCATCTCTCCTTTGAAGTGTGATCAAAACGGGACACAATATTCTAAATCTTTTATAATTAACAACATTCCTCAATTTCCTGGCTGATGTAGGTCAGTGTGTTAAAGATGATCTTCACCACCATAGCTACCTGTGATGCCACTTTCAGAAATTTACAAATTATTGACAGTCATAGAGTGATACAGTGTGGAAACAGGCCCTTCGGCCCAACTTGTCCTCACCGGCCAACATGTCCCAGCTACACTAGTCCCACCTGCCTGTGCTTGGTTCACATCCCTCCAAACTTGTCCTATCCATGTACCTGTCTAACTGGGTACGTTGGGATAGTCCCAGCCGCAACTACCTCCTCTGGCAGCTTGTTCCATACACCCACCACCCTTTGTGTGAAAATGTTCCCCCTCAGATTCCTTTTAAAATCTTTTTCTGTGCATCTATCCGATCTATCCCTCTCATGATTTTACACACCTCTATATGATCACCCCTCATCCTCATGCTCCAAGGAATAGAGACCCAGCCTACTCAACCTCTCCCTATAGCTCAGACCCTCTAGTCCTGGCAACATCCTCGTAAATCTTTTCTGTACCCTTTCAAGCTTGCCAATATCTTTCCTATAACATGGTGCCCAGAGCTGAACACAGTACCCTAAATGAAGTCTCACCAACGTCTCATAGAACTGCAACATGACCTCCTAGTTTCTATACTCAATACTCTGACCGATGAAGGCCAAAGTGCCAAAAGCCTTTTTGACCACCTTATCTACCTGTGACTCGACCATCAAAGAACCATGCACCTGCACTCCTAGATCCCTCTGCTCTACAACACTCCACAGAGCCCGACCATTCACTGTGTAGGTCCTGCCCTTGTTAGACCTTCCAAAATGCAATACCTCACATTTCTCTGTATTAAATTCCATCAACCATTCCTCAGCCAACCTGGCTAATCGATCAAGATCCTGCTGCAATCTTTCACAACCATCTTCACTATCTGCAAAACCACCCACTTTTGTATCATCAGCAAACTTGCTAATCTTGCCCTGTATGTTCTCCTCCAAATCATTGATGTAGATGACAAACAGTAACGGGCTGACTGTCTCTAATCAGGCCTTGCCCATCCAAATGCTTGTATAGGAAAAGAACTGCAGATGCTGGTTTAAATCGAAGGTAGACACAAAATGCTGGAGTAACTCAGTGGGTCAGGCAGCTTCTCGGGAGAGAAGAAATGGGTCAACCCATTCCTTCTCTCCCGAGATGCTGCCTGACCCGCTGAGTTACTCCAGCATTTTGTGTCTACCAAATGCCTGTATGGTCTATCCCTCAGAATACTCTAGTAACTTTTCAACTACTGTTGTTTAGCTCATCGGCCTATAGTTCCCAGCATTTTCCCTGCAGCCCTTCTTGTATAGAGGCACAACATTTCCCACCCTCCAGTCTTCTGGCACCTCTCCTGTGTTTAAGGATGACTCGTAAATTTGCAAATCAAGTTTTTAGATTCCAACTTTGTATTGCAGGGAGCTGTAGAGAGCATTGCTATGAAGAAACCCAAAGAGAGAACACAATTGTTTGAACAAGTCAGCAATTCGGGGGAATTGTCCAGTGAATATGATATGAAGAAGAAAGAAATGCTAGATGCAGAAGAAGAAGCTCGATTCAACTACAATAAAAAGAAAAATGCAACTGTTGAGCGCAAACATGCTAAGCATGAAAAAGAAGAGGTAACTAGTCATGTTGAAATAGTTGATTAAATTGGTTATGATTACTTTGAATGAAAATCTGGCTGGTTCTAGCCTGTCAAAAATTTAGCTGTTTGCAGAGACAAGTTGACTGAAGCAGTCAAAATACAGTCTAGCCTCGTTTTTACGGACATAGCGGATTTTGGTTATAACGGACAAACGTCCCCACAGTATTCAGACACCATCGTCTTTTTAAGAACACAGGCGGCTAGTTACACTGCAGGAAGTAATTGAAATTGATAAGCAATTGCTTCAATCACTTGTCATAATGATACTCTATTAAACAATGTAACACAGCCATTAGTATTTTTAGTTTGCAGTCACAAACTGTTGTTAAAGAGAACTTTGTATTTGAAAGGTGGATGAAGTGAATTCCTTACCGGGTTACCATGGACAATCGGCAATAATGGACACCATTCTCCCTGCTCCCCAATTGGCCGTTATAACGAGGATTATATGTAAATGCAATGACGACGAGTTGGAATTAACCAGTGTAGAAATAGACTGCAGCTGTGGTATTATACTACAGTGGTAGCAGTCGTTAATAATTGCTGCTAGAACAATGGATGTTATTTCTTGTAAGACCACAACACTTCTTTAATTCAATTTTCTTAGGTGTTACACAGCATGATAATAAACTTTCCAGGGTAGACACAAAATGCTGGAGTAGCTCAGCGGGACAGGCAGCATCTCTGGAGAGAATGAATGGGTGACATTTAGGTCAAGACCCTTTTTCAGTCACCCATTCCTTCTATCCAGAGATGCTGCCTGTATCCGCTGAGCTACTCCAGCATTTTGTGTCTACCTTCAATTTAAACCAGCATCTGCAGTTCTTTCCTACCTATAAATTTTCCAGGTGCTGGTTGAAGCAAGTGAGTGCTTAGTAACATGGAAAGGTATTTTTTCTTCTGCTTCTCCTTCTAATTTTTGCAAACTGCTGTTGGGACCTGGCCAGTTGGTATATCTTGGGTTTCTGAATTGTGAGAAACAAGGAGGATTGGGTGTAATTAAAAATATATTTCAACCATCTGAATCTTTTTAAAAAGAAGAGGGTAAGGAAGAATTTGAGAAGTTTGCGCAGGTTGCATAGGTGTATATGTGTATAAGGTGTGCAGACCTCCCAACCCTTCCGAATTTGGCGGAAAGTTTCCGCTTTCTTATTTAATTTCCGCCATTCCGATTTCGCCTCACATTTTTCCGCAAAACACATGCCTTGCCGCTCGCCCCGCCCCACCCCGCCGTTCGCCTGGCCCGCCCCGCCTGGCTGGGCTTGGCCTCGCTGCATAGCGTGAGGCCCGTTGATGTTGAGAGGGGATGGGATGGGTGAATGGGGGGGGGGGGGTGTGGAGGGGTAGTGGGGAGTGGGGGGGGGGAAGGGGAGGGAGGAATGGAGGTGGGGAAAGGCGGGAGGGGAGTAAGGGGTGGGGGATAGTGGGGTAAAGTGTGAGTGGGGGAGGGAGTAGGGGTGGAGAGGGGGTGGGGGGGACATGGACTGTTGCGATTTGCTGTTGAAGACCACTGGAGCAAGTATGTCTTCAAAGAAATTAGGTATGTGCAGTTTGTGCAATGAAACTCTTTCTTCATAACTTAGTCATACATTTTATGACCATTGTTCTTTTATTCAATACCAAGAGAATTAGGATGTGTAAGGAAAAAGCAAAATAGAAAAAACAAAACAAAAACAATTTTATCTTTGTGTTGTAAAAAGTATTTCTGTTCAATAACCTTTCTATAAATAGCGGAATATACTCATGATAGGCCTGACATTGTACATGTAGTCCAAGAACTACAGACTGTTGGAAATAATAGTAGTTTTTCAAACATGTATTAGCGCAATGCGTAAACGCATTTGGTGTGCATACTTTTTTTTGCTGAAAAGTTGCATTACGTGCCATATTCTGAATTTTGTTGTACAATTCTGAATTTTGGACATCAAAATTATGAATTTGTAAAATCAAATGTTGGGAGGTCTGGGTGCGAGATGTGAATCAATGTTGGAGTCAGGCATAAGAGGAGTAAGTGTTTGAATGATATAACTAAAGTTATGGCTAATGGAATTTACTCCCCTTTCCATTAACCCTGAGAGCCGCCTGTACTGAAACAAAGATCTTAGGGTTTTGAACACTCCAAACAGTGGTTCTTTTCTCCTCTTGTGAGTACCTGGCTTCCTAGCATGCAGCAGACCCTGTCTCCATCCTGATTCCTCTAGGCGTCCACCTCTTCCACTAGGATCCAGCGGTTAATGTTAGTGAAGCATGGTGCCAACCTCACTGTACATTCTAATCACTGATGGAATAAGCCGCATAAGGTGTCATTGGGTGAATTACATATATTTAAAATGTAGGATGAAGTCAAAGTATATATTTGAGTGAGTTGAAGTAAATTGGCAAGAGGCTGTTGCAGAACATAAACATAGATGTACTGAGCTACTCCAGATGTTTGTGTCTATCTTCGGTTTAAACCAACATCTGCAGTTCCTTCATACACATAGATGTAGACAAGTTGGCCTTTTCTTAGTTGGACATTTATTTGTTTCACTGTTAATAACAGATGTAAAGGTGGTAAGCTGGCTCACCTAAGTTATCTAATGATAAATGTCCATTGACAGAAATCTTTGACTACCTCATTGGCTGTTAAAGTTGAAAGAGTAGAAGGGTAAAGTTGCAGCTGAAATGGCCATTGTGAATACTGTGCAGCTGGGCTGAGTATTGGTAAAGCAAAGCCTTTAAAGATTTTTTTTTAAATGTTAATTTATTTGTAGTTACTGAAGAATCCTGACTCTTGTCTGTCTCACTCATCAGAGACTACTTTTTGTAAAGAACCCAGAAGTAGGCTTTAGTCTGAAGAAGGGTCTTGACCCGAAACATCACCCATTCCTTCTCTCCAGAGATGCTGCCTGTCCCGCTGAGTTACACCAGCATTGTGTGTCTGTCTTAGGCTTTAGTTACTCTCAGTTAAAGGACCCAAAATCTGCAGCCAGAAATTCTTTTGGACCAGATAATTTCCAGGTATTCTTGGGTCAATAATGTAAAAAAATATTATTTATTTAATAGTTTAAAATTAAAAAACTAACTTAATTCTAAGTTAATAGCTTAAATGTATAAATATTTTATATAGATGCTTTTATGTTGGAAATTCTGGCTCCTCGCAAATACTGTTCCACCATTGGCTCAAAATTTTTGGAAGCTTGCTCCCTGATCCTATTTTCCACACCCAGGTCAGCCTCAGGATTTTTCAGTATTAACTTCGTACAGTGCCAGCAAATGATATTTGTTTGGCATTGTATTCTGCTTCGCATATTAGTGAGACCCAACTCTCACAGCAAATGTGCTGGGATTAGTCACACTCACTTGTCAGTCAGCCTGTCCCTTGTTACGATGTTTGCTATTTAAGTGAATGCATAGCCTATTAGATTGAAATGTGTTGTTTTATTATGTATGTTTGTCATTACAATCTAATTTTTGCCATTTAAAAAATGAATAATCATGCTTTTCTTGGTGATTTAATGTTTAGGCAGATCGTTACCAAATATTGATTGAAGAATTGAAAGAAAGCAAGATTCAGTTGCAACTCTTCCTTTTGTATTATAACGAGATGTTTATAGGAAATTTATGCAATGATCTGCAAGCAAAAAATGATGCTATAAATAGTCAGGAAATCAGGCAGGCCATGGTAGAAGAAGAAGCAAAAACTGTGAAGAAAGAAATGGGTAAACTGAACCGAGAGATACAGCAAATAGAGAAGGAGATAAAGTGAGTTGTTGTTCCTTAATGCAGTCAAAATACATATTGAACATTAAACTGCCAATCATACCTACTTAGAAAAGATGATTTTGAAATTGCATATATATTTTTTGTATTTAAAATCCAAAGTGATGGCACATACACAGCATTTTCTAGTTAGAGTTCTTGACTTTTCAACCATTGATGATGAAGTCAGGTTGGTCTTTAATTTGAAAGGAACCTGCAGGTGTAAGACTTTGCACAGATGTCCTGCTCTTATCCTTCAGGCATTTGTATGTTTGAAAAATGTCGAGGTCTTCTTGGCAGGCTGGGATTGGTGCCTTTCCAATTTTCCCCATTGCTTAGGGATTATAATGTGATGTTACCCAATCAAATTATTGTTTTTTACCTATACAGTTATACAAATAGATACTAATATATAAATTAATTTATTTTATTATCCTAACACCAGAGCCCATGAATCTAATCTGAATGAGAAGCGGCCGTGCTATATAAAAGCTAAGGAGAACACAAGGCACCACGCGAAGAAGGTAGAGATGGCTAAAAAATCTATGAAAAACTGTGAAAAACAGCACAGCATCCACCAGCAGGAGGTGAAGGAATTGGAATCAGAACTTGAAGCTGTGAATAAACTATGGACAGAATATGAGGAACAGGCGCAAGCAGAACTAAGCAGCAGAGGTCACAGCATGGAACTGGAAGAGAGCCAAGTAAATAATAAGTGCAACTTGCCTGTTCTCATTTACATTTTATATTCTTTGCATCACTAACTCTTGAATTTTCTCCCTTCAAGCAGAATTTTGCCCTCATGCTCTGGGTCAGTATTTATATTGAGATTGCATTTGCTAACAGCTTCCTTAGCTGGCCAACCTTTCTGATGTCAAGGTGAGGTTGTGCTGCTCCAAAAAAAAGTAATTTCAAGTACCAATCTGTTCCAGCATGCAAGAATATCTGGTGAATGCTGCTGTGCACATGTATGGTATGGGTGGACCTAGCGCAAGGCTGCATCCTAGTGAGACCCTTTACAAAAACAGCACAGAAATGGAGCGAAAAACAACCTCTGTTTTTCTGTGGTCCACGTCATAATAAAAGCATAAAATGTTGGATGTATTTAACAGTTCAGGCAGCAGCTGTAAGAGAAATGGTCATGTCAGTACAATCACCTTTGATGAGAAATTCTTTCAGGTTTACTCGTCATCCAGGCTATACTCCAGGTGTCCAAATGGATTTGTGAGGGAAGAAGGACTACAAAAATTTATTACAATTCTTTTGCTCCTACAAATTAAGAGGTTTGGAGCATGAGAAGTTTCATAATTGGGATCTTTTGCTCATGATATCATATTGTTAGGGATGCCAAATCTATTCCTGCTATGCCCTTATTCTTCTATCCAGTGTTGTGACTGTACTGGCTGAAGGTGCAAAGATGGAGCTTAAGTGGAAAGCTTAATTTTCATTGTTCATGTGTGAGACTTCATTGAGTCCAGAGGGTTCCCTGGGCTTCTTCCTGATGATATACCAGAGTCATGACCTTTGATGGGTCTGCCGTGGGGGTGAGACAGGACATATCCAGGGATTGCGATGGACATGGACAAATGATTCTGTGAATGTGTCCGCATCACGTGGGTGCTTGACAATTATGTGGAACACTTCGCCTGATTTAGACACAGTACACTGAGATGGAGCGGTCCAGTCCAGTCGCCGTCGTGGTAGCTCTGCGGGAACTGTACGTTTTAAACTGGTATGTTTACTTTAAAATTATTCCTAAGTGCTCTAGCGTGTGCTAGCACTTAGCATTAACCAATGTACGACCGGGAAACGCTCGTAAAATTAAACTCGAGCGCTACAGGAGCACTATTAAACAGAAATCTACTCACCGATATACCGATAGAGATCATCAAAGGAGCGCACCGCGGCAGCAGCAGTGGGAGCGCAGGTCAGTGGGAAAGTCGGAAAAAACACCGAGGGAAGCGAGGGGGGATTCGGAACAGGCTGAGAACCCAAGCCTTACTTCCACCTCTGCCCAGCATACTTCTGGCCAATGTCCAGTCCCTGGAGAACAAGCTGGATGACCTGAGGGCAAGGATCAGATTCCAGAGGGACATAAAGAACTGTAACATCCTTTGTCTGACCGAAACATGGCTGACCCCGCTGGTGCCTGACCAGGTGATCTGCCCATCCGAGTCCTTCACTGTTTTCCGGGCGGACAGAACGGAAGAATCCGAGAAATCCAAGGGCGGAGGAGTCTGCTTCTTGACCAATAATAACTGGTGTAATCCTGGGAATATTAAGACGCTTTCTCGTTCCTGCTCGCCGGACCTGGAACATCTAACTATCTCATGCCGACCATTCTACCTACCCCGGGAGTTCAGCTCGGTGATCATCATAGCCATCTATATCCCACCGCATGCGGACACCGACGTGGCACTGTCCACCCTACACCATGTGTTGTGTCAACACCAAAACAAGAACCCTGATGCGCCTGTGCTGGTGGCTGGAGACTTCAATAGGGGAAATCTCAAAAAGGTTATGCCCAACTTCTACCAACACATCACGTGTGTCACCAGGGGGGAAAGAACTTTGGACCACTGCTACACGCCGTTCAGGAAAGGCTACAAGGCCGTTTCTCTCCCTCCTTTTGGGAAATCTGACCACGCTGCCATTTTCCTGCTGCCGGAGTACAAACAACGGATAGTACGGGAAGCGACAGTGACGAGGGACGTAAAGCGGTGGGCTGACCATTCAAAGGCCATGCTGCAGGATGCACTGAGCGAAGTCGACGAACATGTTCCAAGCAAGTTCCAGAGACGTAAATGAGTTTGCGGAAGCGGTTACGGACTTCATTGCCACAATAGCCGATACCATCATCCCCACGGTAAGGGTCAGTATCTTCCCTAACCAAAAACCCTGGGTGGACAGGTCTATTCGCGTGGCCTTGAATGCTCGCACCGCTGCTTACAACTCCGGCCTGGCATCCGGCAACATGGACGACTACAAGGGAGAGTCCTACCGACTGCGAAGGGCAGTGAAGGATGCAAAAAAGAGGTACCGGGACAAGATGGAGTCACAGATGGAGCAGCAGGACACCAGGCGCCTTTGGCAGGGGCTACGGACTATAACTAGCTATAGGTCCAGCACCCCCTCAACCGGAAGTGCCGGCTCCTCCTTAGCTGATGACCTGAACTCTTTTTACGCACGGTTTGAGATGGGTAACACCACCAGCTCGCCGTCTAAAAACAGCACCGAAGGGGCGCTGGCTAGCGAGGCTGGAGGGGGATCCACCGCCGGGGATGTGCACACATTCTCGGTGTCCGAGCATGAGGTGAGGTGGGCTCTGACGCGTGTGAACACAAGGAAAGCTGGAGGCCCAGATGGTATATCTGGGCGAGTACTAAAGTCTTGTGCTACTCAGCTTGCTCCAGTGCTCACCACAATATTCAACCTCTCCTTGGCAAAGTCCGTGGTCCCTGCATGCTTCAAAAAATCCATCATTGTACCGGTGCCAAAGAATGCCTCTCCAGCGTGTTTAAATGACTACCGACCGGTGGCCCTCACCTCGGTTGTCATGAAATGCTTTGAGAGGCTAGTCAAGAAGCACATCTGCACCCTCCTTCCTTGCAACATGGACCCACTACAGTTCGCATACCGTCCGAACAGGTCCACGGATGATGCGGTCTCCCAGGTTCTACACACCGCGCTCTCTCATCTGGACAGCCAGGGGGGCTATGTGAGGATGCTGTTCATTGACTTTAGTTCAGCATTCAACACAATAGTCCCCAGCAGACTGGTTGAGAAGCTGCTGGAACTGGGGCTTAGCACCCCTCTGTGTGCCTGGGTCCTGGACTTTCTCACTGCCAGGCCCCAAGTGGTCAGGATGGGGGAACACACATCTAGCTCCCTCACCCTGAACATAGGATCCCCCCAGGGCTGCGTCCTTAGTCCCCTACTGTACTCCCTGTACACACATGACTGTGGTGCCAGGTTCAGCTCAAACTCCATCATCAAGTTTGCTGATGACACTGTGGTGGTGGGCCGGATCTCCAACAACGATGAGAAGGCCTACCGGGAGGAGGTGGCTGATCTGGCACTCTGGTGTCAGGACAATAGCCTCCTCTTGAATGTCACTAAAACAAAGGAGCTGATTGTGGACTTCAGAAGGGCTAAACATCCAAGGACGTACAAGCCACTCGAGATAAATGGGTCTATTGTGGATAGGGTGAGCAGTTTCAAATACTTGGGAGTCCGCATCGCAGAGGATCTGACGTGGGCAACGCACATTGCCGCACTGGTGGGTAAGGCAAAGCAGTGCCTTTACCACCTTAGACAACTGAGGAAATTCAGAGTGTCGCTGAGGATCCTTCATTGCTTCTACTCTGGGGCTGTAGAGAGCATCCTGTCCGGCAACATTACAGTCTGGTTTGGGAACAGCTCTGCCCAGGACAGGATGGCCCTGCAGAGAGTAGTGCGTTCGGCAGAACGCACCATGGGAACTACACTCATCCCTCTGCAGGACCTATACATCAGGAGGTGCAGATCCAGAGCAAGCAAGATCATGAGGGACCCCTGCCACCCCAGTAACGGACTGTTCCAGATGCTACGATCAGGCAAACGCCTCCGCTGTCACGCTGTGAAAACGGAGAGGATGAGACGGACTTCTTCCCACAGGCCATCAGGACTGTCAACTTTTATAACCCCAGAGACTAAATTTTTGTCGACACTTTTTGTGCTATGTTTAGTAACTTATTAACTTTATTTATATGCTGTAACTGTAATTCTTTTTGTGCACAACCCGCAGGCATTGCCACTTTCATTTCACTGCACATCGAGTATGTGTATGTGACAAATAAATTTGACTTGACTTGACTTGACTAATGTTTGTGAGAAGGGTTTGCAATGGCAGTGAACTGGGTGCAGTATTTACTTTGGATTATTTTCCCTTTTGTTTGCCTCCATTAACCCAAACCTCTTTAAATGTGTTATTTATTTTGTATCATCAGTTGCTAGAATTGGCATTGTATCATTCTCATGTCAGCTTGTACAATAATGATATTTGGTTGAGAAACCTAGAAAGCATGTGGTAATAATGGAGTTGGGTTAGAATACCATTTCCAGTTGCACTGTACTTAATTTTTGGTTTTCTCTGAGTTACACTATGCCATAAATCTAAAATGTAGTCCTTTGATTTATAATAAATGACCATTATTTCTTTGAAGGGTATGGACTTTCCGATAATGAATAATACAGGCAAGGGGACAAAGTGCATCTTTCATTTATTTCCTTGTAGTTTATGTGAAGGAATCTCGTCAACATTGTGGTTCGGATCTTCTAGTTAAATGCTGGTACTCGGCCTCCAACTGCTGCAGTTGCTCAGGACTCCCAATAAAAAATCTACGTTCTGAATGTCGATACAGCAGATTGCAGCGAACCAGACAACTGTGCTGCACTGTTGGATTGAATATAATTAATGATGGAAGAGCACATTTCTATTGATTTAACAGCATCTAGAGGGAAGAATCTCCTTGCTGAGCATGCATAAGCTAGCACATCCTGGCGATTTTAATGGAGAGGATTGTCAGGAGAAGATGAGCAATTGTAAACTGATTATTTTTAAAATCTAATCGAGTTTATCTAAATGTACTTGGGTGTAATTGTCACCGAATATTTTAGTATGGTATTTTAATTTTTCAAGAATTTAATGACAATATCCAAGTAATTTTAAGTTTTTAAGTATTTTTGAATGTTTGTGAATGTCTGCTTTGATTGGAAAATTTTCGTGGTCTATGACCACGGGTCATATCAGGGTTGCTAATTGGTGAAGATCCAGCCCGTTGAAAGCGGCTCTAATCACCTCTTAGTAACCTTGAACTTTTGAGTACTTAAAAGAAATTCATGTATATTTCTGTAACATATTTTAATTTTTTTGTATTTCAGGCAGAAGAATATAAAGAACTAAAGGAACTGGTGAGAAAAAAAGTGTTTGCAGTGACCCATGAGCTGGAGAAGTTGCGATGGGAACAGAAGTCTGATCGAGACAAGTTGGAACTGGAAGAAAGAAACCATAAATATTTGGAAGTAATTAGATGAAATATGAGCATAAGAGATATGTCATCTGGTTTTATTATTTAAGTGCTGAGATGCAGAAAGTAATCAATGCAAACTAATTACAAAGGGTAGTTTGACTATTTTTTGCAATGTGTGCACATTTGTCAACATCTGTGTTAAATGACTAAATCTATAAACTATTTACTTAATTGTAATTGTGTTTCATTCCTTCATAATTTCCTAATTCCTTTAAAAAACATCTGTGTAAACTATTTGGCACATTAATCCATTGTTACTGAGTCCTCCAATGATTATTTTTGTCATAAACCCTTTGCTTAAAAAATCATTAACAATTAAGGTCAAAGAAACCTGATTGGACTTAAAAATCCTTTTCCCCTTTAGGCAGTCGTGTACTCTGCCATGGTAGAAATTGCAAGGGAAAATGGGAAATGTATCTCGGTGGGACCATGTCAGAATCACAGATAAGAGATACTGAGTGGTTAGGGGTTAGGTTATTGGATTAGGGCCTGAGTAAAGTCTTCATGGGTGAAGAGTGGACCAAAGCGTCATTGGGTTATTTATTGGTAGGGGCTTGGAGTGGGTGTCATTGGGACCAGTGGTCATGAATTGGGGCTTGAAGCTAAATCAGATTTCCCTCTGAGAAGCGCAGAGATAGCACTGATTTTAAAACCTGGTGATTCAACTTATGCCTCGGAACCACATGGTCTGTTTTTCGGGGGTGATGCACTGTGTTCCATTCTATAAAATGAAATTAAATTTCATACATGCTGTGCTAAGAAAAAGTGAAATGTCTGGTTCAGTCTTTAAAGCAAACATACAGTTTAAGAATAAGGGGTAGGCCATTTAGAACGGAGATGAGGAAGAACTTTTTCAGTCAGAGAGTGGTGAAGGTGTGGAATTCTCTGCCTCAGAAGGCAGTGGAGGCCAGTTCGTTGGATGCTTTCAAGAGAGAGCTGGATAGAGCTCTTAAGGATAGCGGAGTGAGCGGGTATGGGGAGAAGGCAGGAACGGGGTACTGATTGGGAGTGATCAGCCATGATCGCATTGAATGGCGGTGCTGGCTCGAAGGGCTGAATGGCCTACTCCTGCACCTATTGTCTATTGTCTATACCTGTAGCATTCTGAAGAAGAAATTCCCGAACACAAATTCCTGCGCCCCATTTAATACAGGATAATCCCTATATTTGACTGAACTTTTGGGCAGTGGGTATTTCAATAAAAGTGGTTCCTGATACAAAATTAGACTGCTGTTGACAGCTTGGAAAGTGAGTGTTAGTATTGATTACTTGTGTAATTTCAGTGAGATACGATTTCACATGCAATCAAAGTTTCTCCCTCTCCAGAATCCTCTCCACTCCCTCTCGCCACTATAAGCAGCTTACTGCAAACCATCAACTACTCTCCGCCACTACAACTACCGCAACTCACTGGTTGAGTTATTTTTGTTGTTTGCTCATGGTTATAAAATATAGTTGCATGGTGGTTATTGGTATAAAAACAGGGGCAGTGTACCTCACCATGATCTGATGTTATTTGGTTGGAATATCACGTGAAAGAATCCATCAGGAATGCCTTCAATAAGGTTCTCAGATTTTTGCAGACTTTAACCTGGTTTTGACATGTGGCAAAAGAATTTGGTGAAGGATAACAAAAATTTCTTTATCGTGATTTATTAGACTATGGAGTGTTTTGTTGTTGAGAGAGGTGGAAGAAATACCTCTGGCATATTTTATGGGAAAACGGTAACTAGTTTTAGGAAAGTAGAAATGTGGTGGGAGTGGAGTATTGTTTAAATAGATAGCACAGATATGATATTGATTTGCCATCATGGCTTGAGGTAATGCCAATAGGTACATTCGACTTTGCCCCATAAATTTGAACATTCTGAGAGAGTGCTCAGAAGTATTGTCTCTTCATAAAATGTTAAATCTAGCCCCCAATATTTCCTTTTACTCCCCTGGCACTATTGAAAGATTTTAAGGTTTCCTTGACTAACATTCATCAACCAACACCTAAAATAGATGAAAAAATAATTTATCTGATCATTTATGATTATAAATATTTCTAAGATTTGCTCTGCACAATTTTCTTTTTCAGTTTTGAAATGGTGACAGTTTAAAAGTACTTTGGCTTTGAAGTCCTTAATTCATTTCAAATTCAAAGAAATCCATCATTGATTTCAGAAGAAAAATCTTTACCAAACTAGAGAACATGGATAGTGACATTTCGGGTTGAGACCCTTATTCAAATAATCAGTCTGAAGAAGGGTCCTGACCCAAAATGTCACCTATCCATGGTCTCCAGATATGTTGCCTGACCCGCTGAGATACTTCAGCTTTGTGCGCCCTTTTGTGTAATCAGCATCTGCAGTTACTTATTTCTACAAAGGGAGGAAAGTTAATGGTATATGCTGTTTCAGTCAAATGGCCTGCTACTGTGCCAAATATCCCCATATAATCATGTGTAAGAATAATCACTGAATACAATTTTTGCAAACAAAAACAACGTACAAATCCAGTCTCCATGATTGAATTAGAGAATTATGATGAAGTGAGTTGATAATATAGTAGCATTTTATCTGCAAATGTGTGAGATTTTTTGGCCTGAAATAAGATGTTAATCAAGAGACTGAAAGGCAGAGTTGAGAAAGGTAATAAAATTAAGATTGGCCTTTGAAGTTTCATTTTACTCTGTAGGATTGATTTCATTTTAATAAACCATTTTTGTCAATGCTAATTAACAATTACTAAAAATATTAATATATAGACAAATTTCATTTTCAGGTTCGAATTAGACACACAGAGCTGGAAATAGACGATTATATGAAAAGATCAGAAAAGCTGGAAGAATATATTAATATCTGCAAGTAGGTCTTCAATCTCACGAAAGAGTAATAGATCTTTTACAAGATTTTTTGCTGAGGTCAGCTAAAGACTTGCATAACCTGATAATTCTATGGCTGATTTCTGTTATATAAATTTTTGTATTTGCTTGACAATAGACAATAGACAATAGGTGCAGGAGTGGGCCATTCAGCCCTTCGAGCCAGCACTGCCATTCAATGCGATCATGGCTGATCACTCTCAATCAGTACCCCGTTCCTGCCTTCTCCCCATACCCCCTCACTCCGCTATCCTTAAGAGCTCTATCCAGCTCTCTCTTGAAAGCATCCAACGAACTGGCCTCCACTGCCTTCTGAGGCAGAGAATTCCACACCTTCACCACTCTCTGACTGAAAAAGTTCTTCCTCATCTCCGTTCTAAATGGCCTACCCCTTATTCTTAAACTGTGGCCCCTTGTTCTGGACTCCCCCAACATTGGGAACATGTTTCCTGCCTCTAATGTGTCCAATCCCCTAATTATCTTATACGTTTCAATAAGATCCCCCCTCATCCTTCTAAATTCCAGTGTATACAAGCCTAATTGCTCCAGCCTTTCAACATACGACAGTCCCGCCATTCCGGGAATCAACCTAGTGAACCTACGCTGCACGCCCTCAATAGCAAGAATATCCTTCCTCAAATTTGGAGACCAAAACTGCACTGAACTGCACTGCACAAAATTGATCTTTCAATTAGTTGTTCAGCTTCAGAAGAAAAGTATGGAATTCTCTGATAAACACAACAAATAGCAGAAGGGAAATTATCCGATAATTTGATGTTAAATTATCACACAATGTGAAGGCAGGCCAGAAATGGTGGACGGAGGAGGGGTGAAGGATGATAGGTAGGTCATCCAGTTGGGAGACGGGCTGGTGGATGATAGATGTAGGCACAGAAAAGGAGAAGCTGATGGGGCCAGTTGAGGAGAAGGGTGGGATGGTAGAGACAGCTGCTGGAGGGTGATAAGCAAGAACACTGTCTACCAGTGCTAGGATCGGGGAAGTAAAGAAGGTAATGGAAACCAGAACTAATTGGAGAGGGAGAGGGAAGACTAGGTGAACTGTGCGTAGAGACAGTGGAACCAAGAGAGGGATGAAAATAGCAGGTGAAGAGTTGAAAGGGGTATGGAAGAGGGGATAAAAATGGGAGGACTGGTGGAGGGTAGGAAATGTTATAGAGAAAGTGGAGGTAGTGAAAATTCCCAGAGGGAAGGCTACCTAAAATTGGAAAATTCAATATTCATGCTATTGGGTTGTAGATCACTCATGCAGAATGTGAGGTGGTCCTCTAATTTGTGTTGGTCCTTACCGTGGCAGTGGAGAAGGCAGAGGATGGAGAAGGGAATCGGGAATTGGAACTTGGGATAGCCGCTACGGATACAGGCTAGGTGCTCTGCAAAATGGTTGGCCAGTAGAGGAGGCTATATCGGGAGCATTGATAAGCTGCTCATGAATCTTTGCCTCACCTGGAATGGCTTTGTAGGTTCCTGGATGGTGGAGGAGGAGGAGGCATAAGTACAAGTGTTGCACTTACTGCGGTTGCAGGGCATGGCGTCAGGAGGGGTGGGTTGGTGAGGAGGGATGAACGAACCAGGGAGGGTAAAAGGCCCAAAGGAGGTGCCCAAGAGGAAGAAAACGTTTGAGATCTGAGAAGACGTCATTGATGGGGCATCTGGACACCTTGCCGAAGAACTTCGTATGGAGGCAGGGGCGATGAAAATAAAAAGCTCAAAATCATAAACAGGCCGTGAGCCCGTTGAGGTATAAGGGCAGAGTTACATGAGGCAATGACTAACATGAGTACGTCTTCTGAGACCGGGACCTTTTATTGGAGCTGGAAAAGTGAGAAAACAAATGTTTTAAATTTGCAGGGTAGTTGGGAATTGAGAGACACATGGAATGACTGATAAGGTACATACCCAGTTGCCAAAGTAACAATTCAATTGTCTGTTTAAAAAAATGTTTTTAGTGTGTTTGTCTACATTGAAGGGGATGATTTTTCCAATTTGCAATTTCTATAGTAGAATAGAATAATGGGGAATATGTTTGCACTTTCAAGCATTTTATACCAGCATCCAAATGTAAATGTTTTCAAAACTAGAGCTTCTCTGGTTGAGCAGAAACAACGGGAAGAAGACTTGACTAATGAAATACAGAATGCAAAGCAACGTATTAGTGAAGTCAGTGAAAAACTAAATGAGGTAGCTGGTGAGCTACAGAATGCTGGGATTGCTCACCATGAAGGATATCGCCAGCAGAGGAAAGCTGAGATACTTGAGAGTTTTAAGCGTTTGTATCCAGATTCTGTGGTAAGTGTCATCACAAACAAATGATCTCCACTAAAATATTACAAATTAAATTAAATATTATGTTGGGCCTGTGATTTGGTGGGGTTGTTATATTGATAAGAATGAGATTGTATCCCTCAATTGTGACTGTTCAATCTTATTGACTCCATCACAAAGTTTGCTTTCAATTATTTGCATAGTTATTGGAACCTTTTGGCATTTTGGTACCAGATCTTATTAGACTTTGTAATGTGTACAGGGCCTGTCCCAGTTACGGGATTTTTAAGGTGACTGTCAAAGTCGTAGCAGATCGCTGAAATTTTCGTTTACCCTACGACAATGACCACGACAATGCCGAGTCAGGTCGATACAAGTTACTTTTTTTGTAAAACTAGCACCTGGCTAAGAGATTACACCGTCTTCGGACACATCGCAAAATTCCTATGCTTACCTGACCGTCAAACTGTCGCCTCCAATCTACCTGTCAAATGTCCTGATGGTAAATAAATTGGTTAAACAAAACTATCTTCTGGTATCTTCAAACGCCTTTTCTTAATTGAATATTACGTGCTTCTAAATGCATCTGCGACAACCTAGCAAACCTGGGGACAGCATGCGACAGCGCCCGCAATAAGCTACGATACCTGGCGGCAAGTCAGCTGTTGCCGAGAATTTTCAATCTGGGAATTTTTTCTGCTACGCGCCGAGATCCGCTACGATTCATTGAAGACTCCTCACGATCATGCCTGCGACACCCTGGCGAACGTTCGGCGACAGCCTAGTCGTCGGCAGTCGCCTTAAAATCACCTAAGTGGGACAGGCCCTTAACAGTCCAGCGTGTTCTGCCTAAGTTAGCCTACATCTCGAAAAGAAAATATTTTGGCTCCAGATGTGGGAAGATCAGTTATTGCAGCATAATTTTGGAGATTTTTGTATGTATAAATTTCCATAAAAAGGCCTTGTATCTAATTTCATGCTGCTGTCTTTATGTGGAGTGAGTGGCAGCCACAGCTCTTTCACAGGAAAATGGACCTTGCAAAGCAGTACCGTGACTGTGTAATTCTGCCCAATTTTCAGCCTTTCTATTAAATAACCACCCCGATTGGGTCTTGGAATTTCAGACTCACTGGATACATTTGGGAAGAAGTAATATTACTGGTGTCTAATTGATATGTGAAGAAAAGAAAAGGTTTCTTGCCACTCAGTGGTGTGATATCCTGCTTTTACATGAGTCATCAATATAATCTATGGATCATACATAAAATGCTGAAAATTACAGAAGTAACTCTTGAGCATGCATTGCATATTATTGGAAGCAATTTTCCATATTCGAGAAAAGATTTGAATCAGTGAAATTACTTTGGCATAAGTGGCAACTTAATTTTCAGAAACCAAATTAGGTTTTTAGGTAAAGATAGATTGAAAAATCTCGATAAGAGCTACTTGGGTTCCAATGTAAGTGATAAAGAGGTCAACAAACTAACAGACCGTAGCCATTAAACTACCAAAATCTCTGATCACTTAAAATCTCAAAATAAATCAGATTGGGTGGAGAGTAATAAACACTTTTTTTTATTCATTGCTCCACAGTACGGAAAACTTGTAGATCTCTGTCATCCTATCCACAAAAGGTACCAGCTAGCTGTCACCAAAGTCTTTGGAAGATACGTTAATGCCATTGTGGTTGCTACTGAGAAAACGGCTAGGGATTGTATTCGGTATTTGAAAGAGGAACGAGCTGAGCCAGAGACTTTCTTAGCTCTAGATTATCTTGAAGTAAGTTTAAAAACACCACATGTTGCACAAATATAATGATTCCTGATTTGCATCCTCTACTGCCCTGTTTTATTTATTTCAGGAAGTACAGAGCAGTAAGTTGGGATCTAAAATTGCTATTATTCTTTAATCCAAAGGTTGTTAGCTACTTCAAATAAAAGCAGAAAAAAACAAAATACAAACCAGCATTATGCAACTTCAATGTTCCTTTGATCTTTTATTTCCGTTGTCAAAAAGTTCCCATTCATTCACTAATGTCCCATTCACCTTGTTTACAGCTTATCCATGCAGATACTCTGATTTACCCTATCAGTGACATCCTCCCTGCAGCTTCACAAACTTCTTTTCTCTCCTTCCTGGTTCTAATGGTCTTCAACCTGAAACATCCACTCTTTTTCTCTTCCCACAAATGCAGCTTGACCTGCTAAGTACTTACAGCATTTTCCGTTTTTATGTTAGATTTTCAACATTTGCATTTTATTTTTAGGTTTTTGAATTTTTATTGCTAACATTCGGCACATCCACAGTAAACAAGTGAGAACTTGGTAATTTAGTGCATTTTGAAATAATGTGATCAACCCAGTTACTACCTTGATCCACACAGACATTAAACCCATTCACTGCACAAAATAATAAAAATTAGTGTTCTTTAAGAGAATCTCTAGAAATTCATCTGAAACCAACAAAAGATTTATATGTAACATTTTGGACTGCCCCATAAGCATAATTTGATCTTTCTGTGTCTTGTTGCTGATCCTTTAACCCTAATTAATCTCTTTTAATTCCCTTGCAAGGGGTGACATAGAATCAGGAGATGTAGAATGAGTATGGATAGAAATGAGGAATTGTAAGGGTAAAAAGACCCTAATGGGAGTTACCTACAGGCCCCCAAACAGTAGCCTCGACATAGGGTGCAAGTTCAATCAGGAGCTAAAATTGGCATGTCGCAAATGTAATGCTACGGTGGTTATGGGAAATTTCAACATGCAGGTAGACTGGGAAAATCAGGTTGGTAATGGACCCCAGCAAAAAAGAGAGTTTGTGGAGTGTCTCCGAGATGGATTCTTAGAACAGCTTGTACTGGAGCCTACTAGGGAGAAGGCAATTCTGGATTTAGTGTTGTGTAATGAACCTGATCTGATAAGGGGAATCAAGGTAAAAGAGCCATTAGGATGCAGTGATCACAATATGATAAGTTTTACTCTACAAATTGAGAGGGAGAATGGAAAATCGGAAGTGTCAGTATTACAGTATAGCAAAGGGGATTACAGAGGCAGGAGCTGGCCAGATTTGACTGGAAGAAGCCCCTAGCAGGGATGACGGTGGAACAGCAATGGCAGGTATTCTTGGGAATAATGCAGAAGTTGCAGGATCAATTTATCCCAAAGAGGAGGAAAGATTCCAAGGGGAGTAAGAGGCACCTGTGGCTGACAAGAGCAGTCAAGAACAGCATAAAAATAAAAGAGAAGAAGTACAACAAAGCAAAGAAGAGTGGGAAGCCAGAGGATTAGGACTCTTTTAAAGAGCAACAGAAGATGACTAAGAAGGCAATACGGGGAGAAAAGATGAGGTACGAGGGTAAACTAGCCAATAATATAAACGAGGATAGTAAAAGCTTTTTTAGGTATGTAAAGAGGAAAAAAATAGTCAAGGCAAATGTGGGTTCCTTGAAGACAGAAGTGGGGGAATTTATTATGGGGAACAAGGAAATGGCAGACGGGTTGAACCGGTACTTTGGATCTGTCTTCACTATGGAAGATACAAGCAATCTCCCAGATGTTCTAGTGGCCAGAGATCCTAGGGTGACGGAGGAACTGAAGGAAATCCACATTAGGCAGGAAATGGTGTTGGGTAGACTGATGGGACTGAAGGCTGATAAATCCCCAGGGCCTGATGGTCTGCATCCCAGAATACTTAAGGAGGTGGCGCTAGAAATTGTGGACGCATTGGTGATCATTTTCCAATGTTCTATAGATTCAGGATCAGTTCCTGTGGATTGGAGAGTAGCTAATGTTATCCCACTTTTTAAGAAAGGAGGGAGAGAGAAAACGGGAAATTATAGACCAGTTACTCTGACATCAGTGGTGGGGAAGATGCTGGAGTCAATTATAAAAAACGAAATTGCGGAACATTTGGATAGTAGTAACAAGATTGTTCCGAGTCAGCATGGATTTACGAAGGGGAAATCATGCTTGACCAATCTTCTGGAATTCTTTGAGGATGAAACTAGGAAAATTGACGGGAGAGCCGGTGGATGTGGTGTACCTTGATTTTCAGAAAGCCTTTGACAAGGTTCCACATAGGAGATTAGTGGGCAAAATTAGAGCACATGGTATTGGAGGTAGGGTACTGACATGGATAGAACATTGGTTGACAGACAGAAAGCAAAGAATGGGGATAAATGGGTCCCTTTCAGAATGGCAGGCAGTAACCAGTGGGGTACCGCAAGGCTCGGTGCTGGGACCGCAGCTATTTACAATATACATTAATGACTTGGATGAAGGGATTAAAAGTACCATTAGCAAATTTGCAGATGATACAAAGCTGGGTGGTAGTGTGAACTGTGATGAAGATGCTATGAGGTTGCAGGGTGACTTGGACAGGTTGTGTGAGTGGGCGGATGCATGGCAGATGCAGTTTAATGTGGATATGTGTGAGGTTATCCACTTTGGTGGTAAGAATAGGAAGGCAGAGTATTATCTGAATGGTGTCCAGTTAGGAAAAGGGGACGTACAACGAGATCTGGGTGTCCTAGTGCATCAGTCACTGAAAGGAAGCATGCAGGTACAGCAGGCAGTGTAGAAAGCCAATGGAATGTTGGCCTTCATAACAAGAGGAGTTGAGTATAGGAGCAAAGAGATCCTTCTGCAGTTGTACAGGCCCCTAGTGAGACCGCACCTGGAGTACTGTGTGCAGTTTTGGTCTCCAAATTTGAGAAAGGATATTCTTGCTATTGAGGGCGTGCAGCGTAGGTTTACTAGGTTAATTCCCGGAATGGCGGGACTGTCCTATGTTGAAAGACTGGAGCGACTAGGCTTGTATACACTGGAATTTAGAAGGATGAGAGGAGATCTTATCGAAACGTATAAGATTATTAAGGGGTTGGACACGTTAGAGGCCAATGTTCCCAATGTTGGGGGAGTCCAGAACAAGGGGCCACAGTTTAGGAATAAGGGGTAGGCCATTTAGAACTGGGATGAGGAAAAACTTTTTCACTCAGAGAGTTGTGAATCTGGAATTCTGTGCCTCAGAAGGCAGTGGAGGCCAATTCTCTGAATGCATTCAAGAGATAGCTAGATAGAGCTCTTAAAGATAGCGGAGTCAGGGGGCATGGGGAGAAGGCAGGAACGGGGTACTGATTGAGAATGATCAGCCATGATCACATTGAATGGCGGTGCTGGCTCGAAGGGCCGAATGGCCTCCTCCTGCACCTATTGTCTATTGTCTTTCCACATTCCCACCACAGATCAGCTCTTCCTGCAGCATGCTGTCCAACACAGCCAATTGGATGTCCCCCCCCCCCCCTCACCCCAATTTCCAAACAGACTGCTCATCGCTTCTTAGATGCTGAGGCCTGATTTTAAAAGATTGATCTCTCCCAGATGATAGGCCTTAATCAATTTGCCCAGAGGCTGTACTACCGACATTAAAGATGGAAATCACCTCCTGAACATTAAAAACATTAAAGACACAAAATCCTTGAATAACTTGGTGGATTAGGCAGCATCTCTGGAAAAAATGGATGTGTGACATTCGGGTCGGGGCCCTTTAGACCTGAACTGTCACCTTCTTCCCGACCGGAAACGTCACCTATCCATTTCTCCAGAAATACTGCCTAATCTGCTGAGTTACTTCTGCATTTTTTGGCTATCTTTGGTATAAATCAGCATTTGCAGTTCTTTTTTTATTATAACCAGAACACTACAATTGTGCTGGTTGTTACTACATTTATATAGGTGGTTCCATTGGAAGAACTTCCCTTGTACAAAAAAGTAAATGAAAAACATTAGTCAGTTTAACTTCTTTAAAAAAAATTGCAGATAAAACCAATCAATGAACAGTTGCGTGAAATTAAAGGAGCCAAAATGATGATTGATGTGATTCAGTGTGTATCACCGCAGTTGAAGAAAGTGGTACAGTTTGTTTGTGGCAATGGACTAGTTTGTGAAAACCTGAACGAAGCCAGAATAATTGCATTCGATGGACCAGAAAGACTGAAGGTACAAAAATAAATTGCATGTATAAAATTTGCAAATTATATATGCCCTGGATTAGTAATCAGATATAATATTGAGGAAGGATATTCTTGCTATTGAGGGCGTGCAGCGTAGGTTCACTAGGTTAATTCCCGGAATGGCGGGACTGTCGTATGTTGAAAGGCTGGAGCAATTAGGCTTGTATACACTGGAATATAGAAGGATGAGGGGGGATCTTATTGAAACATATAAGATAATTAGGGGATTGGACACATTAGAGGCAGGAAACATGTTCCCAATGTTGGGGGAGTCCAGAACAAGGGGCCACAGTTTAAGAATAAGGGGTAGGCCATTTAGAACGGAGATGAGGAAGAACTTTTTCAGTCAGAGTGGTGAAGGTGTGGAATTCTCTGCCTCAGAAGGCAGTGGAGGCCAGTTCGTTGGATGCTTTCAAGAGAGAGCTGGATAGAGCTCTTAAGGATAGCGGAGTGAGGGGGTATGGGGAGAAGGCAGGAACGGGGTACTGATTGAGAGTGATCAGCCATGATTGCATTGAATGGCGGTGCTGGCTCGAAGGGCTGAATGGCCTACTCCTGCACCTATTGTCTATTGTCTATTATCATAGCATTGCATTATGGAGTTTTTTTCCCTGTGCTTACACACTTCATCAAGGGACTACCTTTAAAATATGTTTGATGCTCTTTTGAACATTTTAACGGTTAACTTTAAAACAGATTGCTTAGATTTGTGTAGAGTGACTGAATCGAGGGTGACAGTGGAACTAACAACATAAACACAGTAGGTTAAGTAGTTGGTCTCAACAAATTTTTCATACCAGTGAGTTTACCTGTCATTTCAAAGCAAGTCTATATTCACTCTTTCTATAATGCAGACTGTGACATTGGATGGAACACTCTTCCTGAAGTCTGGTGTTATCTCTGGGGGCTCCAGTGATCTAAAGTTTAAAGCCAGGTGCTGGGATGAGAAAGGGATCAGCCAGCTGAGAGAAATGAAGGATAAGCTAAAAAATGAGCTCCGGGTGAGTTACATCATTGTTAAAGTTGCATTTTATGTACGAACGATTAGCTATCATGAACACAATGAAAAAGAGATTCATGACAAAGACAGTGGTTCAGAAAGTTGATGTGGTTGTCACTCTCAACTTATAGGACCTGCTAAAAATAAACAGGAAAGAAGCCGAATTAAGGCAGTTGCAGGCTCAAGCCAAGGGTACAGAGACCCGGATGAGATATTCCTTGAGTGACCTGGAGCAAACTAAGAAGAAGCATTTGACTAATCGTCATATGGTAAGGATACATTAAAATTATAGAATAATTATAGATGAGGAAAGCTTGCCAAAGCAGGAAGATCTGAAAATCCCATCCTCTCTTCATTTACTTATTTCTGAAATATTGTAGAATTTTTCTCTCTATGATATATAGGATTATAATAATAATAATAATGCATTACATTTATATAGCGCTTTTCAAACACTTAAAGACGCTTTACAGGGATTACTAGAACATAGAGAAGTGAATAAATAGATAAATAAGTAAACGTACAGAAAAAGGAGACAGAAGGTGAGGTGACGGTCAGTGGTTGAAGGCAGTGCTGAACAGGTGAGACTTCAGTGATGTTTTGAATGTGGTGAGTGAGGAGGAGTCTCTGACGGTTTGGGGTAGTGAGTTCCATAGTTCCATATATCACCCATTTACCATTCTGAGCAAAAATAAAATCACCTCATATTGGACTAAAATTATTGCCCAATTAATGCAACACTGGTATTCTTGCTGTTTGATTGCAGACTGCAAGAATTATCTTTCTGGCTCATTTGCCGTTTTCGAGCAATCTCACGGTTTGTTTTCAACAAGTACAGCCAGAACTGGCACAAAATATTTTAGTGTAAAATAGTTTTGAAGTATGGAATATAAACATGCATTCATTCTATGCAGATTGACCCAGGCCATTTTCAAGCATATTGAAGATTTAAGCAATTTGGCCATTTTTTAAAAACGCATATATTGTTACTGAATTTTCATGTCAAAAATATCAACTGCTTACTGTCATAAAATGAAAACATACCTATCCTAAATAACCAAATATCTGGATTTTTTTTTTTAGGAAAAGTCAAAACTAGAAAGTACATTGGCTAATTTGAAGTCCAATTTGGCAGTTTTGAGATCAAATCTTGAGGGCCGTGAGATGAAAATGCAGGAAATGCAGTCCCAAACGAATGATGTAAGAACACAATAGATGCTACCAGATTATCTCGTTTATTTAAGTATGCATTTTATGTTACAGGACTAATAGAAGGATCTGTAATATGCAAAGTGAAAAGAACTCCAAAATATAAACTATAGAATGTTAGTATTTGAGGAATTGTGGGAAGATTAAGTGGCGCTCTAAGGAAATTAATAATATTTATGGTTAAATTATTAGTTAATTTAAATTTGCCAGTATTTGCAAATGAAATATAAATGTCAAAAATAAAATAAATAATGATTTGTTCGTACATATGCTTCTGATCAATTACCTCTGAAATATTTATTCTGATCGCTATAAAGTTTGACAAAGTTTTTTACTGTTTTTAAATATCCAATACCTTCATTTTGGGATTTTTGCCTTGAACCATATGTCGGCCATATGTCCGATTCCTAATTATCGTCTTCTGTGCTCCATTTTACAAGTGTGTGTAAGGACAAAAAAAACCTGATTTGTGGTATCCTGTATAACTGAATATCCTACTGAGATTCTGGGTGTAGGCTCTAACGTTAGAATTGGCAATTTGGATCAATACCCAATAATAAGAGAGACGTTATAAACCGGCAGGCAATAATCTGGCTGATAATGTTAAATCAAATTCTTTACCTTCAGTCTGAATAATCACACGTGATACTGGATTAGCACATCAGATTTATTCCACCATGGGGTTCTTCCCGAGAAGATCTCCAGACACAACACTAGTGTCTGAAGAGACCTCAACTCAGGGGAGGGGAAGAACAACTTCTCCATGATTGTTTACTTTTTTATACAGAAAAAGAGAGGTGTGACAAAAAGAAATCAAGGACCAATTACACATCTAATACAAGGACCAATTACACATCTAATACAATTCCCATGGTTACAGAGAAGACAAAATCATTGATACAGGTCACATGCTCAGAAACCAAACCATTAATATAAGTCACATGTTTTTAGAGAAACGCATCAATTTACCTAGAGTGGATTCAAAACTTTTCCTACTTTCACACGCACCCAAATAAGGAGTTGTTACTAAGAAAGAAACTTTCTTATCTCTATAGACGAGCAATCTCGTAGCTGCATGACCTTGCTTTACTGTTTCAATACACAGCACTCGCAGTCAGACAGAGTAGAGGGACAATAGCCCATCTCTTCTGTACACTCCTTATCGTTCGTAAAGGGACAAACACATTCTGTTCCCAAGGATAACATTTCTGCCACAAGCATCCATCTTACTGCTTTCCACTAAAATAAGCATTCATTTTATATTAGCTAAAACAACAAAAGAAACCATCTCTACTACAGCAAAATATAATATCTCTAATTGACTATATCAGCTAATAGCATAGATTCTCAATGAAGGGTTACAATCTGAAACTTCACTTATCAATGTCCTCCAGAGATGCTGCCTGACCCGCTGACTTACTCCAGTACTTGTGATTTTTTATATTTGTAAACCAGCATGTGGAGTTCCTTGTGTCTGCAGACAATAATCTTACTCTGTTAAAAGTTGCATCAGATTTTAATTTCCATTGAGATATTGGCTAAAGGAATTAGATGGGTACAGTATGACTAGCAAGTCTATGTCAGCTGGTTTGTCCCTTGCACCAAAGTAGAAAAAAATCCTTATCATTGCATGTCTTTAGGAAAAGATTAAAGGGAAAATCTTATTCAGATGACTAATAACTTCTGTACAATAGGTTGAAGATAGAGTGTTTGAAGATTTCTGCATCAAGATAGGTGTAGCAAATATCCGTGAATATGAGGACGAACATGTGAAGCAATTAGAAGAAATTGCTCAGAAAAGGTCTGACTAATTTTCATCTATAAAATGTGTACATTTTACAATACCAATAATCAGTCTCTGGTTTATTTTGGAAGCCAATAATCTTGCATAGGGCAGATTAATGCTTAAGTTTTTAAACTAGATTGAAAACATCCTTGACTATTTTGCAGGTCTGAATTTGAGAACCAAAAAACACGGTTGGCAATTCAGCTAGACTACTTGTCTGATCAGATTAAAGAGGATATCAAAAAAATTCATAAATGGAAGGAAGCTATTGAAAACGACGAGAAAGAAATAGTGAAGTTAAAGAAGGTAATGAACAGCTAATTTATTCAGAAACTACAATGAAAGTATATTCATGAACTTTTTGACTATTTGATGTACATCATTACTTGAGTTAAAATCTGTTTTGAGGAATTATTTCGTTTCCTACATTTATTGTAATCCCAGTATATTATGTAGCCCATCAGAAATTGTAATTGTTTTTCCATTAATTGAGGCACAATTTTACTTCCTTAGTTTACACAAAGCAATGGATTATATTTCTATTTTGCTATGTTAACAATTATAAGATCGGTTTTTTTTGTTGTATTTGTACTAACTTTTGTACATATTGTTAGTATGTTAGGACAGTTTGGAAGAAATGGCATTTTAATTGTAGGCGTGTATTGCAAGATTTACAAAATAGTGCTGGCTTATTGTTGACTGCACTGTATTTGCTTCAGCATATGCTAGTCGATTGATTAATTGCAAGATTAACCTGCTTCTGGGCTTTAACCTTGGTCACTAACAAAAGGATAAATATTTTAAATAATTTAAACAAATAATACTGTTAAATCGAGGGGACAAGATAGTTTTGTTTATTTTGTAATCCTTTTGAGATGAGGAAGAACTTTTTCAGTCAGAGAGTGGTGAAGGTGTGGAATTCTCTGCCTCAGAAGGCAGTGGAGGCCAGTTCATTGGATGCTTTCAAGAGAGAGCTGGATAGAGCTCTTAAGGATAGCGGAGTGAGGGGGTATGGGGAGAAGGCAGGAACGGGGTACTGATTGGGAGTGATCAGCCATGATCGCATTGAATGGCGGTGCTGGCTCGAAGGGCTGAATGGCCTACTCCTGCACCTATTGTCTATTGTATTAGCCAAGCTAACTGAAACTCTCTAAATGCTGAGATCGTATCACAAACATGTAGAAATAGCAGAATAGAGTTGGGGTAATCTCAAGCTTTTGTGTTCAAGCAGTTTTTGTTCAGGCAGTACAGTATCTTAATTAATTAATTTGTTATGCAGTTCAAAATATTTTGCATTTACGACGACTGATTTGCCGTAGCTTTGCCCATTTACAAGTTTGGTTAATGTAATTGTTTCAGTAATACATGGAAGTCAAAATAAAATCTATGTGGAAGAACAGAAAAGGAGTGAATGTAGCATTGAGTTTGTTAATTGAAGATGTACATTACAATTTCAAACCCAAGTTTGGAGACCCATGAGGGTGATGATGTTGTCGCAAGGGAAACAAAACCCAGGAAGGGAGCATGGTTGAAGTGGTTACGGTAAGGACAGAAGAGTGAGAAGTTTGAGAGAGAAAAGCAAAACCAATGAAGAATATCTGAATAGGATTGAACATGGACAATTTAGTGGCATTAGTGAAACTCACAATCAATGAAAAGAAGAGAAATTCAAATGAAAGTTGAGAAGGAAAGGGTGGATTCTTAAAGAAAACAAAGGTATTAATTAAATAGGGATAGATTGGGAAATGCTGATGTGCAAGCTCTTTTACCCGCGGGCCACATCCGACCCGCCAAGAGATTTTATCCGGCCCGCTGCAAGCTCTTCGGCAGTGGGGACTGGAGGCAGAAGCTGCCGGCAAAGGTTTGCCGGAGAGCAGATTGCCATCGACCCAGAGCCGGGACAAGGCGAGAGATCGCATTGCCCCCTCGCAAACAAACTCAAGGAAACTTCCCTCCTCGCTCCCGCTCAACCTGCGGGGGGGGGGAGGGAGAGAGAGAGAGAGAGGGGGGGGGGGGAAGAGAGACTGGGGTGGAGAGAGAGGAGGGGGGGGGAAGAGAGAGGGGGGTGGAGAGAGAGAGGGGAGAGAGAGAGAGAGAGAGAGGGAGTAGCGGGTGAGCGCGGGGAGGGGGAGGGTGTCAGCGGGTGCTGCTCCCTCTCTCCCTCCCTCCCTCTCTCCCAGAGCCAGTGAGATCTGCGCTGCTCCTCCACTCTCTTCCCTGGCCCCGGCCCCCTCGAACGCAGCGAAATACGAACAAACACAAGTGCAGCTTCCCTCCTCGCCGCCGCCGCTCACCCCGGGATGTGGGGCTTCTGAACAACACTACAGTTGTGCTTGTTCGTATTTCGCTGCGTTAGAGGGAGACGGGGCCGGGGAAGAGAGTGGAGCAGCGGCGCAGATCTCGGTGGTGCTGGGAGAGAGGGAGAGGGGAAAGAAAGGGAGAGACAGAGGGAGGGAGCAGCCCCCGCAAGTGGTGGCGCTCCTTTACCGGACCCTCTGTCACCCGCTCCCTTCCCGCTCTCACCCGCTGCTCCCTCTGCCCCGACTCTCCCCCCACTCTCTACCCCCTCCCACTCTCACCCCCCCCCGTCTCTCCCCTCTCCCCCCCCCCCCCCCACTCTCCCCTCCCCCCCCACTCTCCCCTCCCCCCCACTCTCCCCTCTTCCCCCCCCCACTCTCACCTCTCCCCCCCCCCCCACTCTCTCCCCTCCCACACTCTCCCCAGTGGTGGTCACTGTATTTTTTCTGTTTTATAAATAATTGTATATATATTCCAATATTTCAAGCTCTTTTAAAAAATTGAATATTATTTATTTGTTGCCATATAAACCTAATGTAAACTAATCTAACCTAAGCTAACCTAACCTAGTTTAACCTTCCCTAATCTAATCAAATGTAACCTAGTCTAAACTTTTTTTGAGTTCATTAAATTTATAAAACTCACACTTCTTTATTTTTTCCTACGGCCCACAAAAATGTGCCGAATATATAATGTGGCCCTCATGCTGAAAAGTTTGGAGGCCCCTGTTTTACACTAGTCACTGAAAGCAGGCCATTAAGGAAGTAAATTATATGCTTGCCTTCACTACAAAAGTATTGAGCACAGGAGCAAAGATCTCATTCCAGTAATCCAGGGCCTTGGTGAGAACATACCTGTGGTATTTTGTGCAATTTTAGAGATTGGCCAATCTCCTCGTGTTTAAAAACAATGCATTGACTTTGTTGAATGAATTAATCCCATGATCACAATACTGGAGCTTCCCAGCTTTGTATCTTTGCCTTGATTACTTTGGTTGACATAAACAATTTTTTTTGGTATATGAGTGAAAATCTACATTACTCTCTGGGTTTATGGCTTTTCTTAGGCACATTGTTTTCCAGATGATACTTGCATACATCTGATTCTCCATTAACATGAATGTAAATTTGCCAGCTGATGCAAACTACTGTTTTTTTGTAATAATTCACAGGAAGAGTTGCAGTTAATGAGAATTGTAGATGAAATCATGACGATACAGCAGAATCTCACTAACAAGCTTTTAATTAAAAAGTCACAAGCCCAGGATATGCAAAAGGAAGTTGATGAAGCCAGGAAGAAAGTATCAAATGCTTACAGGTACATTGTATGCAATTTATCACTAGCAGCAAACATTTTGTTTTGAAGCAAACTGCTCCATCAGTGCTCAACATGTAATTTATAGTCAAGTGCAATTTCTCTTTCATCTTATTAATTTAATAAATATGAGGTATTGCTTATTAGTAGTTTGGTTAAATATCATTAATAGTTTGGTTAAAAATTTTTTTTAATCATTCAATACAGAAAAAATCTCTCCCAAGTAAAAAATATTTAAGAATTTTAACATCAACTTAAGTATTTTATTTGTCACATCAACCCTGTGTATCAAAAGGCTGACAGATCTGCAGCGCTACATCCTTGTGCCTTAAAATACATGGCTGCAAAATAATGAATCTTTCAAAAATTCCCTAGATTCTGGAAAGCTCCTGGGGATTGGAAAATACAGCAGCCTTAAAAGAGAACATAGATAAAAAGCAAGTTTGGGCCACTTAGCCTAACTAACATCTTTGGTTGGAAAAGTAATGAAATATGTTAAAGAAATATGAAGCAGACTTTAAAAGCCAGCATAATTTACCTGAGTTTATAGGGGTTTGTAAAAAGGAAATAATCTTTGAAAGATTTATTAGAGATAAAGGGAAGCTCATAAATAATAGTGTTTTAGATATCCAAAATAGATTTTATAAGATCCCAAATTCATATTTTGTATGAATAGCTCCTGCCGCTGCGTGTAATATATTAGCATGGATAGAGGATTGGTTAACCAGCTGAAAAAAGAGTATGGATAAACTGATTATTTCTAGGTTGGGAAGCTGAAGTTAACAAGATACCACAAGGATCATTACTGGAGCCCCAAATGTTTACAAATAGTATGTGGACAAATGGTAGCCACACTTGTGAGGGATGGACAATAAATCCAGGTTTAACAGTAATGCCCAAATCCCCTCCTCCCCCTTTGGATTTGAAGATAAGAATTCCATAGGTGAGACAATATCTGGAATGTTATCGACAGGTCTTGCCTGAAGGAATATATATTTGTGATGGGGGAGTGCAACAAAAGGTTACAGATTGATTTCTGGAATGACTGGCTTGTTGAGTCTAAAAAGACAGGGCCTAAGTTAGAAGATCTCGCTGATGGCGCGGTCCAGTCCAGTCGCCGTCGTGGTAGCTCTGCGGGAACTGTGCGTTTTAAACTGGTATGTTTACTTTAAAATTATCCCTAAGTGCTCTAGCGTGTGCTAGCACTTAGCATTAACCAATGTACGACCGGGAAATGCTCGTAAAATTAAACTCGAGCGCTACAGGAGCACTATTAAACAGAAATCTACTCACCGATATACCGATAGAGATCATCAAAGGAGCGCACCGCGGCAGCAGCAGTGGGAGCGCAGGTCAGTGGGAAAGTCGGAAAAAACACCGAGGGAAGCGAGGGGGGGGGTTCGGAACAGGCTGAGAACCCAAGCCTTACGTCCACCTCTGCCCAGCATACTTCTGGCCAACGTCCAGTCCCTGGAGAACAAGCTGGATGACCTGAGGGCAAGGATCAGATTCCAGAGGGACATAAAGAACTGTAACATCCTTTGTCTGACTGAAACATGGCTGACCCCGCTGGTGCCTGACCAGGTGATCTGCCCATCCGAGTCCTTCACTGTTTTCCGGGCGGACAGAACGAAAGAATCTGGGAAATCCAAGGGCGGAGGAGTCTGCTTCTTGACCAATAATAACTGGTGTAATCCTGGGAATATTAAGACGCTTTCTCGTTCCTGCTCGCCGGACCTGGAACATCTAACTATCCTATGCCGACCATTCTACCTACCCCGGGAGTTCAGCTCGGTGATCATCACAGCCGTCTATATCCCACCGCATGCGGACACCGACGTGGCACTGTCCACCCTACACGATGTGTTGTGTCAACACCAAAACAAGAACCCTGATGCGGCTGTGCTGGTGGCTGGAGACTTCAATAGGGGAAATCTCAAAAAGGTCATGCCCAACTTCTACCAACACATCACGTGTGTCACCAGGGGGGAAAGAACTTTGGACCACTGCTACACGCCGTTCAGGAAAGGCTACAAGGCCGTTTCTCTCCCTCCTTTTGGGAAATCTGACCACGCTGCCATTTTCCTGCTGCCGGAGTACAAACAACGGATAGTACGGGAAGCGACAGTGACGAGGGACGTAAAGCGGTGGGCTGACCATTCAGAGGCCATGCTGCAAGATGCACTGAGCGAAGTCGACTGGAACATGTTCCAAGCAAGTTCCAGAGACGTAAATGAGTTTGCGGAAGCGGTTACGGACTTCATTGCCACAATAGCCGATACCATCATCCCCACGGTAAGGGTCAGTATCTTCCCTAACCAAAAACCCTGGGTGGACAGGTCTATTCGCGTGGCCTTGAATGCTCGCACCGCTGCTTACAACTCCGGCCTGGCATCCGGCAACATGGACGACTACAAGGGAGAGTCCTACCGACTGCGAAGGGCAGTGAAGGATGCAAAAAAGAGGTACCGGGACAAGATGGAGTCACAGATGGAGCAGCAGGACACCAGGCGCCTTTGGCAGGGGCTACGGACTATAACTAGCTACAGGTCCAGCACCCCCTCAACCTGAAGTGCCGGCTCCTCCTTAGCTGATGACCTGAACTCTTTTTACGCACGGTTTGAGACGGGTAACACCACCAGCTCGCCGTCTAAAAACAGCACCGAAGGGGCGCTGGCTAGCGAGGCTGGAGGGGGATCCACCGCCGGGGATGTGCACACATTCTCGGTGTCCGAGCATGAGGTGAGGTGGGCTCTGACGCGTGTGAACACGAGGAAAGCTGGAGGCCCAGATGGTATATCTGGGCGAGTACTAAAGTCTTGTGCTACTCAGCTTGCTCCAGTGCTCACCACAATATTCAACCTCTCCTTGGCAAAGTCCGTGGTCCCTGCATGCTTCAAAAGATCCATCATTGTACCGGTGCCAAAGAATGCCTCTCCAGCGTGTTTAAATGACTACCGACCGGTGGCCCTCACCTCGGTTGTCATGAAATGCATGGAGAGGCTAGTCAAGAAGCACATCTGCGCCCTCCTTCCTCGCAACATGGACCCACTACAGTTCGCATACCGTCCGAACAGGTCCACGGATGATGCGGTCTCCCAGGTTCTACACACCGCTCTCTCTCATCTGGACAGCCGGGGGGCTATGTGAGGATGCTGTTCATTGACTTTAGTTCAGCATTCAACACAATAGTCCCCAGCAGACTGGTTGAGAAGCTGCTGGAACTGGGGCTTAGCACCCCTCTGTGTGCCTGGGTCCTGGACTTTCTCACTGCCAGGCCCCAAGTGGTCAGGATGGGGGAACACACATCTAGCTCCCTCACCCTGAACATAGGATCCCCCCAGGGCTGCGTCCTTAGCCCCCTACTGTACTCCCTGTACACACATGACTGTAGGGCCAGGTTCAGCTCAAACTCCATCATCAAGTTTGCTGATGACACTGTGGTGGTGGGCCGGATCTCCAACAACGATGAGAAGGCCTACCGGGAGGAGGTGGCTGATCTGGCACTCTGGTGTCAGGACAATAGCCTCCTCTTGAATGTCACTAAAACAAAGGAGCTGATTGTGGACTTCAGAAGGGCTAAACATCCAAGGACGTACACGCCACTGGAGATAAATGGGTCTATTGTGGATAGGGTGAGCAGTTTCAAATACTTGGGAGTCCGCATCGCAGAGGATCTGACGTGGGCAACGCACATTGCCGCACTGGTGGGTAAGGCTAAGCAGCGCCTTTACCACCTTAGACAACTGAGGAAATTCAGAGTGTCGCTGAGGATCCTTCATTGCTTCTACTCTGGGGCTGTAGAGAGCATCCTGTCCGGCAACATTACAGTCTGGTTTGGGAACAGCTCTGCCCAGGACAGGATGGCCCTGCAGAGAGTAGTGCGTTCGGCAGAACGCACCATGGGAACTACACGCGTCCCCCTGCAGGACCTATACATCAGGAGGTGCAGATCCAGAGCAAGCAAGATCATGAGGGACCCCTGCCACCCCAGTAACGGACTGTTCCAGATGCTACGGTCAGGCAAACGCCTCCGCTGTCACGCTGTGAAAACGGAGAGGATGAGACGGAGCTTCTTCCCACAGGCCATCAGGACTGTCAACTTTGATAACCCCAGAGACTAAATTTTTGTCGACACTTTTTGTGCTATGTTTAGTAACTTATTAACTTTATTTATATGCTGTAACTGTAATTATTTTTGTGCACAACCCGCAGGCATTGCCACTTTCATTTCACTGCACATCGAGTATGTGTATGTGACAAATAAATTTGACTTGACTTGACTTGAAAAAGATCAAGAGGTTATCTCACTGAAATATACATAAATCTCACTGGCTTTGAAATCAAAGATAGATGTGCCATTGTATTCACACACAATTGCCAAAATAAGACTGCAAACTAAAAAAGTAAACAAAAACATCACATTATGCTTTTTATCTCTAGAGAGCTAACAAAGCTTCAGAAAGAATATGTTTCTGTGGAAACCTCTGTAGAACAAAAAAGGTTGGAGCGACACAATCTTCTATTAACCTGTAAAGTCCAAGATATACAGATTGACCTACTCCAAGGCAACCTGGAAGAAATTAGTGAGGTAGATATCAGAAATCTATTTTCTTGTTATTTTTTCCAGAGCGTCCGTGAATGATTAGATTACTAAAGAGGTAAATAAATGCAGAAGAGAGCTGTGGCTTCCATCACCTTGTCACAGAGTGCTTTTCAGGGGAAATAAAACTCTGGTAGTTTTGTTAAATCCTTGTTGTTGTGAATTACGTAATTAGTATGTGGGAATTAGAGACAGTTGTGCAATAAATTCAAAAGCATAGGTTTACTCACTATTTTGAAGGCCGATGACCACTACATGCGACTCTATACATGAAATCCTGTTTCTCATTAAACCCCATGTCAGAAATGGAGATGTGTTCCTATGGGATGTTTTTCTCTCAACAATAAAATTAGTACCACTACTTCTGATTCACCCGGACAGAGAGGAGGGGAATTTAGTGGGGGGATAGTTAGAGATTGTCTTGTCACTTTCCAAAGCAAATCTTTCAAGTGATCATCAGCTACATTCAGAGACACAAGTCACTGCAGATGCTTACCACTCTCCGACCTTCAGTTTAAATAAAGACACACTTAAAAACGCGTGTCAAAATCAATGGTTCTGTTTCGTACATCCTGAGCATAAATGATATAATAATATGGGAAGTTCTTGTGGGGAGCAATTCGCTAGATAAGAAAATCAACAGACAGCGCTACCAGCAGACACTGCCCTTAAAATCAGAAAAAAGGGAGACAGGATCTTGCAGAGGGGTCATTTTGAGAGTAGTTGTGTTTGCATTCAAAGTGCAGTTTAAGTAGCAAGTGCTGAGACGTTGTCTTGGTTTTGGCGAGAAGGCTGAGTACAGATGCTCTTCGACTTACGATATTTCAACTTTGTGATGGTGCAAACGGCAGCGACCCGTAGCGAGTTGCAGCTCGCTTCCGGCCACGTGTTCAGGTGTATTAAATGCATTTCGATTTACGATATTTTCCGTTTCCGATGGGTTTTTCGGAACGTAACCCCATCGTAAGTTGAGGAGCACCTGTAGTGAAAGAAAGTAAGATAAGGCAATGTCTTCTCTTTAGCTTTATTTTAGTCAGGTGGGAAGTATGTCCAGATGCAGATCCTAATTGATTGCGTTGGGTGGTCGGAGCTGTAGTTGGACTCACTCAGGAGAGAGCATCGCAGATAAGAGTTTTAGTGGGGCTGGTACAATTGCTGTAAAAATATTTGTTTAGCAATTTTTTTATTGCAGGTTGGAACAGAAGTTGAAAGCACACAAGCAACAGTAGATGTCTTTGAAGTGGAAGCTGGTTTTGAAATAGACTATAGCAGTTTACCAACAGATATGAAAGTAAGGAATATCATTGTACAATCATTGAAGACGTGGGAGAATTTGTTCGAAACATAGAAAATAGTTGCAGGAGTAGGCCATTCAGCCCTACGAGCCAGCCCTTCTGATCATCCAAAATCAGTGCCTCGTTCCTGCTTTCTCCCAATATCCTTTAATTCCATTAGCTCCAAGAGCTATATCTAAATCTCTCTTGAAAACATCCAGTGAATTGGTTTCCGCTGCCTTCTCTGGCAGAGAATTCCACAGATTCGCAGCTCTGGGTGAAAAAGTTTTCCTCATCTCAGTTCTAAATGGCCTACCCCCTATTCTTAAACTGCGACCCCCTGGTTCTGGACTCCTCTAACATCGGGAACATTTTTCCTGCATCTAGCCTGTCCAATTCCGTATGAATTTTATATGTTTACATAAGACCCCCACTCATCCTTCTAAATTCCAGCGAATATAAGCCCAGTCGATCCATTCTTTCGTTGTATGTCAGTCCCGGGAATTAACCTGATGAACCTACGCTCCCTCAATAGCAATAAAGTCCTTCCTCAAATTAGGAGACCAAAACTGCACACAATACTCCAGGTGTGGTTTCACCAGGGTCCTTGCTTCTATACTCAAATCCTCTGGCTATGAAGGCCAACATGCCATTTGCTTTCTTCACTGCCTGCTGTGCCTGCATGCTTACTTTCAGTGACTGATATACAAGGACATCCAAGTCTCGTTCCACCTCCCAATTTCCTAATCTAACACCATTCAGATAATTGCCTTCTTGTTCTTAATCTGCCTTCTTGTTTGGTGATACACAATTTTCATTCTATGATGCGAGAAATATTTTTCCAGTGAGGCTGATTAGATAAGGATTGAGATTGCGACAGTGTTAGCTGAAGTCTTGGTGGACATGTCATGGCTAAGTTGGTCAATGGTCAACTTTAAATTCGAGATCTATCTGTTTCTAATATATATCACATTCTATCTATATACTAAAACTCTTGTTTGTTTGTTTGTTCCTGAACTACAGCCAAAACGGTACACGATAGCGCGACAATTTTAGGCCCACTTTACTCACCGTCATCCATTTGGTGCTAATGGAAGAAGTTTCATTGAAATCAGTGTTATATTTTTTAAGTTATTCACATTTTAAAGTTTAAATCTATCTCCTAGGGAGGGAGGATAAGGTGGGTTGAGAGGAATGGAGTCGGGAAGGGGGGAGGATGGGAGTGGAGCGAGGGGGAGGGGGGTGGGGTAGATAGGGGAAGGAGAGGGTGCTGCACCAATATGGGAGAGGTTTGGGCCCAACGGGTCCACTTAGTCTAGTATAACTAAAACTCTCATCTTGTATGTTTGTGGATATATTTGTTCCCGAAATACAGCCAAAATGGTACACGATAGTGTAACAATTTTAGGCTCATCTTACTCACCATTGGCCTGCGGTTCAAATGATTGTTATATTTTTAAAGTTATTCACTTTTTAAACTTTAAAAATCACTTTTTAAACGTTACTAAATCCCTTTTCCACTTGCCCTGACCCTGACCTGCGCAGTAATACCTCCGTGTCCGACATCACAATGGGAACCCAACAGCCGCCCGACCAATGAGGGTTGAGGACACGACGGAATCTGACCAATGGGAGCTCGGGGGGGGGGGGGGGGGGGGCGGAGCTATGGGAGTGGTGACCAATGAGGGGGGGGTTGAGGAGAGCGGAAGAGGCAGGACCGGAGGGAGGGGATGGGACCTGCACGAGTGACAGGAGCAGCGGCCAATGAGGGGTGGGGAGTGGAGCGGAAGAGGCGGGACCGGAAGGAGAGGGACCTTCCCATCCCCCAATGGAGGGAGGAACTGCGGGGCGGGAAAGGCGGCGCCACCGGAGAGCCCCTAAGAGTGGAATGAGGGGAATGGAGTAAGTAAGGGGGGGGGGATAAGGGGGGGTTGAGGGAGGATGGAGTGGGGGGGGGGGGGGGGGGGGCGGATGGGTGCTACACCAATGCAGGAGAGGTTTGGGCCCAAAGGGTCCACAGCAGCTAGAAAAAGATTAAATTTATTTATTCAGCACGAAACAAGATCCACTCTGATTGTTAGATATGTAGCATACTGATATTTTTGGTGAGGAAATTCATGGACAATTGTATTAAAATGGGATCTCGACCCGAGGCGTCACCCGTTCCTTCTCTCCCGGGATGCTGCCCGGCCTGCTGAGTTGCTCCAGCACTTTGTGAATAACTACCTTCGGTTTGTACCAGCATCTGCAGTTATTTTCTTATACTATATATATTTATTCAATTTATACTTTTTGGTCTCCCTCTGTTCCAATAAAAAAAAACGGATCCAAAAACTTGACCAGATTCCCTTTTCTACGGGGTGCAAAAGATGTGTTTTAAAACTAAGCTGTTAGTTATTAAACACTATTCACGTTAAATCTAAATACCTTGTCTGCAGGGCAATAGATCGTCAAATAAATACATTTTTGTTACAATGTAATAATAATTTATAATTACAGGTGCTCCTCGACTTGCGCTCGCTTCCAGACACGTGATCGCACGTTTTCAATGCATTTCGACTTACAATACTTTCGGTTTTCGAAGGGTTTCTCGGAAAGGAACCCCATCTGAAGCTGAGGAGTACCTGTATGCTTTTGCTAAAACAGCTGAGGGCACTCAATTCAGTTTTTCAGATATTAGTTAAGGGATCCTGAATGTTGAAAAGGCTAGAACATAGAAAATAGGTGCAGGAGGAGGCCTTTCGGCCCTTCGAGCCAGCACCGCCATTCATTGTGATCATGGCTGACCAACCACAATCAGTAACCTGTGCCCAACTTCTCCCCATATCCCTTGATTCCACTAGCCCCCAGAGCTCTATCTAACTCTCTTAAATTCATCCAGTGATTTGGCTTCCACTGCCCTCTGTGGCAGAGAATTCCACAAATTCACAACTCTGGGTGAAAAAGTTCCTTCTCACCTCAGTTTTAAATGGCCTCCCCTTTATTCTAAGATTGTGCCCCCTGGTTTCTTGACTCCCCCAACATTGGGAACATTTTTCCTGCATCTAGCTTGTCCAGTCCTTTTAAAATGTTATATGTCTCTATAAGATCCCCTTTCATCCTTCTAAACTCCAGTGAATACAAGCCTAGTCTTTTCAATCTTTCCTCATATGACAGTTCCGGCATCCCAGGGATCAACCTCATGAACCTACGCTGCACTGCCTAAATTACAAGGATGTCCTTCCTCGAATTAGGAGACCAAAACTGTACACAGTACTCCAGATGCGGTCTTACCAGGGGCCTATACAACTGCAGAAGAACCTTTTTACTCCTATACTGAAATCCTCTCGTTATGAAGGCCAACATTTCTTCAAGCTTTCTTCACTGCCTGCTGCACCTGCACTCCAACTTTCAGTGAATGGTGTACAAGGACACCCAGGTCTCGCTGCATTTCCCCCTTACCTAACCTGACACCATTGAGATAATAATCTGCCTCCTTGTTTTTGCCGCCAAAGTGGATAACCTCACATTTATCTACATTATTATACTGCATCTGCCATGCATCTGCCCACTCACTCAACCTATCCAGGGTCACCCTATAACCTCCTAACATTCTCTTTGCAGTTCACACTGCCACCCAGCTTTTTGTCATCTGCAAATTTGCTAGTGTCACTTCTAATTCCTTCATCCAAATCATTAATATATATGGTAAACAGTTGCAGCCCCAAAACCGAGCCTTGCAGCACTCCACTCGCCACTGCCTGCCATTCTGAAAAGGACCCGTTTACTCCTACTCTTTGCTTCCTGTCTGCCAACCAATTCTCTATCCACGTCAACACCCTACCCCCAATACCATGTGCTCTAATTTTGCTCACCAATCTCCCCTGTGGGACCTTATCAAAGGCTTTCTGAAAGTCGATACACTACATCCACTGGCTCCCCTTCATCCATTTTGCTTGTCACATCCTCAAAAAATTCCAGAAGATTAGTCAAGCATGATTTCCCTTTCATAAATCCATGCTGACTTGGACTTATCCTTTTACTGCTATCCAAATGCACCGTTATTACTTCTTTAATAAATGACTCCAGCATCTTCCCCACCACTGATGTCAGGATAACTGGTCTGTAATTCCCCGTTTTCTCTCTCCTTTCTTGAAAAGTGGGATAACATTAGCTATCCTCTAATCCACAGGAACTGATCCTGAATCTATTGAACATTGGAAAATGATCACCAATGCGTCCACTATTTCTAGAGCCACCACCCTGAGTACCCTGGGATGCAGTCCATCAGGCCCTGGGGATTTATCAACCTTCAGTCTACCCAATACTATTTCTCACCTAATGCAAATTTCTTTCAGTTCCTCTATCCCCCTCTATTCCTAGATCCTCTGTCCTCTAGTACATCTGGGAGATTGTTTGTGTCTTCTGAAGACAGATCCAAAGTACCTGTTCAACTCTTCTGTCATTTCTTTGTTACCCATAATAATTTCACCCGTGTCTGCCTTCAAGGGATCCACATTTGACTTTGCTAATGTTTTTCTCTTAACATATCTAAAGAAGCTTTTACCGTCCTTCTTTATATTCTAGGCCAGCTTCCCCTTGTACTTCATCTTTTCAACCCGTATTGCCCGTTTTGTTGTCCTTTGAAAGTTTCCCAATCCTCTGGCTTCCTACTACTCTTTGCTGTGTTATACATCTTTTCTTTTAGTTTTATTCCATCCCTAACTTCCCTTGTCAGCCACGGTTGCCTCCTACTCCCCTTAGAATCTTTCTTTCACTTTGGAATGAAATGATCCTGCATCTTTCGGATTATGCCCAGAAATTCCTGCCATTGCTGTTCCACCGTCATTCCTGCTAGGATCCCTTTCCAGTCGACCTTGGCCAGCTCCTCTCTCATGCCTTCATAGTTCCCTTTGTTCAACTGCAACACTGACACTTCCGATTTAACCTTCTCAATCTCAAATTACAGATTAAAACTAATATTATGATCACTACCTCTAAGTGGTTCCTTTACCTCGAGTTCTCTTATCAAATCTGGTTCATTGGACAACACTAAATCCAGAATTGCCTTTTCTCTGGTAGGCTCCAGTACAAGCTGCTCTAAGAATCCATCTCGGAGGTACTCTACAAACTTTTTCTTGGGGTCCAGAACCAACATGATTTTCCCAGTCTACCTGCAAAATGAAATCCCCCATCACCACAGTGGCATTACCTTTCTTACATGCCAGTTTTAACTCCTGCTGCAACTTACACCCTACATCCGGGCTACTAATAATCAATAAGTTATGGGACACTTGTAATATTTCAAATTTCTACTTATCCTTCTAGTTGGATGTTTACTGCATTGCCACTTTTTGTTTATTAAGTGTTGCTAAATAACTTGTCACAACTTTTTTTCATCAGGGCCTTACATCCTTGAAAGAAACTGAGATAGAGGAAAATCGACTAAATAAGTTATTGGAAGAGAAGGAAAAGATTTTAAACAGAACAACTGCACCAAATTTGAGAGCAGTTGAAAAGCTGCAAAATGTGTGGGATAAGTTTCAAGATTCAGTCCACGGTAGGTTCAGAGCAATTGATTTGCAAAAGGGAACCTTTATTACCTTATTTAATAGGAAACATTGCTAACTTGGTAGACATTTTATGCAGGGCTTCTGATGAGCGATGATTTAATGAAATCAGATTTCTGACAGTCATAACATGGAAGGAGGCCATTCAGACAGTTGAGTTTGCACTGGTTCCTGGTAAGAGCAATTCAGCTGAGACCTGCACATTCTTTCTCTTCAGATATTTATCCAGATCCCATTTGAACATTACAGTTGAATCTGCTATTGTTATTATTTCTGACAGTGCATTTCCAGACTCGCTGTGGAAACAAATACAAAATCCTGTGTTACTCTTGGTTATTCTGCTAGTCAACTTCATTCTGTGACTCCTAGTTCTTGACTAATCTGCCAGTGGGAACAGTTTCTCTTTATCTGCTCTTTCCAGATCCTTCATGATTTTTAAACTATCAGATCCCCTTGCATCCTCCACTGTCCGAGGAGAACAACCCCACTTCCTCTAGTCAACTAAGACTAGAGCATAAGACCGTAAGTAATTGCAGAATTGTACCCCAGTCCATCACACAGACCAGACTCCCGAGCAATGACTCCCAAGTATCATAGAAAGTACAACCATTTGACCCACCATATCCATTGTGCCTCACAATACAATCCCATTTGCCCGCATTAAGTTCATGGCCTACTATACTATGCCTTGGCTATTCAAGTGCCTGCCAAAGTGCTTCTTAAACATTGTGATTGTATTTGCCTCTACCTCATCCTCTGGCAGCATGTTCCAGGAATCATCTATACTCTCTACATAAAATCATTTCTCTCTGATCTCCTTTAATTGTGGGAAGCTGGTGTGGAGAGGATAAAATCCTGTTATGCAAACAGCCTTGGACCTGAAATGTTTACTGTTTTTTTTCACTGATGCTGCCAGATCTCTTGAGTGTCCAGCATTTTCTGTTAATTGCTCAGATTTCCAGCTTCTACTGTATTTTTTAATTTTAATTTACTGTTTTAATATACAGTGTCCCTGATTTGAAATGGCTGTCAATAATTGCAACCAAAATCTTCAGATAGTTTTTTTTTTTTTGGGTATGTTGCAGTCTCATTTTGTTTCTATCTTGTTATCTTTTGCTAGCATTTGATTTAAGCAGAAAGAAAGCTAGGATCTGCAGACAGGAGTTTGAACATGTCAAAAAAAAGAGATACGATTTGTTTAACCACTGTTTTGAGCATGTCTCAGTGAAAATTGATCAGGTCTACAAGATGCTGTGTCAGAATAGCAGTGCTCAGGTAAGCAGTATTTAACAACTGAGCTTTTTAATCATGAACCTTGTCTAACAAATCAAACATCTGGAAAAAATCTTGTTTGTTTCACTGTGTTTCATAAACACATAGGTAGGAATGGGAGTAAATCATGTGGCCGTTCAGGGCTGTTCTGCCATTCATCAAGTTCCCCACTGACCTACCACAGTGTCCTTTGCACTATCCACATTTCATTTAATTTCTTTGTATCCAGAAATGTATAGATCTCTGTTTTGACTGAAATCAGTGACAGCCTCTACAGGCTTCTGAGTTAGAGATTTCGAAACATTTACTACCTTCTGCATAATTTCTCATCTCATTTCTAAAAGGCTTATTCTGATTCTGCAAACTGCTATTTGGCTCCTCTGCAGGGAGAAATGTTATCCCTATATCCATCTTGTCTCTTGTGTAACATCCTATTCCACACCCCAAGTCCCTCATTTAGTCCCACACTCCAAGTCCCATTTATCCCCCCATCGCCCTTCCACTTATACAGGGGGGATGGGGAGAAGGCAGGAACAGGGTACTGATTATAGACAATAGGTGCAGGAGGAGGCCATTCGGCCATTCGAGCTAGCACCGCCATTCAATGTGATCATGGCTGATCATTCTCAATCAGTACCCCATTCCTGCCTTCTCCCCATACCCCCTGACTCCGCTATCCTTAAGAACTCTATCCAGCTCTCTCTTGAATGCATTCAGAGAATTGGCCTCCACTGCCTTCTGAGGCAGAGAATTCCACAGATTCACAACTCTCTGAGTGAAAAAGTTTTTCCTCATCCCAGTTCTAAATGGCCTACCCCTTATTCCTAAACTGTGGCCCCTTGTTCTGGACTCCCCCAACATTGGGAACATTGGCCTCTAACGTGTCCAACCCCTTAATAATCTTATACGTTTCGATAAGATCTCCTCTCATCCTTCTAAATTCCAGTGTATACAAGCCTAGTCGCTCCAGTCTTTCAACATATGATAGTCCCGCCATTCCGGGAATTAACCTAGTAAACCTACGCTGCACGCCCTCAATAGCAAGAATATCCTTCCTCAAATTTGGAGACCAAAACTGCACACAGTACTCCAGGTGCGGTCTCACTAGGGCCCTGTACAACTGCAGAAGGACCTCTTTGCTCCTATACTCAACTCCTTGTTATGAAGGCCAACATTCCATTGGCTTTCTTCACTGCCTGCTGTACCTGCATGCTTCCTTTCAGTGACTGATGCACTAGGACGCCCAGGTCTCGTTGTTCGTCCCCTTTTCTCAACTTGACACCATTCAGATAATACTCTGCCTTCCTATTCTTACCACCAAAGTGGATAACCTCACACTTATCCACATTAAACTGCATCTGCCATGCATCCGCCCATTCACACAACCTGTCCAAGTCACCCTGCAACCTCATAGCATCTTCCTCACAGTTCACACTACTACCCAGCTTTGTATCATCTGCAAATTTGCTAATGGTACTTTTAATCCCTTCATCCAAGTCATTGATGTATATCGTAAATTGCTGCGGTCCCAGCACCGAGCCTTGCGGTACCCCACTAGTTACCGCCTGCCATTCTGAACGGGACCCATTTATCCCCACTCTTTGTTTTCTGTCTGTCAACCAATTTTCTATCCATGTCAGTACCCTACCTCCAATACCATGTGCCCACTAATCTCCTATGTGGAACCTTGTCAAAGGCTTTCTGAAAGTCAAGGTATACCACATCCACCGGCTCTCCCCTGTCAATTTTCCTGGTTACATCCTCAAAGAATTCCAGAAGATTAGTCAAGCATGATTTCCCCTTCGTAAATCCATGCTGACTCGGAACAATCCTGTTACTACTATCCAAATGCTCCGCAATTTCGTCTTTTATAATTGACTCCAGCATCTTCCCCACCACTGATGTCAGATTAACTGGTCTATAATTTCCCGTTTTCTCTCTCCCTCCTTTCTTAATGGAGAATGATCAGCCATGATCACATTGAATGGCAGTGCTGGCTCGAAGGGCAGAATGGCCTACTCCTGCGCCTATTGTCTATATCCCTTCGTTTGGCTTTGCATTTCACTCCTGTTCTCTCCTTATCTGGCACTGCTTTGTCTCTTGTCACTTGCTCCACTCATCTGCCAATCCAAACCCCCAAATTTATATCCACCTGTCACTTGCCAGGCTTTGTCCTATCCCCACCTCTCTTTTTCAGCTTTCCCCCCCCCCCCATTATAATCATTGCAAAGAATGGTCTCGACTCAAAACGTTGCCTGTCAATGCATTCTCTCCACAGATGCTGCCTGAACTACCAAATTCCTCTTATACTATATTTTGCTTAAAATTTCAGTATCTGCAATTCCTTGTATGTCCACAATCATTGCTGTTTGACCATAAAACTTATTGATAAACAATAGACGATAGGTGCAGGAGTAGGCCAGTCGGCCCTTCGAGCCAGCCCTGCCATTCAATGTGATCATTGCTGATCATTCTCAATCAGTACCCCGTTCCTGCCTTCTCCCCATACCCCATGACTCCGCTATCCTTAAGAGCTCTATCTAGCTCTCTCTTGAATGCATTCAGAGAATTGGCCTCCACTGCTTTCTGAGGCAGAGAATTCCGGTTCAAAAAGTTTTTCCTCATCCCAGTTCTAAATGGCCTACCCCTTATTCTTAAACTGTGGCCCCTGGTTCTGGACTCCCCCAACATTGGGAACATGTTTCCTGCCTCTAACGTGTCTAATAATCTTATACGTTTCGATAAGATCCCCTCTCATCCTTCTAAATTCCAGTGTATACAAGCCTAGTTGCTCCAGTCTTTCAACATATGACAGTCCCGCCATTCCGAGAATTAACCTAGTAAACCTACGCTGCACGCCCTCAATAGCAAGAATATCCTTCCTCAAATTTGGAGACCAAAACTGCACACAGTACTCCAGGTGCGGTCTCACTTGGGGCCTGTACAACTACAGAAGGACCTCTTTGCTCCTATACTCAACGGCTGCTGGATGGAGTTCTGCTCTGGCAGGTTACTGTGCTTTGCAGATAATCTCCGAGAGCCTAAAATTAATTTACTCCCCCATCTCTACAACTATAGTAAGTTCAAGAAAAACCCTGTTAATTGTCAGCATTTCATCACAACATCTGAAACTCCAACAATCTTACAATGAAAATCACACAAATGTTGATTAACTTCAATTAGTCACAAAATCTGAAAGTTATTAGGGTTCCTTTGCATTCCTGCTGGTGAACATGTTTCCTGTGCATTCTTAACACTTGACCTAGTTGGATCATCCCAGCCCAACTTGGAGTCGACATCAATCAATATTGCATGAGAATGGATATTACAATCTGCCTACTTAACTCCTCCAGTGTGTGCACAATTTACATACTTTCAATATGTAATATGAATTGTACTAAAAATGAGAATTTGCAGTTCATGAGTGAAATCGGAAATGTGTATGTGCTCGGCCGGCCAAATTTGTGGCTGTGTTTCAAGCAAGCAGCTGTGAGCAACTTTCATTTGGCAGAAACTTTGTACAATTTTCCTTTGAGGAAAATCCAAAAAGGGCAGCTTATTACAATTACAGAACATTTAGTGTTTATCAATTCAATATCTTAGGCAAGGACAACAAATGTAACAATTTGTTTGATTTTTGCTAAATATTCTTGCAGATGAGTTAATGTAAAAAGCAGGAAGGGGAAAAATATAGGTTAGAAACTATATTTTTTAAAGGTAAAACTTACATGCAACCAGGAAAATTACAAGCATTACCATAGTTTTTTTGCCCCCCCACATTTCTGAAACTAAATGTATACATTAAAATGAGTTCCTTTAGATTAAAATTGCCATTTGGGAATAATTACAAACAAATGGTTAGATGCATTTCAAACCAAAGGCTTTAAATTGATTTTTGGTTTTCACATTATGTGAATAACATGATTTTTGCTGGGACCTGCCTACAAGGCTGTGTTCTCTTCTGTATAGGAAAATAACTGCAGATGCTGGTTCAAATCGAAGGTATCACAAAATGCTGGAGTAACTCAGCGGGTCAGGCAGCATCCCAGGAGAGAAGGAATGGGTGACGTTTCGGGTTGAGACCCTTCTTCAGACTGATGTCAGGGGAGGGGGTGGGACAAAGATAGGATGTAGTGGGAGACAGGAAGACAGTGGGTGAACTGGAAAGCGGGAGGGGAAAAGGAGGAAGGTGAATTGGAAAGTAGGAGGGGAAAGGGAGGAAAAACTCTGTTCCCCTTTCAGTCAAGAATGTTTAATTACCATTACAGTTAGCATCAGTAACTGAACAATGAAATTCTTACTTGCTGTTGTTTTATAAGCACATTAAAGCAACACAAGTAGTAAATATACAATATTCAATAATGCAAATTATCAGTAATATTAGGTAACCAGACCATAATAGTGTAAGCCAAAGTACATAAGGTAACCTGTACAAAGTCCATAGTAGTTTGGTGCTGAGGTAGAATTATGCAGTGATTCAAGAGTTGATGGGAAGAAGCTGTTCTTGTACCTGGAGTTAATGATCCTCCAGCTCCCGATGGTATTAGTGAGATGAGTGTGGCCGGGATGGAGTGGATTTTAGATGATATATCAGCTGCCTTCTAGAAGCAGCACTTCCTGTAGATCTCTTCAATGGTGGGAAGCTCATTATCGGTGGTGCACCAGGACTTTCTACAGCCTCCTTCATTCCTGGGCCTTCGAGTTCCCGAACAAGGCCATGATGCAACTAGTCAGTACCTATTAAATATCAATCTTTTAGAAAAGTAAAAGATATTCTTTCCTTTCCTAGGCATTCCTTAGTCCTGAAAACTCGGAAGAGCCTTATTTGGATGGTATCGGTTACAACTGTGTGGCCCCAGGGAAACGATTCATGCCTATGGATAACTTATCAGGAGGAGAAAAGTCTGTGGCAGCATTGGCATTGCTTTTTGCTATTCACAGGTAGACTGATAATTTCCTAATTTATTTGTAATTCAGAACAATCCTGCCTAATATCCATTTGTCATGATTCTCCTTGAATACAGTTCTCTTCAACTGATTCCTTGGTGGTGATGTTCCTCATTCAAACCATTTTAACAATATTGAAGCATCTGCAGATTCAACTATGGGAACAGTGTGATGGCCTTTACTCAATTAGTTGAGGCAGGTACTATCGTAATGTTTAAGAAACATTTAGACAGCTACATGGATAGAATGGGTTTAGAGGGATATGGGCCAAATGCAGGCAGGTAGGACTAGTGTAGATGGGGCATGTTGATCAGTGTGGGCGAGTTGGGCTGAAGAGCCTGTTTCCACACTGTAAAACTCTGAATTATATTTGAGATTATTAAAGAGCTGGGATATGGAACTGAATAGATCAAGCAAATAACAGAAAATAGGGATGTTGTTAAAGAGGTTGGTGTAGTCTTGGTGATTTGGAATCCCATTCTGAGTGAGAAGTGGAGACTTCAGGTCGAGTTGTGAAATAGAAAATAATTTAAGGTCAATTAGCCATTGTAAATTGCCTCCTTTGTGTAGGTAAATAGAAGGATCTGTGTAATAAGAATAAAATAACATGGGATTAGTATAAATGGGGGTTTGCTGATTAGCGCAGATTTAGTGGACTGGAGTACCTGTTTCTATGCTGTATCTATGAATCGGGAGCTGCAAAGTGATAAAAGTTAATAAAATACATACATTTGATAAACAGGGGGAAAACGATTGCAGATAAACGGAGATAATGGAAATAACAAATGTCAAACAAGTCAGAGCTACAAAAAGGCTGAAAAGAGTTGAGACCCAGGACAGAATGTTTTAAATACACAAAACATTTTTACATAGAAATATAAGGCTCGATCAATTAAAACATATAATGAAGTAGAGAGAATCTAGGGAATTGTCGGCCAGTGAGGCTCACATTAGTGGTAGGAAAGCTACTGGAGAGGATTGTTCGGTATATGATTTACTCCCATTTGGAAGATAATTTGCTAATTTAGGACAGCCAGCATGGCTTTATACGTGGCAGGTCGCATTTTACTAGCTTGATCAAGTTATTTGAGGTGACAAAGACCATGAGGTTAGGGTAGTGGATGTTGCCTACATTTTAACAAGATATTTGATAAAGTCCCTCATAGCAGGCTAATCAAGAAGATTAAGATGCACAGGATTAACAGTGACTTGTCGCACATGGATTCAGAAATGGCTTACTGATAGGAGGCAAGATTGTTGCACAAAACAATATTCAGGCTGGAGGTCTGAGTGGAGTTCCACAGGAAGCTGTGCTGGGAATTCTTGTGCTTGTAATATATAAATGACTTGGACATAAACATATACGGTCTGGTTAGTTTGAGCATTGTAGATGCTCACCATATTTATAAATGATTATGCTGATGGGGAAGAGAGCCATAAATCCAGGTTTGCCAATGGCTCATTGGTACATGGCATTGGAAAAATCTGTCTCTCCCTGAGGTCCCAGTTTCTAGCAGTGGCTGGGTCTAAGGGAATGCTTTTTCATGGAGACCAACAGGGCACTCTAAATTTTAGCAGACTTCCTGCCTGTTGAATTAGCACTGTGGTCCCATTCAAACGAATAGAACAAATCAATTACTGTGAGAAAGATAAGATCAGTTTGAATGTTTGGGTATCTCAAAGATATTCACAAAAATTAAAATACATTGAGACACCCTACTTTAACAGAAATGTGAGGTAGATTTACTGGACTGACACCTGGATTCTAAGGGTTTAAGAGCAACAAAATTGGAGAAATTATGATTGTATTCCTGAAATTAAAATATTTAGCTATTCAATTGAAGCTTTTAAATTGAAGAATCTGATGAGGTGAATAGAGAACCAATTCTGCTGTTAAGGTGTATCAGCTGAAACATTAGTCCCAGGACAGGTAATTGTTAACGTATTAAGGACTGTGTAGTTCAGGTCTATGCCATTCAGCCACAAGATCAGACAGACACAATGTGATCTTGCTGAATTGGTTGTATAAGAACCTCACTAGGGTCTCTTCTATATCGCGCAGCTCCGCTCTTGCTCCCTCTCCCCCACTCGCAACAAGGACAGAATTCCCCTCGTTCTCACCTTCCACCCCACCAGCCAGCGGATCCAACAAATCATCCGCCAACATTTCCGTCACCTACAACGGGACCCCACCACTGGCCATACCTTCCCTTCCCCATCCCTCTCTGCGTTCCGCAGAGACTGTTCCCTCCGTAACTCCCTGGTCCACTCGTCCCTTCCTACCCAAACCACCCCATCCCCAGGCACTTTCTCCTGCAACCGCACGAGATGTCCCTTTACCTCCCCCCTCAACTCCATCCAAGGACTCAAAACAATCTTTCAAGGTGAGACAAAGGTTCACCTGCACCTCCTCCAACCTCATCTATTGCATCCGCTGCTCTAGATGTCAACTTATTTACATCGGCAAAACCAAGCGCAGGCTCGGCGATCGCTTCGCTCAACACCTGCGCTCGGTCCGCGTTGGCCAAACTGATCTCCCGGTGACCGAGCACCTCAACTCCCCCTCCCATTCCCAGTCAGACCTTTGTGTCATGGGCCTCCTCCAGTGCCCTAGTGAGGCCCAGCGGAAATTGGAGGAACAGCACCTCATATTTCGCCTGGGCAGCTTGCAGCCCAGTGGTATGAACATCGACTTCTCCAACTTTAGATAGTTCCTCTGTCCCTCTCTTCCCCTCCTCCTTCCCAGATCTCCCTCTATCTTCCTGTCTCCACCTAAATCCTTACTTTGTCCCGCCCCCCTGACATCAGTCTGAAGAAGGGTCTCGACCCGAAACGTCACCCATTCCTCTTCTCTCCTGAGATGCTGCCTGACCTGCTGAGTTACTCCAGCATTTTGTGAATAAATACCTTGCTGAATTGGTTGATGGACTATACAATCCACTCCCATTTCTGTGTTCACTGAAGAAAGAAGCACGTTTTTTTAAAAAGAAAAAAAAACATTTTTTAAAAATAGCTGTCTGTTTCAGTTACCGGCCAGCCCCCTTTTTTGTACTTGATGAAGTTGACGCTGCTTTGGACAACACAAACATTGGAAAAGTAAGTAACCGTGTGCTGAAAAGTAGATTTCCCAGCAATCACTATAAGTCACTATTAATTTAGCAAAGAATTCTCAATATTCCAATTAAGCAGAGTGGATATTATCTTTTTGTAGCAGTTGATGTTCAGACTAAGATTTAAGACCACATAGAATTGCACCAATACCAGTATAATCTAGCAACTAATTCAAGGGATGTGATCCTTTGTGCGGAATGCTGCAGCTATTTTACATTGTGAAAGAATTTAGCTACTTAATTAGGACAAAATACAGGTTATAATCAAATGTAGATATACCCTTTCACAGAAAGCCTTTACTCATGGAGTAGTTGCCAGTGAATGTGATAAATTCCTAAGGAAAAAAGAGTGGAGCGATATAGAGTGAAGAATAACTTTGCCAAGTAATGAATCTATAGTCACCTGGTACTTTCCAGATTTTTCCTATTATTGGTCATTTTAGTGAATTAGCATTTATCAGTGTTTGGGTGGGAAATGGAACAAAAGCATAATTCCCATACATTCTCAACTTCCCTTTTAAAACTGTTATATTCTTATGCTCAGGTTACAAGTTACATCCGAGAACAATCCAAAAATAATTTTCAGGTGATTGTGATCTCACTAAAAGAAGAATTTTATTCAAAAGCTGATGCACTAATTGGAGTATATCCAGAGGTACTGTTTCAATCATGAAATTTATATTCCAATTATTTTTCGATATGCTGTTTGTGCGTTTCACCCGAGTTGTATTGATTGTATTGTATTGATTAAATGTATTGATTTGCCAACAAGAGACTGATCAGATCTAATTGTCCCTAGTATGTGTAGGATAGTGTTAATATGCGGGGAATCGTTGATCAGTACAGACTCGATGGGCCTGTTTCCGCACTGTTCTCTAAACTTAACTAAAATCCCTGGACTCTAGGAAATTTAGCATAGAGTGCCAAAAGTCTGGAAGTGTTAGATGCATACACTAGCCATATTTAAGCTGGATTTAGACTGCTGTCTGAACAAGTAAAGAATAGAGGGAAATGAACCCTGTCGAGGCAAATAGGATTAGTTTAGATTGGCATCATGGTCAGCACAGACAAGGTGAGCTGAAAGGCTGGTACCTGGATCATACTGATCTGTACAATTCTGTTTTCCAAACTCCCAACAATTCAATTTGTTCGCTTGTAAATCCCACTTTATTTGGATGCATATAGAAGGATATATTTCCATTGCCTTTGGCTAAAAGCCTCATTATTTACAATACCTCTGATCTTTCTGGGGAAAATTCCAGCTATTCACTTGAGTTGTATCCAGTGGCCAAGTCCCATTCACGTCATCAGTGCTCTCAATGAAAGGTGTAACAATTTCAATATTCAGAGGTTTAAATAGTATATCCTCAATCGCAGTCTACTCTGTAGTTGTATATTAGATAAATTAGTTAAACACAAAAATGTTAACATTTAGTTTCTTTTGCAGCAAGGCGAATGTATGTCCAGTCAACTTTTGACCTTTGACCTTACCCTTTACCCTGAAAATACCAAAATGGAAGAGAGGCAACAGCTTGAGGAAGACTAAAATAACATCTACATTGGTTTAACGCATTGAGAGAAACAGTTACATTTCTATTGACATCTTTAAACATGGTAGTTAACTCTTGTTTGCAAGACTGTGAACAAGAAATAGTTATACTCGTATTCATAATTTTGCAAGTTTTGGTTGCTCTAAAATTTAAAGAGAAAAGCAATAATAAGTGTTTAATTAATGTAAGATTGAATTGACCAGTTACTACTTGGCTATTAATTGTTCAGTTCCTCCATCTCTAAATTTTTTTTTTTAAGTGCCGATAGTTAATCAATTTCAGAAAACTCAAATAAAATCTTTCTAGATATACCACAATATTGTGCTTCGTGCAGAGAACACAATAATCACATTTATCCTTAAATAATTGAGCTGCCATAAAATGAAAAGTATTAAGAATGGTTTCATTGAAGGGTTTATGATAGATTTTAAAATCCGCACTGTTGTTAATATAGTATTTCAGCATTAGGGGAAAAAGATTCAGAAAACTTTTAATTTATTAATAATAAGTCACATTCTTACTAGTTTTGCAGTTCATGTTTGCTCCCTATTAAAGATTGCCAGTTAGTCTTCCCCTTTCATGAACCTGTTTTCATTGCCATAATGCCAGCTACAAATTATTATAAACCTATACTGCAGGATTCAGATTAAATATGGCCCATGTATGCAGTAGAATCCAATTGTTACTTTTATTTAAACATTAGGCACTTTTTGGCTAACATCAACACAAAATAGATCCCTGAAATTATCCTAACAATGGTACAATAGCAGACCCAAAATGATGGATCCATGGATCAAATACTAATGTCTGTAATGCTTTGCATTTTACAGAAGCAGTTGAACTGAAAACATTGTCTCCATTTTCAATTACATTTAAAGCCTTTAATTTTGTTTCTTAATGCATATTACTTTTCTGCTCATGTATTATCTAAACATATGTATATTTAATTTGATTTTAAATTGCAGTTCGATATTTAATGTCTGGATGATAGACTTCTTTGATTTTTGTGCTTCGAAGTTAAAATAATTTAAAGTAATCTTAAAAGTGGAGGTGTCAATTTACAACACTAAATACCAGAAAGGAATAATGGCCAGTATAATCAACCCAGGAAAAAAAATCAAACTAATGGGAGAAAACAAATGTCAGAAAATAGAGGGAGAGCCCTTTAAAAATGAACAGAAGCATTGCCTGTACATTAAGCGGCTGATAGACAAAGGGCAAAAGAGATGTGCAGTGACATTGTCCCAGGACATGCAGGCAGGAAAAGCAGAAGAGGATACCACAAAAAAAAGACCAGCAAGGCAGCAGAAACAAGCAAAACATGATTAGTTGTGCAAGAAACATGTCACAGATTGTGGATTGATGCATGAAGATATATAGGATCTAAAAGATAATAGTCAGAAATGTTACGTTTTAAATTAGTGATTAAGCAATGCTATATAGTTTTGCATTTTTTTATTGAAAAGTTGGGAAATGTCATTTTTCTTGTATTCGACACATTTTCTCAAAATAAAAGTTGAGTTCTCTGTTTACGATTTACACTATAGAAAATTAAAAAGTCAATGTTAACACCATGTATTAATCAAAGCCAGTGCCTTGTGTTGCACATAAGAACATATGATCCGGGGTGGCTTTTGTGAGTACTTCAACTATGTTGAGCAGGCACAATGACATATTCTTGCTCAGTTGATTTTCAAGGTTTCAGCTCACAACAGTATGATTCGTGTCAGAGTACACAGATAGAGGTGGTAATTTATAAACATTCAGTGAAACTATTTCCACACTTATCAAGAGACAAAGAAAAATCAGGCAAATTATTCTTTAAATTTCTCATCCAAACCTAAAAATAATTCACTTACCTATTTCTACTTGTTCTACTTCATGTGGTGAGTCTGCATATTACCAAACTAAAAGACATTATCTTCTGATGAGGTATTGCAGTCAAAACTTTTATTGAAAAAGTACATATTTTTAATGCATCATTTCCTAACATAAACAAATGTGAAAGTCATTTTTAAGAACATATTTAAAAAACAAAATCAGGCATAATGCAACATATCGTGAATGCGTGTATTCTCCTTCATGGATTATTCCAGTTAAATCTGTATACCATTAGAAATTATCATGGATGTCTTATAATGTGAATATGTTGCAACAGAAATTGTATTACTTTATCAATCCCTGAGAGGGTCCAATAGTATAATTATTTTAAAGTCCATTTACTTGCTGATTTTTAGGCATCACCGAATGACCAAAGTTAGTAAGCATGCAGGTTGGTATACAGAAAAAACTTTGTAAATGCCATGGGGCATGAGTTATGATTTATAACACTGTATAATTAAACATTTGCAATGATTTAACAGTATATGCCTGGAATAAGGATGTACCCGACCAAAAGGCAGGCATAGCTTGGGCCCATGGCTAATCTTTTAATTTGGAAAAAGTGGGAGGAGTCAAATAGAAGTTGAGGGCGAGTTCAGGTTCCACTAGGTGGTGGAGTGTTAGTAAAGGGAAATTGGTTGGGTCAAAATCAAGTCACTTTCAAAAGGTTACGAAATTTGTCAAGACGAAATGTGGTCAAAATCTGTAAGCTGATAGACCTGCAAGCTGCTTAACTGTATAAAAGCAATACATTTATACATAATCTGCACTGTACTGGATCTTTAGAGTACCGTGGAAGAACCATATGTCATAAGATATTAGGAGAGAGAATAATTTACAGGTCTACAGGGAAAGAACAGGAATACTTACACAATCGCTCTATTGGGTCTTGGCACAAACTTAACAGCCCCCTCCTGTGGTACTATGATTCTACGTTAACCAGGCCAGTTGATACCAAAACCATTTGTGCAGATCGAGGACAATTTTGACCACCACAAAAAATCTTCAACCAACTAATATGGTCAAGGTAAAAAAATGTGTCAGATAAAAATCAAACAGTAGACCAATTGATAAGATTAAAATAATCTTAATATAAACTGAATCAAGTAGAGCATAGAACAGTACAACACAGGAATGGGTCCTTTGGCCCACAATGATCTGAACATGGCCAAATTAAACTAATCTCATCTGCCTTGACATGATCCAAATCCCTTTATTCCCTGCAATTCCATGTATCTCAATAAAAGAAAAACATAGAACAAAATGGCAAAGAAATATGGGTTCTGAAGCATTTAGTTTTGAAATAAATCAACTTTTTTTTCTTCAGTCATACATATATACCATAATGTTTGGGATAAAGACCCATCATTAATTTATTTGCCTCTACTCCACAATTTGAGATTTGTAATAGAAGAAAATCACATGTGGCTAAAGTGCACATTGTCAGATTTTAATAAAGGCCATTTTTATACATTTTGGTTTCACCATGTAGAAATTACAGTAGTATTTATACATCGTCCCCCCATTTCAGGGCACCATAATGTTTGGCTATGTCATGTAAATGAAAGTAGTCATGTTTAGTATTTTGTTGCATATCCTTTGCATGCAATGACTGCTTCAAGTCTGTGATTCATGGACATCACTAGTTGCTGGGTGTCTTCTCTGGTGATGCTCTGCCAGGCCTGTATTGCAGCCATCTTTAGCTTATGCTTGTTTTGGGGGGCTAGTCCCCTTCAGTTTTCACTTCAGCATATAAAAGGCATGCTCAATTGGGTGATTGATTTGGCCACTCAAGAATTGACCATTTTTTCGTTTTGAAAAACTACTTTGTTGCTTGAGCAGGATGTTTGGGATCATTGTCTTGCAGTAGAATGAACCACCAACCAATGAGTTTTGAGGCATTTGTTTGAACTTGAGCAGATCATAATCATACTTTATTAGCCAAGTATGTTTTGCAACATACGAGGAATTTCATTTGCCATAGTCATAACAATAAAAAACAGAACACACAAAATACATTTTAATATGAACATCCACCGCAGTGACTCCTCCGCATTCCTCAATGATGGAAGGCAAAAAAAAGTTCAATCTCTTTGTCCTCCAGCGGTCAGGGGCCTCTAACCTTGACGGCACACTCTTACTCCCGTAGCCGGCTATCGGGTCTTCCTCATCAGGTCGATCAAGCTCCTGCATCGGGGGGGAATCTCAGCTCCCGCGCGCCGAGAGATCTACCCCGGGTTGGGGCTAGTCGAACTTTGTGCGACTTCAGAGCTTCCCGACCTCGGTCTCAACCCGAGACTGCAAGCTCCTTGATGTTAAAGTCCACAGGCCATGGTTAGAGTGTCGATCCCAGGCAAGGAATTGCAGGCTCCGATGGCAAGTCCACATCCCCGTGGGGGGCTCAAAGTCAGTTGTGGGCAAGGCCTCCAGCTCCAAGATGTTAGGCCGCAGAGCGACCGAAGATACGATCCAGAAAACAATCGCATCTCCGGCAAGGTAAGAGATTGGAAAAAAGTTTCCCCCGACCTCCCGCCCACCTCCCACAAACCAGAGAACATTAACACAATACTTTTTAAACACGCCAAAAATTTTAAAAAGGCAGACAGTAGGCGAGGCTGCCATCAAAGCGCCACCTGGTGCGGATAGGATGTTATACACCAGCATTCATTATGCTACTACCATCAGCAGTTGTATCATCAATGAAGATAAATGAGCCAGTACCTTCCGCAGCCATACATGCCCAGGCCTTAACACCCCCACCACCATGTTTCACACACGAGATGGTATGCTTTGCATCTTGGGCAGTTCCTTCTCTCCTCCATACTTTGCTCTTGCCATCACTCTGATATAAGTTAATCTTCGTCTCAATTGTCCACAAGACCTTTTACCAGAACTGTGGTTGCTCTTTTAAAGTACTTATTGATAAACTTTAACCTGGCCATCCTATTTTTGCAGCTAACCAGTGGTTTGCATCTTGCAGTGTAGCTTTTGTATTTCTATTCATGAAGTCTTCTGTGGACAGTGGTCATTGACAACCCCACACCTGACTCCTGAAGAGTGTTTCTGATCTCTCTAAAATCATTAAGAAAATAACTCCAATGAATTTTCAGTGTAAGAAAATAACTGCAGATGCTGGTACAAATCGAAGGTATTTATTTCACAAAATGCTGGAGTAACTCAGCAGGTCAGGAGGCATCTCAGGAGAGAAGGAATGGGTGACGTTTCGGGTCAAGACCCTTTTTTAGACTGATGTCAGGTGGGCGGGACAAAGGAAGGCTATAGGTGGAGACAGGAAGATAGAGGGAGAACTGGGAAGGGGGAGGGGAAGAGAGGGACAGAGGAACTATCTAAAGTTGGAGAAGTCAATGTTCATACTGCTGGGCTGCAAGCTGCCCAAGCAAAATATGTGGTGCTGTTCCTCCAATTTCCGCTGGTACTCACTATGGCACTGGAGGAGGCCCATGACACAAAGGTCAGACTGGGAGTGGGAGGGGGAGTTGAAGTGCTCAGCCACCGGGAGATCAGGTTGGCGGACTGAGCGAAGGTGTTGAGCGAAACGATCGCCGAGCCTGCATTTGGTTTCGCCGATGTAAATAAGTTGACATCTAGAGCAGCGGATACAATAGATGAGGTTGGAGGAGGTGCAGGTGAACCTCTGTCTCACCTGGAAAGACTGTTTGGGTCCTTGGATGGAGTTGAGGGGGAAGGTAAAGGGACAGGTGTTGCATCTCCTGCGGTTGCAGGGGAAAGTGCCTGGGGATGGGGTGGTTTGGGTAAGAAGCGACGAGTGGACCAGGGAGTTACGGAGGGAACGGTTTCTGCGGTACGCAGAAAGTGGAGGGGATGGAATTTTCATATCACTTATATGAAAGGTCTGTCTTGTACAATTGCTGAAGCAATATTGCCCGCTATAAACTTATTTGGTTAGCCTCAGTCCACATCACTGATATGGCAGCAGAAAACCTGTGGACCCTGCCATGATCACATCACTTCCAGGCCATCATGAGAAAAGCTGCTAATAAAAGCTTTTTTTTTTAATCCAAAAAATTCATAAATCAACAAGCCTCTGTTGCAATCCGAGGAAAGTTGGCAAAAGGCACATAAAAGTAAACATTTAACCAACATTAACCAACAGTCCGGATGCATTGACCACAGATTGGTGCCATTGGAGCAATGGATAGGACTGAAAGATTCTGTTGCTCTATGAAGAACCTATACTTAGATTTATAGTTTATGCTTACAAAACTGCTGCTTTAAAGCGGTACAAATCAATTTAAAGTTTCATATAAGTCCAGCCAAATCAGAATAGGATTAACAAATCCAAATTTGAAAGATGATGACATTTGTGATTCATTAAATGATAATTCAGTAGCACTTGAATGTTAGCAACCACCATAACATACAGCCCGTACTCACGCATCAATGTATTTTCCAAAATACCTAAAAATTTAGGGTTTGAAATCAATGGATACAAATTTTGCAAGCAGAGTAAAATCCATTGATGTGACTATTTAGTTCACTTAGCACTTCTAAAAAGGGAAATATCAGAATACAAGCTTTTTATTTACAAAGTTAAGTTTAGCAGATATGAATTTCATCAATCTTGTTGACCACATAATAACACAAAGGAACTATCAAAACTGCTTTCAGATTCCTTTCTGAAATTGGTGGAGTTGGAAAAAGTACCCATGAAATAAAGGTTCTTTGAAAAATGAATCAAAAGATAACTGCTTAGAAATAATATCAAATTGCACAGTGGTTTAACATATGTGTTGGAATTTATTGTTTGCAATAATAAAGCACTTGAAAAGGGATCCAGATTTATTTAAAATATGACACAAACAGACGGGTGTGAATGACAACAAATAGTGTGCAAGCTCATTTTGATTATCATTTAAGCAAAACCCTACTGCCCATATAAGCCCCATAATTAGCAATGCAAGATTTCAATTTAAGACCTGACCTTACTGGACAGAGACTAAGGTATCCATCTTTTTCCAGCATGATTTCCTCTCAGTGACTGCTCACATGCAAACACCACTTCATATCACCCTCACTTTTGATGTCAGTGCCCCCTGGTTTTCTGACCACTGTCCTCAATCCACATAGCTCCCTGACCTCTTACTCCAATCACCCAGTTGCCTCCTCCACTCCAATTATTACCCTCTACCCCAATTTATCAAGTAACTCATCCTCAACACCCAATCATCCCCACGGCAAGCACATTTTAGTTGAAAGATACAGAGCGGAAACAGGCGCTTTGGCCCACCGGGTCCATGCCCGACCTGCGATTCCCACACTTACACTATCTACACACGCTAGGGTCAATTTACAATTATACCAAGCCAATTAACATACAAACCTGTATGTCTTTGCAGTGTGGGTGGAAACCAAAGGTCCTCGAAAAAACCCACGCAGATCATGGGGAGAATGTACAAACTCTGTACAGATAGCACCTGTAGTCATCATTTTTTCCAATTGCATTCGCAATTGAACATACTATCCTATTTGCTACTGCAGCTGGTCACCCTTTCGTTCATCCAAAAGGTTTCCACAACAGGAATCTATCCTCACACCAGCTTCTCCCAATTCAAGTCCCCACGACTGTAATTATTTCCCACATAATCCAAGATGACTTCGTTGATTCTGCATTATCTTCACAACCAATGTTCATTTAACCTTTTATTGTTCTCTCAAGCAAATATACATCCACCAATGTGAGCTAAAAGGCCAAGCAAATATCCTTTCATATTGAATGACTGTTTATTGGCCAAGTATGTACACATACAAGGAATGTGCCTTGGTGCTCCGCTCGCAAGTAACAACATGAACATACAGTAAACAATTAAGAATAAAGCATAAAACATTAAGAATACATTACAGTTTAAACATGTGAGTGAAATAAACCAGAGGAAAAAGAGACTACAGACTTTTGGTTATTGAGAAGAGCTACTACTCAAGAAAAAAAAGCTGTTTTTATGTCTGGCTGTAGCTGCTTTTTACAGTCCGAAGTCGCCTTCAAGAGGGAAGTGCTTCAAAGAGTTTGTGGCCAGGGTGAGAGGGGTCAGAGATGATCTTGCCCGCTCGCTTCCTGGCCCTTGCAGTGCACAGTTCGTCAATAGGGAGGAGGTTGCAGTCAACAACCTTCTCAGCGGATCCAACAATTCGTTGCAACCTCCGGATGTTGTGCTTGGTGGCTGGGCCAAACCAGACCATGATGGAGAAAGTGAGGACGGACTCTACGATGGCACTATAGAATTGTACCATCATTGCCTGTGGCAGATTGTGTTTCCTCAGCTGCCGCAGGAAGTACATCCTCTGTTGGGCCTTTTTGACTGTGGAAGTGATGGTGGCCCCCCCATTTAAGGTCCTTGGAGATGATGGTTCCAAGGAAGTTAAATGACTCCACAGATGTGACTGTTGTTGTTGATGGTGAGTGGGGGTAGGGGAGGGGGAGCTCTCCTAAAGTCTACAATCAGTTCCACTGTCTTAAGAGCATTAGTTGTTGCGGTTGTTGCGATGGCACCAGGACGCCAGCTGTGTCACTTCCTGTCTGTAGGCAGATTCCTCCCCATCCTGGATCAGTTCAATCAGGCTTGTGTCATCCGTAAACTTGAGAAGCTTGACAGAGGAGTCTGTGGAGGTGCAGTCGTTGGTGTAGAGAGAGTAAAGGAGAGGGGAGAGTACGCAGCCTTGGGGTGCTCCTATGCTGAGGGTCTGCGGGTCCGAGATGTGCTTTCCCAGCCTCACATGCTGCTTCCTGCCTGTCAGGAAGTTGATGATCCACTGACAGAGGGGTTGAGGCACAGTCAACTGGCATAGTTTGGAGTGTAGTAGCTCTGGCACAATGGTGTTAAATGCAGAGCTAAAGTCCACAAACAAATCCTGGCATAAGTCCCCTTGCGGTCTCGGTGCTGGAGGATGAAGTGCAGGCCTAGGTTGACTGTGTCATCCACCGATCTATTGGCCCGGTATGCAAATTGCAGAGGGTCCAGCAGGGGGTTGTGTTGTTTTCCAGCTGGGCCAGCACAAGTCTTTCAAAGGTCTTCATGACTACAGAGGTCAGTGCGACAGGCCTGTAGTCATTAAGACCAGTGATTCTTGTCTTTTTGGGTACAATAGTGGAGACTTTGAAGCAGGCAGGGACAGTACAGGTTTGCAGGGACTGGTTGAAAATGTCTGTGTAGACCGGTGCTAGTTGTTCAGCACAGAGCTTGAGGGTAGAGGGGGAAACACTAATAATAGGGATATTCTCCATGTTCAAAGGCAATTCATGTTAAACAGCAAAATCAGCTTCTTGCAGCACATTTCTTAGACAAAGAACATTACAACAGATGCTCTGAGGCATAAAAACATCACGTCCTGACAAGTATTTTCTCGCTCTCTGTATTATTCTGCCCATTCCTGTCATTCTGAATCCAACTTTGTTAATATTTGTCAAAACATTAGGTTCCTTAAATACAACTTATCAATTATCTTACCGAATAAAAAATGCACCTTCACGACTTACCTGTCCACAACCTGCACTTTATCCCTTATTTGAGAGAAATACAATTACACTTTAAACTTCATACTCCAAATCTAACTACTTTCATCTACAAACTATGAATACTGAGATTTAAATTAAATGTCTTTCATAAACACAGTTGCTTTTGTCAGCATCTATGTTACAAAAATTAGGCTGGAATTTGTAACAAGGTCATTGCTACATTAGTGCTTTAAGTGGTACGTACTGAAGTTGTAAAATGCATTTTGTAAATGCAGTGATTCCTACCTACCCCTCTTCCCTCCTCCACCCCCACTGACAGTCATTTGTCTTCATTAAAAGGTTCTACAATATTTAAAAAACCAAGGAGCACCATACCAGAGCTGGTAATTTTCATGCACAATTTGCAAAGCCACTCCCCATATTATCAGCTTCCCATTTACAAATAGGACAGGACAAGAAGTTAAATGTCTTCATTATATCCATTTCTATTTTGCAATAAGAAATACGCAATTCAAATAGGACAGGCGGTCTTCCACCTTGTTTGCAAAACTAGACCCTGTAGGAAAATTCTGATATTTCAACTCAAGTTAAACAGGAGTTACAACAACAAACAGATTATTCAACATTCATACATTTTCAATAGCCATTTAATAAAAACAAAAGTAAAAAAACGTAACCAATAGCTAGATGTTTTACCATGTGGTAAGATAGTTACAATATCCAGGCTTCGTACCAAGAGGCATCACAATAAATAGTTACGTTCACAAAGGCAAAAAGTCCAGTGATTTGTATTTAATGATAGTAACAACTGCACAACAGTGACAAAGTACTGTTCTCATTCTGCAGAAAAAGTTACCGGTCATTTATGCTCATCCAAATATAGTTCACGGACACTTTGTGATGCATTCAACATCATGGAATAAGATTTGGCACTTCGGTGAAGGTGCTTTATAGCAATTTATGATCCTCCAAAATCTGTATCTGCAATGAGATTTAATTTTGTAAAAAATATTCCTGCCATTCAGAATGACTGTACAAGCTATTTTCTTCCTTACAAATAATTATAATTTTCCCATCTTACTGTTCTTGTTCAGTCTTACATTTGCTTATCCGTTTTAACACTAATTCCTTATTGGTTCTCTTCATGGTCTCAGTGGATGAAAACACCAGCTTCTTTGCTGATAAGGAGTTTAAAACAAAAGGGCTCCAGATTATTTCCTTGGCAAATTAGTTTTTAGTCCATGCCAAATTGCCTCTTTTTTTGTGATTTACATTTCTGATGGTTACTGTCATGCAGTGATATGCCAGATCATTGTAATGAATTCTGGGGAGTTGGAGTATAAAGAATATTGAACTATGTTATGAAATTCAGGAGATCTGGAATTTACACAGAATCATGGAAAATCAAAGCAATCAAGTCATTTCAAGCAACAAATGGCTGGCAGCACAAAAACATTAAACTATTTCACGTCCAGCCTGAGGAGTAAATAACTGCAAAACCAGTCAACCAAACTTCCAAAGATCACCCTCCTCCAGCTCGTCTCTTCACATTCACTTCACAGCCATCTAAAACCTTCCCATCCGTAAATTTGTCCAAATGTCTTTTAAAAGTTGTAATTGTATATGCTTGCTTCTCAGGCAGCTCATTTGAGATACGGACTACTCACTGAGTGGAAAAAGTTTGCCCTGAGAGATCCCTCTTAAATCTCTTTCCTATCACCTTAAGCCTAAAGCCCCGAGTTTTAGAATTCCTCTACCGAGAGAAAAAGACAACGGGTGTTCACAAAATCTTTTGTACATTTGTTGAAAATGTACCATTTCCTTTCCGGATCCTTTTTTGAGTTACGTCACCATTTTCATCTTGTTTCCGCTTTACGCAATCTGAACATGATGTTCCTGCAATATCAAGGCAAAAATGGTTAGGAATTTTACTACCAAAAAAGCATTACAAATTAATTATAAATCGTGAATAAAATAAATAAATAATTCCTGGTGTAAAGTCATTGCCCCGGCACATGACCTCATATTTTCTCTCCACAAATGTTATAAATCCTGAATATTATTCCCAGCAATGTTTATTTACAGCATCTGCAACATTTTATTTTTGGAATCAGTGAGGATTAAGTGCAAAATTTCTAGAAGGCAAGTTGCACCATTTCCTTCACGTCAGTCATGGCTTTATACAGACATAAATTATAGAAGATAGAACAGGACAGCACCGAAGCAGGCCCATTGGCCCACGATTTATGCGCTAAACATGATTTTTTATTTTTTATTTTTAGATTTAGATTCTACAGCGCGGAAACAGGCCCTTTCGGCCCACCAAGTCCGCGCCGCCCAGCGATCCCCACACATTAACACTATCCTACACACACCAGGGACAATTTTTACATTTACCCAGTCAATTAACCTACAAACCTGCACGTCTTTGGAGTGTGGGAGGAATCCGAAGATCTCGGAGAAAACCCACGCAAGTCATGGGGAGAACTTACAAACTCCATAGTCAGGATCGAACCTGAGTCTCCTGCGCTGCATTCGCTGTAAGGCAGCAACTCTACCGCTGCGCCACCGTGCCGCCCTTAATGATGCCAGCAATCTAATCAATTCCGCCTGCAAGTGAACCGTGTCCCTCCATTCCCTGCATATTCAAGCATCTTCCTAAAAGACTTCAACACCACCACCATCCCTGGCAGCATTCAGGCACCCTTCACTCTTATGTAAAAAAAACATGCCCTGCACATCTCCTTTAATCTCCCCCCCACTCTCACCTTAAAGCAAGGCGAGCTAATCCTTGACATTTCCACAATGGGGAAAAGGTTCTGAATATCTACATGCGTTGCCTAATTTTATATAATTGTATCAGGTCTCAGCCTTGACACTCCAGAGAAAACAATCTAAGTTTGTCCAACTTCTCCTTATAGCTAATATCCTCTAATCCAGGCAGCATTCTAGTAAATCTCTTCAGCACCCCCTTCAAATGTGGCCACGCCAAAGTTTTATAAAGCACTGCAACGACTCCCTGACTCGCACACTTGAGCCCCTATGGATGATGAAGGCAAGCATACCATACACCTTTTTTACCACTCTAACTGCTTGTGTTGCTACTTTCAGGGAGTTATGTTGCACCCCAAGATCGCTCTGTACATCAATGCTGTTAAGTGTCCCGCCATTAACTGAATAATTTCATTTCACATTTGATCTCTCAAAGTGCAACAATGGTTGTCAAACCCAAGGAAAAAAGTTCAATTATGTGTTTCATATATTTTGTATGTTTCTTTAATTTTATAATTTAACTTTATTTGAATAACATTCAAATGTCTTGGACGATCAGAGATACTTAGCAACAAAGAGCCGTCACCTTTTCTAGGCCGCCATATCCAAATCCATAGACATAGACTATATATCCAAGTCCATATATATATATATATATATATATATATATATATATATAGACTATATCCAAGTCATTGCCAACTGCCCCTGGGCAAGTCTCATCCTGCATTTGATTTTGCCACAAATATGACGTCATTCTTTAAATCAGTCACCACAAGCTTTGCTCTGCTAAACTTCAATGTTCCTTATAAACTATATTCATGTTCTCGATAGAACAAAGCTTTTGACATTTCCACCATGTTGAAATTGTACATTTCCACACTTATCAAGTTCACTCTTCACCAGAATCGTAATTCCAAAAACAATTAATTGAATGGAATTGAATTGAATCTATACATCACATTTATTCTACCATTCAATCACTTAAAACAAAAATCATAGAAAAATAAAACCTTTGATCATTACTTAAACATTTATCCTTTTTAAAAAAATCATGACAATCCAATGACATAGACACTTGGTTTTTAATTTTTTAAATAGCACACAATGGTCAAAATAAATTAATGTAAACTAAAATTTCCTCTTTATGTTGACATGGAAATAACAAACTCTCCCCTGGATATCATAATTTGATAAAGAACTTCTACCTTCATTGCATGAATATTCAATTAAATTAAAATTTTATTCCACTTGCATTTTCCAGGACATATAATTTCATCCATCCACATTCCTCATTGCCTTGTGTGAAATGACCAGTGCCGTCAAGAGTTGCACGATACCATTTCAATCTCATTTAATTTTAAATTTAGGACATGCAGTTACCTCAATACATTTGTTCCTTATTATAACATAATTTTATTCCGAGTTATAGGGTAGTTGGATTGCTATTTCATATTTCCTTACCAATAGATAGATTTGTACTATCTGCAGAAGAACTATCTGAAAAAAAAGTAATAATTAGTAATTAGATTAAAAGTTTTTGTTGAAACCTTATGAAGTACAACATTTACTAAAATAAAATATCTTCAAGTTTATTTTACTTACTAGAAGAGTATCTCAGCTAATTTTCTTAGGAAACTCAGTTACCACATGCTACAAGTTCTATACAGAATTGTGGATGGAGTCCTCAGCCATGTCTCCTGCATTCCCCCACAGGTCTATTCTTGCATCCCTCTATCTCCTCATACAGTAGTGATAGAGTTTCCCTGGTCCTTTTACCTTTCATCCTACCAGCCTTCGCATCCATCACATCACACTACAACATTTCTGCCACTTCAACGTGATCCTACCATCAGTCATATCTTCCCTTCCTTGTCCATCTCTGCAACAACCAGTCTCTCTGTGACTCCCTGGTTCATTCATCCCTTCCTCACCCACCTCTCTCCCCAGGACCTTTCCCTTGCAATGACAGAAGGTGAAACACCTGTCTCAGCACCCCCTCCCTTACTGCCATTCAAGGACCTAAACAGGTGAAATAGAGGTTTCTACACACCTCCAACCTTATCACTTGCATTCAGTGCTCTCTCTACAGCCTCCTCTCTACATTAGTGAGACCAAGCCTAGACTAAGCAAGTTTCATCAAACACTTCCACTCTGTCCACCAGGGCCAGCTGGAACTCCATTGTTAGCTACTTCAATACCCTTCGCATTCCGACCCGTCTATTCCCGATCTTCTCCACTACCAGAGTGAGGCCACATCCAAACAGAATAGTAGCTCATATTCTTCTTGGATTGCCAACAACCCAATGGCACAAGCATGGAATTCTGCAATTTCAGCCAAACCGCTCAACTATTCTCTTTATTTCTGATCTATCCAGGATCTCATACACATACATTTCTTTCCACTCCCCTCGCCCCTGTCACCCGGTTCATTTCCCTCCCTCCACCTATTCCTTCTGCTCATCATGTTTCCCTATGCTCTCTGGTCCCCAGTTTACACCACCCACCCCATCCCTTTTCCCATCTACCCCCCACACAACTCCCGCTGGTTCTACACTTTACTCAACTTCAATTCCTATCAGATACCACCACATGCAGCTGTCTTCTCCACTCATCTCCTCCAGTTATTATGACCATCTCCAGCCTTTTCTCACCCACTCGACTCATCTGCTAAAAATGCCTATTTTCCTGGATCCACCTATCAATTTTTCTTGCCCCATCCCTCCCCCTCACTTCTTTCTACCGGTTGTCTCCTCTCTATTCTCATCTTGAGTAAGGAAAAATTGATCTAACTAATTTTGTATATGGCACACAAATGCAGATGGTGAATGGAATGAAACATAGAAAATAGGTGCAAGAGTAGGCCATTCGACCCTTTGAGCCAGCACTGCCATTCAATATGATCATGTCCGATCATCCAGAATCAGTACCCCATTCCTGCTTTCTCCCCATATCCCTTAATTCCGTTAGCCCTAAGAGCCACATCAAACTCTCTTGAATACATATTCACGAATGCATAGGCTGGCTGATGGGGTGCTAATCAAGTTGATTGTCCTGCCGAATTAGGCCAGTGTGTGATTCGGAGAGGAACCTGGAGGTGATGCTCCCATGTTCATAAGTTTATGTAATAGGAGCAGAATTAGGCCATTCAGTCCCTCAAGCCATTCAATCATGGCTCTCCCTCCTAACACCATTCTTTTGCCTTCTCCCCATAACTCCTGAAACCTATACTAATCAAGTTAAGCTTTTTGATAGTTGTTGGCGCTATATTGATCCAGGCAAATCGTGTGTTCCATTAACCTGACGGATGAAACTGTGTATCATGGTCCTCCACAGATGCTGCCCCGACCCATTGAGATGCTCCAGCACTATCTTTTTGCTCAAGATTCCAGCATCTGCAGTCTCCTGTCTAGTGTATAACATAGCACAGAAACAGGCCATCAGCTAACTTAGAGCATGCTGACTATCGACCACTTGTTAACGCTGATTCTACATTCATCCCATAGAATCTCATTGCAATTTACAGTGGTCAATTAATCAGCACATCTTTGGGAAGCGAGAGAAAATCAAAGCACCTCAGGGAAGCCCATGTGGTCACAAGGAGGGTGTGCAAGCTCCACACATAGAGCACTCAAGGTCGCTACTGAGCCTAGGTCTTCCTCACTGTGAGGCACTAAATACCATTCTGCGGCCCAATCTTGACTCAGTATTTGCAACATTACATTTCTTTTGGTCAATGCTGATACTCATAACATTACAAAACAAGAACATTACACACTCACATTTCATCAGAAATTTGGTGAAAGACCAAAAGCAAAAAAAAAGAAGCTTTTGAAGATAAACTAAAAATAATATTTGCATTTATGAGAGAAATGTACTCATAACTACATTAAATAAACCAACAGCTTTTTGTTTGAAATAACAAAAATATAGGAAATATGCAACAATTATGTAACAAAAATATATGAAAACACACAATTCAGTGGGGATTTCCAAAAGATTGTATAAAATTGATAGGACTGTCAAAGAAAGAGTCCAAGAGTTCACATGATGTAATCATTATTATATACAACTAATTTTTTTAAGATCTAGGCATCATGGCATGGCCAGCATTAGCTGCCCAACCCTAATTACCCTTGAGAAAATGGCAATGACCTGCCTTCTCAAATTGCTTATCTTTTCGGTGAAGGTAATGGGGAGTTTCAGGATTTAGACCCGGAGCCAACCCAGGCAATCTACTTCCAAATTAGGCTGGTGTTTGATTTAGAGAGGAATCCGGAGCTGAAGTTCTCATGTGACTGCTGCACAAATCTCCATGGATTTGAGAGATGCTGTCAAAATATACAAATGATTTTAGTGCATTTTGTACATGGCTCTCATAGCACTGGTAATGGAAGGAAATAATGTATAGGGTGGTTGATGGGGTACTAATCAACTAACCTTTTGAAAGTTGTTGGAACTATATTCATCCTGGCAAATTGAGAGTTTTAACAGGAAAGAGCGTTTATTTGTCTCATGCATCGGATATCATATCATATATATACAGCCGGAAACAGGCCTTTTCGGCCCTCCAAGTCCGTGCCGCCCAGTGATCCCCATTAACACTATCCTACACCCACTAGGGACAATTTTTTACATCTACCCAGCCAATTAACCTACATACCTGTACGTCTTTGGAGTGTGGGAGGAAACCGAAGATCTCGGAGAAAACCCACGCAGGTCACGGGGAGAACGTACAAACTCCTTACAGTGCAGCACCCGTAGTCAGGATCGAACCTGAGTCTCCGGCGCTGCATTCGCTGTAAAGCAGCAACTCTACCGCTGCGCTACCGTGCCGCGAACCAGAACAATAAAATTAATTGCTTACTGCAGCTTTACAGGTACATTAGATGCAACACCAATAAATGCACAATAAATTACAGTAATTCTAAGTAAACTAGATCCTGATTGTACAAAAAAACAAAGTTTATGCAAAGCCATCACAGCAGTGCAAAGTTCATAGTGTTTCAGTAGGATTGTAGTTAAAATTTTGCCTGGTGGTTCAAGAATCATGCTCTTGATTTGTGCCCTGTGGATGATGGAAAGACTTGGGGGCATCAGGTATTGAGTCATTCTCAGCCTCTGAACTGCTCCTGTAAACATTATAGTTATATGGCTTATGCACATGACGTTCTAGTCAATGGTAAATTCCTAATTGTTGAGACAGTGGTTTAACTTTCGAGTTGAATTTGCTGATATCTCTAGAAGCTGATTAAAATAATGCCATGATTAAAAAAAATCTTCAAACTTCTAACGTCTTGAAAAGCACTGCTTGTGGAAAATGGTCATGACTTTCATTCCACCTAGATTCAGTCAGAGTCGTACAGCATGGAAACAGGTCGACTCTCGAACACCTATGCACCCTCGACCTTCCCTAACCCAATTTTACTAGTCATATAGTATTGAAACAGGCCCTACAGCCCAACTCAACCATGCCGATCAAGATGCCCATCTAAGCTAGTTCCATTTGCCTGCATTTGGCCCATATCCTTGTACATCTTTCCTATCCATGCACATGTATTAATGTATTTTAAATGTTGTATAGTATCTGCCACAATTACTTCCTTCATATACCCACCACCCTCTGAGTGGAAAAAGTTGCCCCTAAAGTTCCTTTTAAATCCTTCACCTGGTGGCATCACTTGATGTAGGTCAAATTTGCAGCTAAACCCAGGCTCTTGAAAGAAGTGATAAGCCATGTTACTGGATGATCAGGGCTAATACAACCAAACAATTTGGAACCTGATGGTATGTCAGAATAAAGATTGCAGGGAACGCTGCCAAACTATCTTCCTGAAGGAGTGGAACAGGTTGGTTAATAAACCTAAACTGATTAATCCGCAAATGCCAGACACAGTGATTGTGTGTTAATACTCTTTGCACCTGAGGAATGACTGCCACTTAGGTGAAGCCAAAAGTCAAATGTCACTATTTTAATGTAATAGTTCCTCCTTATGCAGAATTACCACTCCAACAGAACAATGAATTGAAAATGTTTTTGAAGTCACCTTCAGTAGACTGAAAGGAAACCACAGCAAAAATATTTACCATCACCTCAGCTGCAGCAGGTGAGAGTAGAAACTCCCCTGGTTGTTGCTGCTGCTGCTGCTGTTTTCTGTTGTCCTCAAAAATGGTTTCCCTCCTTCTCCAGTACAAAGGCATCAACAGACAGACCACAATGCTTGTGATTGTAACATTGGGAAGTTAATCAAAAGCAATGCAACACAAGGAACATTATTCAAGTCAAAATTAAATTCTACAATAATTTTTCCATTTTAATAATGCTATCATCACAAGGAAGTCAGCTTAATACCACCTACTCTGAGCAACTAGGGATTAGCAATAAATGCCGACATAGATATCAGCAATACCCACATCATGAGGACAAATCAAGATTGTAAAACAAAAATTGTTCCAGTCCACTAAATCCCAGGATATCTACAGTGCAACTGTAGCCCACCCCAGAGCGCTAAGAATCAGATACCTACCACCACCTGATGTGTCTTGCATACCATCTTGCTGCAGATCAGCTTTAAAATAGTAAGGAATAAAAATTGAAAGCAAAAGGGAAAAGGTTTAGATAAAAGCTTCAAGCTTCTAGTTTTCACACTATAAAGAGAATAACTGTGAAATCTGACCCCAAATGCATCAGTTCAAACAAAAAACCCTGAATAGCAAGTAATGAAGTTAGAATTAAGACTTGTACATCATAAATCTGTACTTCTGTGGAAATATCTAATGCAACACAGCACATCCTCCAACTCCAAGAGCAAAATCTTTCAAAATTTGCTAATCATTTATTTAAAGTATTTTATCAGATGTACACTTCTGTATGCCCACTTCAGGCATTGAACATAACAGATATTTTTTGTTTGATCTTGTCAATGAGATTGATTTATTACCAAAGTTATCCAGGCAATTAGGGTAGGGTAACCCTTATCCAGGCACTTGCTAGTTTATGGATAAATGACTGCTTCATCTGGTTTACCCCAAGAGACTTTGAGAAAGCTAACTATTAATGGTAAATATGTATCTCAATTTATGAACGTGTATAACATGAAAGGTTAAAATCTTTTAATTTATTAGAATAATGTGAATGTGAATCTATTGCTCAATGTATAGATAACATTGAGAATTGTGAATGAGAAAAATGCACTTTGAGAGACAAAACCTTTGCTTCTATTTTATTGCTTATCAACAAGACAGGGATTGATTAGTCAACATGGTTTTCTGCAGGGAAATTCTATCTCACAAATCTGATTGAGAAGGAGAATTGATGAAGGCAGGAACGTAGACATATGTTACGTGGACTTTGAGTTCTGCACGGTAGACTGGTTCAGAAGTTTGGGGCACATAAGATCTTAGGTTCGTAGGCAAACTAGAGCCAAAATTGGTTGATAGCAGGTCGAGGATAGTAACTGAGGGGTGATTTTCCTGACAGTCTGTAACCAGTAGTGTACCAAAGGAATTAGTGTTGGGACCTTAGATGTTTGTCATACGACTTATATGAGAATTTCGGTAGACTGATTAGGTTTGCTTACAACTCCAAAAAATGATTGAACAGTAGATAGCCAAGAAGATGTGAAAGTTTACAAAGAGACATGGATCCGTTAGAAAGTTGGGTTAAGCGTCGGTAAATGGACATAGGTCTAAAGGCGGCAAATAAGATGTTGAGATTCAAAGTTGACTTAGATAAATTGGGTCGAATTTCCTGTATCTCTGCTTTATAGCTCTATGCCTACATACACATTCATTTCCCAAAATGAGTAAAAGATTACACACTAGTACAAGAAGCAGCACAAGGCAATGCTTGTTGCAGATTAAGCTAGGGATGATTTAAAGACATCTAATGTGATAAGCTAGATAAACAATTTTTCAGCAAAATATCTCACGCTCCAAATAAAATCATAACAAGCAAAATATAGTGTTGAAGGAATATGGCGGATCAGGCAACATCTGTGGAGGAAATGGATAACTGACATTTCAGGTCAGGTCCCTATCTTAGACTGGGGTCCCAAACCGAACATCACCTGTCCATTCTCTCTACAGATGCTGCCTGACCACCAAGTTCCTCCAGCACTTTGCGATTTATTCAAGATTCCAGTATCTGCAGTCTCTTGTGTCTCCTAAATCATAAGGCGTATTAACTAGATTTCAGTCCACAAACGTGCTCTTTTCTCTGTAAGTCACATGGCAACTCTTGGAGATTCGCTACAATATTTCATGCTGGTATTCCTCTTTACCCCACCCAAATTTCTGAGCTTTCAAAATTAAACCTCGGGCCTTTGAGTGCCAACCTGTAAGCTATTAAGAGACCTTGGTTTTATAAAAATTATGGATCAGATTGAGAAAAAAGTTGAACTCATACTTTAAAATTAGTAATGTTAAATCTTGTTTAGACCTAACAAGACAAAGTACAAATCCCCTGGTCCCGCTGTAAAATTACCAATGGACTGTTTTGGAAGCAGATTGCCAAAGTACAGGATGAGAAGTCTCACTGAATTTGTATTCTCACAACTTCTTATTGTCATTAGTAAATATATAAACCAAATGATAGGAGTTCCTGTATATTGTGTCTTGCTGTCACTTCTATATCTGCAGACAGATTTGTAAACAATTTTATAAATTCAAAAAAATGTAGCATCAATCAATATTCTCAGTAGCATCATTAAAGCATTATGCACCATAAAAATAATTATCGTTCAACAATAGTTTTAGTGACTTACCTGGGTTTCTTTGTCTGCAAATTTGGGCAACCAAATCTCGGAAATATTGAGGCATATATTCAAAGCAGTCGCCATAAGACACTATTTTAATGCCATGCAACAGCATTTCTGCTTGCAATTTATAGAAATGATCATGGCTATCCTTTCGGACCAACATGAAGTGTTCCAAATCTACTTTGTCCTGAACAGAATACAGAAACAGTGCCTGGAAGATCTGGTCCCGCAGAGTTTCTCCACAGCCCAAAAATACAAAGGACTTGATACGATACAGTTCTTGAAATTCTTCCTGCCAGGGAAAAATAATCCAAAAAGGTTAATCATTTTCTCTGGGATTCCTAAATAGGACGGGTCATCTTAAGTGTGCAAAGCATATATGACTGTAAAAAACATAACACACTGGATGGCAATAGGGTTCTTGATACCTCAGATCTGATGAAAATTATGACACATTGTTGTACAGTTCAATAAAGGGTAGCATTAATACTGATGGGTCAAATTTTCAAAGACAGCTTGCAGATGAATTGTCGAGCCAATGCATGATTGAGCGAGAACCAGGTGGGAAAAAGCAAGTCAGTGAGTGGATAAATGAATGAAATAAAGAGAAATTTACCTGACTGATCTTTGAATGTGTAGACAATGCACCTATTATTTTATGAATACAATATTGGCTATTTTATCAATATAAAATATAGACATCTTTGTCAATGACCTAAAATACTATCAAACAATGCAGCGATTTTGGAATTATTCATTGTTCACAGATATGCAAAATGTTTAAGTAACAGTGATATTGTCATTGTATCAAAAGGTCAGGTTGCTGTGACTCCCAAATGTTAGTTTACATTTAATTCCTTACAAACAAATCCAAGGAATATTATCTGAAGCTAAAATTGTAATTCATGCCAAATAAACAATCGATAAAGGTATATGATTAATAGCATAAATTGCATTAAAAACATACAAAAGCAAAATTTTTAAAAATCAGAAGCCAATTTTAAGTCCACAATGGTTGAATTTCCACACAGAAACAAACAAAAATAAATTGGTTTAAAAAGTAGCCACTATGAATGTTAATTAAGAATTCAGTGTATTTTGTAAGCAGAAAACTTCCTACTAAAACTGAGGGGAGTAGAAACTTTTTCACCCAGAGAGTTGTGAAACTGTGGAATTTTCTGCCACAGAAGGCAGTGGAGGCCAATTCACTGGATGAATTTAAAAGAGAGTTAGATAGAGCTCTAGGGGCTAGTGGAATCAAGGGATATGGGGAGAAGGCAGGCACAGGTTACTGATTGTGGATGATCAGTCATGATCACAATGAATGGCAGTGCTGGCTCAAAGTGCCAAATGGCCTCCTCCTGTACCTATTTTCTATGTTCACTAATCGTGCGTCAATACCTTGAAACGTTTAAATAATTAACAGTAAAACTAGCTTAAAACTGAACGAAATCCATAAAAGAACACTCATTTGTATATATGCTTTTCAAACCTAAAGGATATCTTTAAAAAGTATGGAATCTGCCAAATTCACGCAAATATTCATGCAGATAGCATGCAAAGCAAAGTTTTTCACTATATCTTGGAGCGCATAACAATAATAAAACTATACAATGCCTTATTTGCTATGTTTAGTATGGTAATATACAGAAGTAATCTCACAAAGAAATCCACATTTCTTCCTCATTGTTGAAGCCAAACCTTACCATGCCCTCCTTCCGTTTTAGTTTAGTTTAGTTTAGAAATATTGCGTGGAAACAGGCCCTTCAGCCTACTATGACCATGCTGACTATCGATCACCCATACACTAGTTCGATGCTATTCAATCCTACACACCGAGGGTAATTTACAGAAGCCAATTAACCCATACATACATGTCTTTGCAATGTGGGAGGAAACCAGAGCACCCGAAGGAAATCCATGCAGTCACAGGGAGAACATATAAACTCCACACAGACAGCACCCGGAGTCAGGATCGAACCCGGGTCTCTGGCTCTGTGAGGTCTACAGTCTTTTGGCCTTCCAGGTAGCAGTTTGAGTAAACTTTTAAAAAATCATTTTATATCACATACTCCTTTGAAAACCGTTCAAATTAAATGTCGCTTTAAAAAAGTTCAAAATCAATGCTTACCATTAAATCTTGATCGTGCATTACATCCTTGTATCCTGATGGGTCCAATACCAGGCCACAGGGATCCGTAAAAAGTCCGTGAATGTGAAGGACACTGTACTTTTGTAAACCTCTTGCCCATTGAACTACCTGTAATGCACAAAGTATATGAAAATGAAAAATCAACAAATGGATGATGCAAAATAAAGACTGTCAATGCCTGGTCCTAAAGTTATTTTCCTAAAACCTTTAACATTTCTTCTGAAAATACTTTTATTCTTGGGCCACATTAAGTCACTTCCAGCAGCTTCCTCTGCAAGATCTGAAGAGACAATTCCTTTATTTGTAAGAATCTCACCTTTGAAAAAAATTACAAACCTTTTCTTTGCACTTAAGATCTACAGATTCCATAGGTTTGCCTTGTTGTTGACCAAAAATCTCAAGCAGGTTATCATAGTTTGTAGTGAGAACCATTGTTCCCCGATCCATAAGCTGAAGAATAGCATCCAAGAGCATGGGGTTTTGAATTTGACTGTGAAGATTATCAAACACCTCCATCAAACAATCCTGGAAGAAATTTGGCTTTGTATCTCCAGTTCTCTGTAAACAAAAGAAAATATCTGTAAAGACAATATTGTAGGAAATATAATAATAATAATAATAATGCATTTTATTTATATAGCGCTTTTCATATACTCAAAGACGCTTTACAGAGATTTAGAGAACATAGGGAAATGAATAAATAGATAAATAAGTAAACAAACAGAGAAAGGAGACAGAAGGTGAGGTGACCTTCAGTGGTTGAAGGCAGTACTGAACAGGTGAGACTTCAGCGATGTTTTGAATGTGGTGAGTGTGGAGGAGTCTCTAACGGTTTGGGGTAGTGAGTTCCATAGGATGGGAGCAGCGATGGAGAAAGCCCTGTCCCCCCAGGATCTGAGTTTGGTCCGGATGTGGGGGGATAGGAGATTGGCAGCAGCAGAGCGGAGGGTGCAGGTGGGAGTGTGCCTGTGGAGGAGGTCGGTCAGGTAGGATGGGGCCAGGTTATGGAGGGCTTTGTAGGTTATGAGGAGGATTTTGTACTGGATTCTCTGGGGGATGGGGAGCCAGTGGAGTTTGTAAAGGACGGGGGTGATATGGTCACGGATCGGGGTGTGGGTGAGTAGACGGGCAGCGGAGTTTTGAATGTATTGAAGTTTACTGATGATTTTTGAGGGTGCGCCATAGAGGAGGCTGTTGCAGTAGTCCAGACGGGAGGTGATGAAGGCGTGGATGAGGGTTTCTGCAGCTGTAGAGGAGAGGGATGGACGGAGACGGGCAATGTTTTTGAGGTGGAAGAAGGCTGTCTTTGTGATGTGTTTGATGTGTTTGTCGAAGGAGAGGGTTTGATCAAAGATGATTCCAAGATTCCGGATGTGAGGGGAGGTGGATACTGGGAGACCATCAATGTTGAGGATGAAGTTTTGGGTGGATTTGGTGAGCGTTTTTGGACCAATGATGATGATTTCAGATTTGTTGCAATTGAGTTTGAGGAAATTTGATTGAAGCCAAGATTTTATTTCAGTGATGCAGTTTGTCAGTGTAGAGTGTGTGGTGGGGGAGATTGACTTGGTGGAGATGAGGAGCTGGATATCATCGGCGAAGCAGTGGAAGTTGAGACCATGACGGCGGATTAATTGACCAAGGGGGAACAGGTATAGGATGAAGAGGAGGGGGCCAAGGACTGAGCCTTGGGGGACACCTTGGGGGAGGGGAGCGGTGGGGGATTTACAGTTGTTAATGGAGATGAACTGGTGTCTGTCAGAGAGGTAAGATTTGAACCAGGATAGGGCTGTGCCGGTGGTGTCAAAGGCGGCGCTGAGGTCAAGTAGGATGAGGATGTTGAGGTTGCCAGCGTCGGAGGAGAGGAGAATGTCGTTTGTGATTTTGAGGAGCGCAGTTTCAGTACAGTGGTTGGAGCGGAATCCGGATTGGAAAGTTTCATACAGGTTATTGGTAGAGAGGTGGTATTTGAGTTGGGAAGCTACAGCACGTTCCAAAACTTTGGACAGAAAGGGTAGGTTGGAGATTGGTATGAAGTTGTTTGGGGTGTCAGGGTTTAGACCAGGTTTTTTCAGAATGGGGGTGACAGCAGCGATTTTGAGGGATGGCGGGACGATGCCAGTGGACAGGGAGGAGTTTATTGTTGCAGTGATAAGTGGAGAGAGAGCAGGAAGGCAGGCCTTGACAAAGCTGGAGGGGATGGGGTCCAGAGAGCAGGTGGCAGTTTTTATTCCTGTGAAGAGGTCAGAGAGGTCGGTGGTGGAGACTGGGGAGAACTGAGGCAGGGGTTGACAGGATAAGGGGGGGCAGGTGGTTTGAGGGGGAGCAGGTGCGTTGGTGGTTAAGGTGCTGTAGATGTTGTCTATTTTGCTTTGGAAGAATGAAAGGAAAGTGGTGCATTTGTCAACTGTGGATGATTGGGAGATGGTGTCCAGGGGGCTGAGGAGTTTGTTTATTGTAGAGAAGAGTGTTTTGGGGTTTCCGGAGCCAGAGTGAATTATTTGAGAGTAGTAGGTGGAGTGGGCGCGGGAGAGGGCATCTTTGTAGTGCTGCAGGTGGTCTTTGTAGGCTTGGGAGTGAATTGTGAGACCTGTTTTGTTGCGGAGTCTTTCAAGTTGGCGGGCATGAGTTTTCATCATGCGGAGTTCAGGGGTAAGCCAGGGAGCAGAGTGGGTGAAGGAAACTGTTTTGGTTTTTATAGGTGCAAGCTGGTCGAGGCAGGAGGAGAGAGTGCGGTTGTAGTAGTCAGTGAGGTCAGAGGGGCTGTGGAGGTCAACGAAGGGAGAGGCGGACATTATTTCAGAGAGGGAGGATGAGAGCGAGGTAGGTGAAACAGAGTTCAGCTTACGGAAGTTGATTTTGCGTTTTTGCTTTGGAGCTGGGGTGGGAATGTTGACAGACATGGTGATGGCTAAGTGATCAGAGAGGGTGGGGTCGGAGCCAGAGAGGTGATGTAGATTTAGTCCAGTGGAGCAGACAAGGTCCAGAATGTGCCCACGGTTATGGGTGGGAAAATTTACGTGTTGAGTGAGGTTAAAGCAGTTGAGTATTTCAGTATATAGTCAAGTGTGTCTAAATTCTTCCAAACCATGATCAGCTATTAAAAGAACAAAGAGAGCATGAAATGTATAAAATTATTTATGGATTTAAAAGTACAGGAACATGGCCAACTAGTATAGGAAAAAAAACTGCAGATGCGGGTTTAAATCGAAGGTAGATTCAAAATGCTGGAGTAACTCCAGTCCAATGCTGGAGTCAGGCAACATCTCGGGAGAGAAGGAATGGTGACATTTTGGGTCGAGACCCTTCTTCAGACTGATGTCAAGGGAGGGGGCAGGACAAAGATAGGATGTTTTTTTAAAGATAAGATCCTATCTTTGTCCCACCCCCTCCCATGCCATCAGTCTGAAGGGTCTCGATCCGAAACGTCACCCATTCCTCCCCTCCCGAGATGCTGCCTGGCCATCTAGTATTATGCATTACACATTTGTGCAAAGAATCATAATGAATGGCAAGTCAGTTAACAAAATTTAAATATTTGGAAAACTGTCATATATCAGCGTGAAATACAAGTACATGGGAGCATGAATCAAAGTGAACCTACTCAGGTTGTTTCCACATTTGGGTCCAATCAAAACCTTCACAAATCATTTAAACAACTGGTGTAACTCAATCGGTGGAGAAAGAATACGTTCAATTTTCCTTTTAATGACTATTAATTCATTATATTGGCTTTTTATGGCAGGCAACAGGACAAAATTAAAAATCATGCACACAACTCACACCACCTCCATGATATTTACATGTGATTTTAGAACACTGTTCAATGTCTGTCAGCTTGCACAATTTCAAATATTTACCCAATATTTATTCCATTGAATATCTATTTCTGCCCCTTCTATTCTTTCCATAAATGTGTTGTCCCATATTTACCCCATTAAAATATTATCATTCTTCTTTTAAAACATGCTTCATTTTTGACATCTTTGTGTCTTGGTCTTTGTTTTTTTGTGTCTAAATTTAAAGAGTTAGTGGCAGATGACATGGGATGAAGAGATAGAAAGTGGGGGCAAACAAGCACACATTGCACTTTGCACTTCTTTTTACCTAGCTGGCACATACTCCAAATAATGGTTAATTGGAGGATTGTGATTGGTTTTGCCCACTTATTCACAAAAGTTTGGAGTCAAGTTATGCCATTTAAAAAAAATGTACTGCCAGGCCAAGGACAGCTTTGTCATAAGGATGTGATTAAAGCATAAATCAATTCCTACTAGGGGTCGCGTGGATAAATGTTTGAAGCTGAAGAAAACCAAAAAGCAATGAGATAACAGAGTCAATGATGGAAATGATCCTGTTCTGCATTCTATGGTTCCATGGGAGACGAGAAAGCAAAAATGGGTTCCTCTATTCAAGAGTTCAAGATCCTTTTGTTATATCGTGATACATCATTTTCATTTATAGAAACATAGAAAATAGGTGCAGGAGTAGGCCATTCGGTCCTTCGAGCCTGCACCGCCATTCGATACTGATCATCCAACTCAGTATCCCGTACCTGCCTTCTCTCCATACCCCCTGATCCCTTTAGCCACAAGGGCCACATCTAATTCATTCCTGGAAACATAAATAGCTTTATTCCTATCTGTCAATTCTGCCCTTTTAAAATATTTATATCTTCTGCCCCTCTACAGCCATTGTGCTCTCTCGCCCCTTGGGAAATAAAAGAAACAGTACACTTATGGGAAAGGAAGTGTAACACTTGCATGAGAAATTGCTGTACATGCACCACAGAAAACAGGGAAGGCTAACAAGAACTAAGGAAGGCCATGTAGTTAGTATAGGAACAAGTAAAAACAAGACAAAGTTCCACATGGTAGGCTGCTCTGGAAGGTTAGATCGCATGGGATCCAAGGAGAGATAGCTGCATGGATAGCAAATTGGCTCCCTGGAAGGAAGCAGAGGATGATGGTGGAAGGTAGCTTCTCGGATGGAGGCCTGTGACTAGTGGTGTGCCTCAGGGTTCGGTGCTGAGCCCGTTACTGTTTGTCATCTACACCAATGATTTGGATGAAAACATACACGGCAAGATAAGCAAGTTTGCTGATGATACAAAGTTGGGTGGTTTTGAAGATAGTGAAGATGGTTGTGAAAGATTGCTGCAGGATCTGGATCGATTGGCCAGGTGGGCTGAGGAATGGTTGATGGAGTTTAATACAGAGAAGTGTGAGGTGTTGCATTTTGGGACGTCTAACAAGGGCAGGACCTACAGTGAATGGTGTAGTGTTGCGGAGCAGAGGGATCTAGGAGTGCAGGTGCATGGTTCTAGATGGTCGAGTCACAGGTAGATAAAGTGGTCCTAAAGGCTTTTGGCAGAGTATTGAGTATAGAAGTTGGAAGATCATGTTGCAGTTGTATAAGACGTTGGTGAGACCGCATTTAGAATAGTGTGTTCAGTTCTTGGCACCATGTTATAGGAAAGGTATTGTCAAGCTTGAAAGGGTTCAGAGAATTACGTGGGATGATGCCAGGACCAGAGGGTGTAAGCAATCGGGAGAGGTTGAGTAGGCTGGGTCTACTTGGAGCGCAGGAGGATGAGGGGTGATCTTATAGAGGTGTACAAAATCATGAGAGGAATAGATGCACAGAGTCTCTTGCCCAGAGTAGGGGAATTGAAGACCAGAGGACATAGGTTCAAGGTGAAGGGGAAATGATTTAATAGGAATCCGAGGGGTATCGTTTTCACACAAAGAGTGGTAGGTGTATGGAACAAGCTGCCAGGTGAGGTAGTTGAGGCTTGGACTATCCCAATGTTTAAGAAACAGTTAGACAGGGACATGGACACAATAGGTTTGGAGGGATATGGACCAAGCGCAGGCAGGTGGGACTAGTGTAGCTGGAGTATGTTGGCCGGTGCGGGCAAGTTGGACCGAAGGGCCTGTTTCCACACTGTATCACTCTACGATTCTAAGCACCAGCCTTCAGCATACTTCCTCCTCATGTGTTGATATTTACAAGCAGCATCGTTTAGAAATTGCAAGGCACAGTTGTGTTAACAAAGACCCCTTTCTTTCAGAGCCGCAGCTGTATGAGGCGGCCACCACTAGACCCAGTCAACTTCGGAAGACTGATCACCCAATCGCAGATGATTGGTTGTCAGCACAAACATATAGAAAGACATATTTCTTCAAAAGTGGGACAAAGTAGATTTGCTATGACCGTGACAAATTCTAGAATGATTAGCCAAATGTTTGCGGAACATAATGGGGCAGCTGAGACAAAGAGACATTAATTGAATTCCGGCAAAAGAGACTGTACACACTGGATTCTGGTGGCAAAGGAAATGAGTATGAGGTTTTCATGAACTGCGTTGGGGAAGACCATGTTTCTTGAAAGGGAACATTTCAGAAGTCCTAGAGCGGAAAGCCTCTTGAGAGCAGATGCAGCAGAGATAGAGAAACTGAGAGAAGGGGATGGAGTCCTTACAAGAGACATCTCATGTCAAATTGTCACGGTGAATACAAAAGCAGGGTGGAAGTTGGCAGCAAAGGTGACAAAATTTATGAATTCCAAACAAGTCGAGAAAGCAACACCATTACCGTTGTCAATGCAGTGGAGGAAGAGTTGGTCAAGGGGTGCCACAGTAGCCAAAAAGACAGTCAGAGTTGGATCATTGCTGCACCCTTTGATTTGTAGGAAGTGGGAGAAACCAAAGGAGAAATTGTTGAGGGTAGGAACATGTTCTGCCAGGCAGATTAGAGTTTTGGTGGAGGGGAATGGTTGGATCTTTGTTCTCGGAGGCAGAGAACCCCATGACCTTTCTAGGAGGAGAGACTGGACGTACATGGTAAAGACGAGTGGGTTGAGACCGAGGATTGATAGTTGTCAATATGGAGGAAGGCATTAGAGGTGCCGTGGATGTAGTTTGGAAGGGACTGGACAAGGGGAGACAGGATAGAGTTGAGGTATGAAACAATATGTTCGGTAGGTCAAGAACAGGCAGAAACAATTAATGTACCATTGCAGTGTTATTTATAGATTTTAGGTGTGATTAGTGCACAGTTGGGGCACCATCAGATTGGAAGCTGTATTGGGAAAATGTTTTGATGTGATAAGATCTGTACTAGTCCAAGAAAGACTAGTTTTTTTGCAGGGACAGAGGAGTCGAGGGGGCTTTTCCCAAAACAACATATTCACCAGCAACAATGTTACCTAATAGGTTAGAATGGAGGTGGAAACCAAAGCACGTGATTCACAGCAAATAGTCTATTATTCAGCAAAGGTGCTTATTTTGTACCAAAAGCTAGTAAGTAAAGAGCAGAAGTAACAGGTAATTTTTCCAGAAAAAAAATATATGAATCCAGGATAAATATAAATTGTGTGCATAAAACAGTACATTTACTTCCACCCACACTCTGGATAGCTAGAGCATTTTCAGTCAACAGAGCCATTTTCTTAGTCTTATTAAAATGACACATTTTAAGGGAAGAGTCAGTAAGTGCACACAATGGCATCAGCTAATAAGGGTATCAGGAAAAGATCAGTGTGTCAAGGGACCAGCTAGTGGGTGTCAAACAAACTAATCTCAAAGGGTTTTGACAGATGGAGAGAAAATAAAGAGAGAGAGATACAAGTCCAAAGTTTTGGCAACAGTTATGAGTTTGGCTTGGTAGGCTTACAGGAGGAGAGAAAGGCAGAGACAGCAAATGTTTCATTATTAGTGATAGAGTACAGTGGAAGAGACAACCAAATAAACTGTTTGGAAAGTGTAGAGCTGCTCAACCACAATACATCATGATATTGGGTAACAAAACTAAACAATTTTAATCTCGTATTCTTTCACAGGAACAAAACATAAAGAAGTCAGAATTAAATTTAAATGTGTCTAACAACATTATTTACTTTCCTAGAAGTGTTTGGCAAACAAAGTCCCTATTGAAACAAGATAAAGTTTTAACTATTTTTTGAAATTTAAAACTAAATTATATGGTTTATTATGTTCAAGCATCAACTACATAAATAAAACGGTGTAACCAAGCTTATAGGCCTTTAACATCTGCACATTTTCTTCTAGAGTGCAAAGTACAATGACTTACTGGTGACATTTTCCGTATTATATCATGGGCAAGTACAAGTAGATCCCGATCTTCGGTTACTTTTTGACGGAACTCCCCAATATCGGATGGATGGAGAACCTCCAGATCCTCAGCTGCGTTAATTACTGCTTCAATGCAGCTTCGCCATGAACAGAGCGCAGGTATATGTGGAGCAACAGCAGCACTCACTCCAGTTCCTATCACCAACAGCAATTCAGAAGGTTCTTTGCGAGTCAGACTTTTCAGGAATTTCCTTCAGAATGTACATTTAAAAAATGTGACTTAATATAACAAGCAATGTCTTCCTTATTCTCACACATTCAGATATAATCAGACAGCCGCAAACAAACTTCATAAGATGTTGGTAACTCCTTTGGCTAATAAACCAAAATGCAAAAGTAAACCTATCAATTAATTATATATACACTATTACTTTTTATTTGTGACTTGCATTGCTTGAACAAAATCACTATTTTTAGGAGGTACATTTTAACAGGTTAACCCAAGAGAGAGATTAATAAACTACGCAGCAAAAATAATGTAGAACCAATGAATTCCAGATGCTGGTTAATACACAAAAGGACACAAACCGCTTAGGCGGGTAAGGCAGCATATCTGGAGAACATGGGTATGTGACATTTTGGGTCAAGACCCTTCGGGTCTGAAGAAGGGACTCGACCTGAAATGTCACCTATCCATGTTCTCCAGAGATGCTGCCTGACCTGCTCAGTTACTCCAGCACTTTGTATCCTTTTCTTTTTCAACATAATGAATGCTCTTGGTTAAAACATGTATTTGCAACATTCCAAAAATTAATGATAGAAACAAAAAGATAAGGAGGAATATGCTCTCCTCAAATATCTGCTTTGGAATATTTTAGGTAACACCCAAAGGAGACCAGTAATCATGTAACAACTGAAAATTTATCTCCTTTAATGGAATAATGGGAGAAATTAATCATCATATAAATACATTTCTAAAATGTGCTACTGAGAGTGGTGGGGAGATCTAAGCATTAAACATAAAAATTGGCTTTCGTTTTTCTTGTGGGACATGAAATGAAAATAATATTTTTTTACTATTTATAGCAAACATGGGAAAACTTACTAAAATATCAAATATTGCAAATGAATAATCTGATGCCATCTCCAAGGAATTTATCATCAGCTTTTAAGATTAAATCGCATGGGATCTGGAAGGTTAGATCGCATGCAGACCTTCCAACATTTGATTTTACAAATTCATAATTTATGTCCAAAATTCAGAATTCTACATCAAAATTCATATGGTGCATAATGCAACTTTTCAGCAAAAAAAGTATGCACGCCAAATGCACATACGCAAGGTGCTACATTCACGTGTGAAAAACGACTATTATTTCCAACAGTCTGTAGTTGTTGGACTACATGTACAATGTCAGGCCCATCATGAGTATATTCTGCTATTTATAGAAAGGTTATTAAACAGAAATACTTTTTACAACAAAGAAAAAATTGTTTTGTTTTGTTTTTTCTATTTTGCTTTTTCCTTACACATCGCAATTCTCTTGGTATTGAATAAAAGAACAATGGTCATAAAGTGTATGACTAAGTTATGAAGAAAGAGTTTCATTTAAAACTGCACATACCTAATTTCATTGAAGGCATACTTGCCCCAGTGGTCTTCAACAGCAAATCACAATGGCCCTCCCCCATGTCCTCCCCCCCACCCCCTCCCCGACTCCCCTCCCCCTTTTTCCCCACCTCCCCTCCAACCCCCCCCTCCCTTCCTCCACCCCCCACCCCATTCCCTTCCCCCGACCCCCCCCCCATTCACCCACCCCATCCCCTCTCAACATCAACGGGCCTCACGCTACGCGGCGAGGCCCAGTGACGTCAGGCCAGGCGAGCGGCGAGGCCCGGTGAGCGGCGGGGCGGGGTGAGGCATGGGTTTTGCGGAAAAATGTGGGGCGAAATCGGAATGGTGAAAATGAAATAAGAAAGCGGAAACTTTCTGCCAAATTTGGAAGGGTTGGGAGGTCTGCACATGGGATCCAAGGAGAGATAGCAGAATTGATAGCAAATTGGCTCCATGGAAGGAAGTAGAGGGTGATGGAGGAAGATAGCTTCTCGGATGGAGGCCTGTGACCAGTGGTGTGCCTCAGGGTTCGGTGCTGGGCTCGTTATTGTTTGTCATCTACATCAATGATTTGGATGAAAACATACAGGGCAAGATTAGCAAGTTTGCTGATGATATAAAAGTGAGTGGTTTTGCAAATAGTGAAGGTGATTGTGAAAGATTGCAGCAGGATCTGGGTCGATTGGCTAGGTGGGCAGAGGAATGGTTGATGCAATTTAATACAGAGAAGTGTGAGGTGTTGCATTTTGGGATGTCGAACAAGAGCATGACCTACACAGTGAATGGTAGGCCTCTGGGTAGTGTTGTAGAGCAGAGGGTTCTAGGAGTACAGGAGCATTGAAGATCGAGTTGCAGGTAGATAAGGTGGTCAAAAAGGCTTTTGGCACTTTGGCCTTCATCAGTCAGAGTATTGAGTATAGAAGTTGTGAGGTCATGTTGCATAAAACGTTGGTGAGACCGCATTTAGAATATTGTGTTCAGTTCTGGGCATCATGTTATAGGAAAGATATTGTCAAGCTTGAAAGTATTCAGAAAAGATTTGAGGATGTTTGCTGGACTAGAGGGTGTGAGCTATAGGGAGAGGTTGAGTAGGCTGGGTCTCTACTCCGTTCCATGGAGCGAAGGAGGATGAGTGGGGATCTTATAATGGTGTACAAAATCATGAGGAATAGATCGGTAGATGCACAAAGTCCCTTGCCCAGAGTAGGGGAATCGAGGAACAGAGGACATAGGTTCAAGGTGAAGGGGAAAAGATTTAATGGGAATCCGAGGGGTAACTTTTTCACACAAAGGATGCTGTGTGTATGGAACAAGCTGCCGGAGGAGGTAGTTGAGGCTGGGACTATCCCATCGTTTAAGAAACAGTTAGACAAGTACATGGATAGGACAGGTTTGGAGGGATATGGACCAAGAGCAGGTAAGTGGGACTAGTGTAGCTGGGGCATTGTTGGCCGGTGTGAGCAAGTTGGGCCGAAGGGCATGTTTCCACACTGTATCACTCTATGATTCTAAGCTAAAAAACGCCCACAAGTGTCTGACCTATCAAGTACCACTCTAGTGCCAGGAACAGCTTGGAATACCTCACTAATCCTCCTGCTCAGGATAAAAGAGCCTGCCAATCAACTGTTCCTTTTATATATATTTTATAATGTTAAATATACAATATATACACTTTCAAACTCTGTTACAACTTTATTAAATAAAAACAAATAAAATTCCTTCATTTCAATCAATATATTGTGTCACATGCTGTTCCATCACTTCTGTTCGCATCTTGTTTGACAACTTTTGTGAGGACGCAGAGGAGCAAAATGTGTTGAAATTTACATTTTGCTGTTTCCTAATCCACTTAATTATTTGCAAAGCAACTATTTGATATCTTGCTGATTTGAAAAATCTATATTTTGCACCCAACTGATCATCACATACCATTTTCCTTTAATTGTTTAAACATTAGTAATATGAAATGAAGGCTTTGGAACTTTATCTCCCAGTTTTGAAAACTACCTCTGTTAGTCCAGCCACAATAATTCTTACACAAAGTTCTGGAGTAACTCTCCATTTCCCCAGAGATGCTGTCTCACCCGTTGAGTTACTAAAGCTCATTGTGTCTTTTTTTGTAAACCTGCGTCTGCAATTCTTTGTATCTACAATAAATCTTACATTCTCCATCACATTTATTTACCTTGACTTCTGCTCAATGCTTCGAGAAGGTTTAATCAAATCCATGTGTACCTAAAAATACAAGTGATACTAAATATTAATCAATACGGAAATTATTTCAAATTCCAGCTTATTAAAGTAATATTTCTCAAGTCAACGTACAGATGCCAAACAAATCAGGAGCCTTAGACATCTAAAACAAAAAAAGTTAAATAAAAGGGCGGCACGGTAGCGCAGCGGTAGAGTTGCTGCTTTACAGCGAATGCAGCGCCGGAGACTCAGGTTCGATCCTGACTACGGGTGCTGCACTGCAAGGAGTTTGTACGTTCTCCCCGTGACCTGCGTGGGTTTTCTCCGAGATCTTCGGTTTCCTCCCACACTCCAAAGACGTACAGGTATGTAGGTTAATTGGCTGGGTAAATGTAAAAATTGTCCCTAGTGGGTGTAGGATAGTGTTAATGTACGGGGATCACTGGGCGGCACGGACTTGGTGGGCCGAAAAGGCCTGTTTCCGGCTGTATATATATGATATGATATGATATGATAAAGCAAAAGTTGCTAGAAATAGATCAAGACACTATGTGTGGCAAGAGGTCAGAGTTTAAGCTTAAAGTTGATGATCTTTCTGCAAGTCATTAACCTTAAATGCTAACTCCGTTCTCTCCACCGTGATGTTGCTTGACCCAAGTATTTCCATTATTTTCTGTTTTATTTTAGAGATTTAACATCTGAAGCCTTTGCTGTCTGTCTTAAATAAATGTAAAGATAGAGTTTCTTTATACCTTAGTCATAGAGTGATAGTGTGGAAACAGGCCCTTCGGCCCAACTTGCCCGCACCGGCCAAATTGTCCCAGCTATACTAATCCCACCTGTCCACGTTTGGTCCATATCCCTCCAACCCTGCCCTATCCATGTACCTGTCTCTTAAATGTTAGGATGTCCCTGCCTCAACTACCTCCTCTGGCAGCTGTTCCATACACCCACCACCCTTTGTGTGAAAAAGTTACCACTCAGATTCCTATTAAATCTTTTCCCCTTCATCTTAAACCTATATTATCTAGTCCTCGATTCACCTACTCTGGGCAAGAGACTCTGTGCATCTACCTGATCTATTCCCCTCATGATTTTATACACCTCAATAAGATCACCCCCTCATCCTCTTGTACTCCAAGGAATAGAGTCCCAACCTACTTAACCTCTCCCTATAGCTCAGACCCTCTAGCCCTGGTAACATCCATGTAAATCTTCTCTGTACCCTTTCCAAATTGACAACATCTTTCCTACAACCTGGTGGCCAGAACTGAACACAATACTGTACATGCGACCTCACTAACGTCATAAAGACATAAGGAATAGGAGTAGAATTAGGCCATTCGGCCCATCAAGTCTATTCCGCCATTCAATCATGGCTAAGCTATCTCTCCATCCTAACCCAATTCTCCTGCCTCCTCCCCAAAACCTCTGACACCTGTGCTAATCAAGAATCTATCTATCTCTGCCTTAAAAATACCCACTGACTTGGCCTCCACAGCCTTCGGTAGCAAAGAATTCCACAGATTCACCATCCTCAGACTAAATAAATTTCTCATCTCCTTCCTAAAAGAACATCCTTTAATTCTGAGGCTATGACCTCTAGTCCTAGACACTCCCATTAGTGGAAACGTCTTATACAACTGCAACATGACCTCCCAACTTCTATACTCAATATTCTGACTGATAATGGCCATTGGGTCAAATGCCTTTTTGACCACCCTATCTACCTGCGACTACACCTTCAAGGAACCATGCACCTGCATGTCTTGAATAAAATAGCAGGAACATATGATAGCTAATTACTTTCAGAAATTATAAATGATTTCTTGTCTGACATTGCGTGACAATGGGACCAATGTTAGAAGCCGTCCTCCCATGAACCTGACTTAGCTTTATATTCCTTGGTTCATTCAGAGGTGAAAGATGCAAAATACATAATACTTCAATTCATATTTTGGAATTAGCAAATTCCATCCAATGACAACTTGCATTTTCAGTGCACTTAACAAAGCAAAGGTGAATTGGGATTCCCTAAGATTTATTTAATTTACTTTGTGATTTCTGCTGTTATTAAATCATGTTTTCGTTGTAATTCTTCCAGATGATTCATTCTCTATAATATACATTTTCCACTATTGAAATTGTCAAAATTATTTTTGTGCAAATATCTGATTCCTCATATCAGAATTTGTGCATCATGTTCGAAAATAGCCAAGACAGCAAACATCTACTCCTTGTTACTTAAGGATTCAAATTTAAATATTGCTTGATTACTCTCTCCTGTGCAAGTTATTTTGATGCATCAGCTCAATTAAAAGTTGGATCTGAACCATAATGAACACACCTGCCAATCCTTAAATCTCTTTACTGTTTAATGCAAGGATACACATATAAATCAAAATCCTGAAAATCTGAAGGATGGTATTGTTAAAAAATTGTGCAAGCACATGTTCACATCAGTCTGTGAAGGTCGGGAAGTTGGAGAGAGGACCACCATTGGCTGTAAGTGAGTGGGAATTACAGTGTAATAAGTCAGTCAGAAGAGAATACGTGGATTGGTTGATCATTTAAGTGAGAAGTCTGGTAAATTGGACAATCAGGCAATTTAATTGGTGATATAAGCAAGACTTGCAAAAGGGTGCAGCCCTGTCCGGGTGCAGCCCCCAGTGAGGGAAATGAAGTGCCCAGTGAGGGAAGTGAAGTGCCCAGTGAGGGAAGTGAAGTGCCCAGTGAGGGAAGTGAAGTGCCCAGTGAGGGAAGTGAAGTGCCCAGTGAGGGAAGTGAAGTGCCCAGTGAGGGAAGTGAAGTGCCCAGTGAGGGAAGTGAAGTGCCCAGTGAGGGAAGTGAAGTGCCCAGTGAGGGAAGTGAAGTGCCCAGTGAGGGAAGTGAAGTGCCCAGAGCTCCCTCTATCTTCCTGTCTCCACCTATATCCTTCCTTTGTCCCACCCCCGACATCAGTCTGAAGAAGGGTCTCGACCCGAAACGTCACCCATTCCTTCTCTCCCGAGATGCTGCCTGACCTGCTGAGTTACTCCAGCATTTTGTGAATAAATCGATTTGTACCAGCATCTGCAGTTATTTTCTTATGCCCAGTGAGGGAAGTGAAGTGCCCAGTGAGGGAAGTGAAGTGCCCAGTGAGGGAAGTGAAGTGCCCAGTGAGGGAAGTGAAGTGCCCAGTGAGGGAAGTGAAGTGCCCAGTGAGGGAAGTGAAGTGCCCAGTGAGGGAAGTGAAGTGCCCAGTGAGGGAAGTGAAGTGCGAGTCTTTGGCTGCGAGTCTTCGGCGAGGAGGTTACAATTGTTTTAAGCCAGACACAAGGTAATGGCGGAAAAGTTGGTGCAGTGTGTTTCCTGCAGGATGTGGGAAGACAGGGACGTCGCTGGAGCTTCTGGGAGCTACACCTGCAAGAACTGTGTCCAGGTGCAGCTCCTGAAGGGACGTGTGGTGAAGTTGGAGAGGCAGTTGGATGATCTCAGGGCCATCCGGGAATGCGAGAGTTTCCTCGACAGGACCTATTGTGAGGCTGTCACGCCAAAGGTCCAGGTCGAGCGAAGGTGGGAGACTGTTTCAGGGGGGAGGGGACGAGGACTACAGGAGACCCCGGTGGCTGTGCCTATTGCAAATAGGTATACCCTCTTGGGAACTGTCGGGGCAGAAGATGTTTCCAGTCCGAGTGGCGGACCTGTTGGCAAGGATACTCGACAGGGGAGACCGAAGTCAGGAAGAGCCGTAGTGGTCGGTGACTCCATCGTCCGAGGGACGGACCGAAGATTCTGTGGCAGCAGGAGGGACTTGAGGATGGTCTGTTGCCTCCCTGGTGCCAGGGTTCAACACATCACGGACCGGCTTCAGAAAATCCTAGTGAGGGAAGGCGATCAACCTGAAGTCGTTGTGCATGTGGGCACAAATGACGTCGGGCGGAAGAGGAAGGAGGTGCTACAGCGGGAGTTTAGAGAGTTGGGAAAAACACTGAGAAGTAGGACGTCGAAGGTGGTTATCTCTGGACTGCTACCAGTACCTCGTGCTGGTGAGGCCAGGAACAGAGAGATAGAGTGTATGAATTTATGGCTGAGGGGCTGGTGCAGAGAACAGGGATTTAGATTTCTGGACCACTGGGATCTCTTCTGGGCTAGGGGTGACTTGTACAAAAGGGACGGGTTACATCTTAACAGCAGGGGGACAAACATTCTGGCAGGCAGGTTTGCTAGTGCGACACCTGTGGCTTTAAACTAAGTGGTGGGGGGGAGGGGTTAACAAATTGTGAATATGAAGATGAGGTAAAAAAAGGGAATACAGGAGATATTGCAAAAGACTCTCGGAAGAATGGGAACAGAAGTTCTAGAGGGGATAAGAAATTAAGGGCAGGGCCAATTGTGACCGATGTGAGAGGGAAGGTAAATACAGACGTTAAAGTGTTGTACTTAAATGCGCGTAGTATAAAAAATAAAGTGGATGAGCTTGAGGCTCAGTTAGTCATGGGCAAGTATGATGTTGTAGGGATCAGAGACATGGCTACAAGAGGACCAGGGCTGGGAACTGAATATTCAGGGGTACACAACGTATAGAAAAGACAGACAGGTGGGCAGAGGGGGTGGGGTTGCTCTGATGGTAAGGAATGATATTCATTCCCTTGCAAGGGGTGACATAGAATCAGGAGATGTTGAATCAGTATGGATAGAAATGAGAAATTGTAAGGGTAAAAAGACCCTAATGGGAGTTATCTATAGGCCCCCAAACAGTAGCCTCGACATAGGGTGCAAGTTGAATCAGGAGATAAAATTGGCGTGTCAAATATGTAATGCTACGGTGGTTATGGGAGATTTCAACATGCAGGTAGATTGGGAAAATCAGGTTGGAAATGGACCCCAGGAAAGAGAGTTTGTAGAGTGCCTTCGAGATGGATTCTTAGAACAGCTTGTACTGGAGCCTACCAGGGAGAAGGCAATTCTGGATTTAGTGTTGTGTAATGATCCTGATCTGATAAGGGGACTAGAGGTAAAAGAGCCATTAGGAGGCAGTGATCACAACATGATAAGTTTTACTCTGCAAATGGAAAGGCAGAAGGGAAAATCGGAAGTGTCAGTATTACAGTATAGCAAAGGGGATTACAGAGGCATGAGGCAGGAGCTGGCCAAAATTGACTGGAAGGAGGCCCTAGCAGGGAAGACGGTAGAACAGCAATGGCAGGTATTCCTGGGAATAATGCAGAGGTTGCAGGATCAATTTATTCCAAAGAGGTGGAAAGACTCTAAGGGGAGTAAGAGACACCTGTGGCTGACAAGGGAAGTCAGGGACAGCATAAAAATTAAGGAGAGGAAGTATAACATAGCAAAGAAGAGTGGGAAGACAGAGGATTGGGACTCTTTTAAAGAGCAACAAAAGTTAACTAAAAAGGCAATACGGGGAGAAAAGATGAGGTACGAGGGTAAACTAGCCAATAATATAAAGGAGGATAGCAAATGTTTTTTTAGGTACGTGAAGAGGAAAAAAATAGTCAAGGCAAATGTGGGTCCCTTGAAGACAGAAGCAGGGGAATTTATTATGGGGAACAAAGAAATGGCAGACGAGTTAAACCGTTACTTTGGATCTGTCTTCACTGAGGAAGATACACACAATCTCCCAAATGTTCTAGGGGCCGGAGAACCTAGGGTGATGGAGGAACTGAAGGAAATCCACATTAGGCAGGAAATGGTTTTGGGTAGACTGATGGGACTGAAGGCTGATAAATCCCCAGGGCCTGATGGTCTGCATCCCAGGGTACTTAAGGAGGTGGCTCTAGAAATAGTGGAAGCATTGGAGATCATTTTTCAATGTTCTATAGATTCAGGATCAGTTCCTGTGGATTGGAGGATAGCAAATGTTATCCCACTTTTTAAGAAAGGAGGGAGAGAGAAAACGGGTAATTATAGACCAGTTAGTCTGACATCAGTGGTGGGGAAGATGCTGGAGTCAATTATAAAAGACGAAATTGCTGAGCATTTGGATAGCAGTAACAGGATCATTCCGAGTCAGCATGGATTTACGAAGGGGAAATCATGCTATACAAATCTACTGGGATTTTTTGAGGTTGTAACTAGGAAAATTGACAGGGGAGAGTCAGTGGATGTGGTGTACCTCGACTTTCAGAAAGCCTTCGACAAGGTCCCACATAGGAGATTAGTGGGCAAAATTAGGGCACATGGTATTGGGGGTAGGGTACTGACATGGATAGAAAATTGGTTGACAGACAGAAAGCAAAGAGTGGGGATAAATGGGTCCCTTTCGGAATGGCAGGCAGTGACCAGTGGGGTACCGCAAGGTTCGGTGCTGGGACCCCAGCTATTTACGATATACATTAATGACTTAGACGAAGGGATTAAAAGTACCATTAGCAAATTTGCAGATGATACTAAGCTGGGGGGTAGTGTGAATTGTGAGGAAGATGCAATAAGGCTGCAGGGTGACTTGGACAGGTTGTGTGAGTGGGCGGATACATGGCAGATGCAGTTTAATGTAGATAAGTGTGAGGTTATTCACTTTGGAAGTAAGAATAGAAAGGCAGATTATTATCTGAATGGTGTCAAGTTAGGAGGAGGGGGAGTTCAACGAGATCTGGGTGTCCTAGTGCATCAGTCAATGAAAGGAAGCATGCAGGTACAGCAGGCAGTGAAGAAAACCAATGGAATGTTGGCCTTCGTAACAAGAGGAGTTGAGTATAGGAGCAAAGAGGTCCTTTACAGTTGTACCGGGCCCTGGTGAGACCGCACCTGGAGTAATGTGTGCAGTTTTGGTCTCCAAATTTGAGGAAGGATATTCTTGCTATGGAGGGCGTGCAGCGTAGGTTCACTAGGTTAATTCCCGGAATGGCGGGACTGTCGTATGTTGAAAGGCTGGAGCGATTGGGCTTGTATACACTGGAATTTAGAAGGATGAGGGGGGATCTTATTGAAACATATAAGATAATTAGGGGATTGGACACATTAGAGGCAGGAAACATGTTCCCAATGTTGGGGGAGTCCAGAACAAGGGGCCACAGTTTAAGAATAAGGGGTAGGCCATTTAGAACGGAGATGAGGAAGAACTTTTTCAGTCAGATGGTGAAGGTGTGGAATTCTCTGCCTCAGAAGGCAGTGGAGGCCAGTTCGTTGGATGCTTTCAAGAGAGAGCTGGATAGAGCTCTTCAGGATAGCAGAGTGAGGGGGTATGGGGAGAAGGCAGGAACGGGGTACTGATTGAGAGTGATCAGCCATGATCGCATTGAATGGCGGTGCTGGCTCGAAGGGCTGAATGGCCTACTTCTGCACCTATTGTCTATTGTCTATTGTCATACTATTCACAAATAAAAATGATAACTTATTGTGCAAGCACATGTGCACTTACTACTCACAAATAAAAATGATAACTTAAAACTCACTTTGTCTTTATCCGTGTCACTGGTTTCCTGCTTGTTTCGAGTTAAAGTTCTCTCCCTCCTGTGTGAAGTTCACAAGATATTCAAAAATGAGAAATATTATTTAGCCCATCTTGATTCATCCTAGCATCATTTCAGTGTAGGATTCATGTTTGTCAAATGATTGCAAAAATCCACCACTCCAAAGTATTTTATCCATATTATGATTGTTCCATTAAAAGGAATTCCCCAAAGGTAGACAAAAATGCTGGAGTAACTCAGCGGAACAGGTAGCATCTCTGGATAGGACATTTCTTCAGACTGGAGAAGTGTCTCGACCCAGTCTGAAGAAGGGTCGCGACCCAAAACATCACCCATTCCTTCTATCCAGAGATGCTGCCTGTTCCGCTGAGTTACTCTAGCATTTTGTGTCCATCTCAGTGTAAACCAGCATCTGCAGTTCCTTCCTGCACAAAAAGAATTCCCCAATTTCTCCTAAAAGAATTCGCCAATTTCTCATATAAGAATTCTTCGAACGTGTTGCTAATTTATCAAATGCAGATCCATCAGTTAAATTAGAAACTAGTGATGGTATTGTTTAGCCTAATGATTCCATTAGCTCATTCAATCTAATGTTTAAAAGTGGTAGGAATGGATAAGTAACTGGTGAAGAAGCAAATAGATGCAGAAGTGTATCAAGCACTCTTGCAAAGTTTAAGTGAACAATAAAGGCATGCAACCTCTGAAAGAGTACGATCAGGGAAAATTTTGCTCTTTGCACTTTTAACTATGTTATTGTTTACAAATATCTTCAAGTTCATTCCAAACAATTTATTCCATTATATATCACTGAATGAAAGTAAATAACACAAACCACTAATTGCTAGTCTTTGTTTTATTAGTATTCTGAATAACAGGTAACTACCAGTCAGAGTACAGGAGGAAGATTAAAAGATTGAAAATCTGATTGAATGGTTCTAGTACAACAATTTCACTCTCAAAGTTAGCAAGGCCAAAAAGCTGATTGGTTATAATAGGCTGGAAAAGTCGGGTATCCATAAACCTGTTTTCATCGACAGAATAATGGTGGAGTCAACAGCTTCAAGCTGCTGAGTGTGCATTTCTCTAAAGATTTGTCCAGGGTCCAGCATATGAATGCAATCACAAAGAAAGTTCATCAATGCCTCTCTTTGCTTAGAAGATTGAGGAGATTCAGTGTGTCAACAAACCTCTACAGGTCAAAAGAGAGCATAGTGACTGCCTGCATCACAGACTGATGGACAACTCGAATGCCCAGGAACAAATGAGATTAGAGTGGTAGACATTGCCCAGTCAGTCCATCACGGTGCTGACCAAAGAAATCAACAGAAGACAATGCCTCAAAAAAAGCTGCAAATATCATCAGACAAAACCACCCTGGCTATGCTCTAATTTCACTACCACCATCAGGAAGGTGGTACAGGAGCTTGAAAAGCGCACGTCCCAGGTTCACGAAGGGTCCCAACCCAAAATGTCACATCTATTTTCTCCAGAGATGCTGCCTGACCCGCTGAGTTAGTCCAGCATTTTCTATCTTTGGTATAAACCAACATCTGCAATTCCTTGTTAGGTCCAATAAGAGCTTGTTTTCAGCATCCACAAGGCTCTATACCACACTAACCTCAGCGACTTTTAAGGTGAGAGGGGAAAGATTTAATAGGAACCTAAGGGGCAACTTTTTCACACAATGGGTAGTGGGTATATGGAACAAGCTGCCAGAGGAGGTGATTGAGGCAGGTACAATCACAACATTTAAAATTCATTTGGACAGGTACATGGTTTTGAAGGATGTGGGCCAAACGTAGGTAGGTGGGACTAGTGTAGATGTGACATCTTGCTCAGTGTGGGCAGGTTGAGCCGAAGGGCCTGTTTCCATGCTCAGGGTCTCTACAACTATATCGTCCATGGATAGTGTCTCTGTTTGCACTACGGACTTCGGTTTTTTGTATTATTTGCCTTCCAAGTACTACTAATTATTAAATTGTATTATTGATTATCATAATATCTCCACAGGCCTGTAATGATGCAGCAAGTAAGGATTTCTTTGTTCCATTGTCGGTACACATGACAATTATTGACAGTTCAAACCAGACGAAACTCAGCTGAAAGATTTTGTTTAGACCAATAACTTTACAATATTTTAAATGACACTTTTGATCAGCTTAACTCAGAATCACATAGCAGCACGGTTCTGCTCGATCGATGGATAATAAAACGACAGCATCTGTTTTGTTTTGTAAACCAACATCTGCAGTTCCTTGCATCTACAACAAAGGGACAGCCCGAGTTTCACAGAAAGTAACCCAACAATGTACTTGTCAAATATAAATAATTATTTTGTGCCTACCGATGAATAATTCTCACCTTTATTTGTTTCCCGCACCATTCCCACTGCGAAGCAAGAGGGAGAAGTTGGAGAAACAATTGTAAGAGGGCTGTCCTCCTCCAGGGTAGAACTAACCACGCAGATATATTTGGCGATGGTGCGGAGCGCCGGCCGTGCAGCGGCCTCTGTCCGCCCTCCCGCCCTCACTCCTTCCCTTCTTCCTTCCCGCCCTCGCCACTCACCCACGAGCGGCCTCGAGCGCTTAGCCGTTTGTCGCCTGCCCGGCACAAGCCTCGCGGGTCTCCTTCAAACAGTTCCCCACTCCCCTCTCGCATCAACCGCCGCATGGACCCCTGGCGAGTGCACCCGCCAAATGTGTCCGCCGGCAACCCGCTCGTTCGGCACCAACCTCAAGCAACAAACGTTCCACCACTGCTCCGAGCCGGCAAGAGGGCGGCGGCTCAGTCTGAAACCCGAAACCAACCCGAAACGTCATCCCCTCCTTCTCTCCAGATATGCTGCCTGTTCCGCGGAGTTACTCCAGCACAAAGAAAATAGAGCAGAGCAAGATAGACCGCTCGACCCGTAAAACCGTAGTATGTCATGGCGCCATTTTAGTAGGCAGAAACATTAAAAAAGCAAAAATAACAAAAAACTGTGAATTGATAGATGAGATATATTCTACATTTTTATGGTATCACACAACACTGATTACACTGCGAGAGGCATAGCGAACGGCTGGTTTTGCCTACTAAAATGGCGGACGTTCCGCTCCTTTGCTTACTGCACTTCAGTATAGGCGATTTCGACGGAGTGATTCATCTTGCTCCTCTAGTATCTTTGCTCCAGCATTTGGTGTCTATCTACGGCTGCTACTGCCTTCATCCTCCCCCACACCTAGGGTCAACCTGCATCTTCCCCCCCTAAGAGTCAACTCACGGTTAACTCCTTTGTTTCTTGTGCAAAATTGGATTCATCCACCATTGGTTTTATCTTCATAGTTTGTAGCCCGATTGGGATATTTTTTGAGTGGGGGAAAAAAGTTCAAGAGATTGTCAAAAATGGAGACAGAAAATACACCAATCTTCAGCAAAACACAAATTATTGCAGGAACTCAGCGAGTCAGGCAGCATCGGGGGAGGAAAATGGACAGACAACGTTGTTGGGACTCTGAGTCTTGCCCAGTTATTACAAATAAACAAATGATGTCTAAGTTAAGTACGATGGTAGACACAAAATGCTGGAGTAACTCAGCGGGTCAGGCAACATCTCGGGAGAGAAGGAATGGGTGACGTTTCGGGTCGAGACCCTTCTTCAGACTTAAGTACACTTCACTTAATACAATTGCATAATAATCACAACTTTTAAAGTCCAATCAGATCTGATTGGCCTTACATTATCTTACATAGGCTCGAAGGGCCGAATGGCCTACTCCTGCACCTATTTTCTATGTTTCTATAAAGCTTTAGTGAACCCATTCTTCCATGGAATCCATTGTTCCCATATCCATTAATTTTCATATCTGTTGCTAATGTTGCCATAGTTTCTATCAACGTGTCCAAACCTGCCATGCAGCATTCCTCCTTTCTTCAGGTTACATTTTGCAAATATTTATTTTTACCTTACAATAAGATGATCCAATGATGTACACCACCCTGTCTTGGAAATAGATTGCTATTTGTTCATTATTGCTTTGTCCATATACCAAAACCCTCTACAGCTTCACCGTTGGAGACCCTTCACTAAAAGGTCCAGAGCAATCAAGGCTGCAGCTTTGCACCAAATTATGATACTTGTAATTTCCAGGGTAGTATGTTGCCCATGCTCTTGGGTAGTCACTGCACAGAGCAGTAATTTATCCCTCATGCTACATGAGGATATTATTGGCATAACTTTTAGCAAAAAAACTGGAGGAACTCAGAAGTTCAGGCAGCATATATTTAGATTGATTATTGTCAAGTGTACCAAGGTACAGTGAAAAACCTTTGTGTACAAGCTCTCCAATGAAAGCAGATAATACTATACATGAATACAATCAAGTCAAACACAAGTACATTAGGTAGAGTGAAGAGAAAAATACCAGAGTGCAGAATATATTTTCTCAGCATTGCAGCATAACTATTCCAGAGAAATGAGAGAAATGGACAAATGACTCAGGGAATTCATATTTTATAATTCATATAATTGTATCTTTGTAACTTAACCATATACCTTCAAAGATTGCAAAGCATACATAGATCTTGCTTTTTTTTCCCCCTCCATTTAAAACTGACAATAGTTCACATTGCCTCTTCCTATTCCTCCTGCCAAATTCTGTTACACCACACATGTCTGTGTTAAATTCCATTATACCCATGTGGCCGCTCATTCCACCAGTCTTTCCTGCTTTGTGTGCCAACTCTCTACACGTTTGTTTATGACATTTCTCAGTTTCACATCGAGTATGGAGGTACAGAACACAAAGCTAGTTGCATCCAACAGTTTTCTGAAAATGTTATGTTCCACATAAACCTCCCATGACCTTATGTAAATTAAACTGAAATGAATTCTGAAATGCAAAATAAAACAGAAAATATTGGAGGAACTTAATCTATTGAGAAATGTGAACAACCATAGTTAACTTCTTTTTTAGAAGTATATTGGGATCGATGGGGCCAAAGTGGGACCAACCGATTCTGCCACTGGAAGAGCAGGAGTTGCTCAACAGGACAGAAGTGTGGATAATTTGGGACATGGTGAACCCTTGCACCATTTAGGAGCTTGTGAAAAGAAAACTGAGGTTCTCAGTGGAAAAAACAAACTGCTGGGGCAACTCAGCAGGTCAAGCAGTATCTGTGGAGGAAAATGGACAGATGATCCTTATTCTGACTCATCATCTCCGTTTCTCTCCACATATGTTGGGGCGGCGCAGTGGTAGGGTTGCAGACTCACAGTGCCAGAGACCCAGGTTTGATCTTGACCTTCGGTGTTATCTGTGGAGTGTGCACTTTCTCACTGTGACTGCATGGGTTTTCTCTAGGTGCTCTGGTTTCTTCCCATATTCGAAAGATGTGCGTGTTTGTAGGTTAATTTGGCTTCTGTAAATTGACCTTAGTGTGTAGGATCCAAAACTACGATAACATAGATACTGGGATAACAGAAATGTATGGGTGATCATAGACTCGTGATCCATGGACAGGGACTCGTTGTATCCCTAAAGTACACTACAACTAGACTAAAATTAAATAAACTAAGATGCTGCCTGACCTGCTGAGCTCCTCCAGTAGTTTGTTTTTCGCTCAGGATTTCAGCATTTGCAATCTCTTGTATGTCTCTCTCAATTGTGGTCTCATTGCTAATCTGAATGCTCCTTCACTTTGAGCAGTCATGGGCCAGTAATTCTCACCAGGCTGCAGGGTATATTACAGGTTTTCAAAGAGACTATGAGAATATCTTTGAATCAATTCCTCTCTCTACATTGCCATAAGGGGATTGCCATAAGGGGATGCTCTGTTTTGCAGGGTTGTTGCCAGGACTAGAGGGTCCGAGCTATAGGGAGAGGTAGAGTAAGCTGGGACTCTATTCCATGGAGCGCAGGAGGATGAGAGGTGTTCTTTTAGAGGTGTATAAAATCATGGGAGGAGTCGATCGGGTACAAGCGCAGAGTCTCTTGCCAGGGTAGGTAAAACGAGGACGAGGGGACATAAGTTTAAGGTGAAAGGGAAAAGATTTAATAGGAATCTGAGGGGGTAACTTTCACACAAAGGGTGGTGGGTGTATGGAACAAGCTGCCAGAGGAGGTAGTTGAGACTGGGACAATCCCAACATTTAAGAAACAATTAAACAGGTACATGAATAGGACAGGTTTGGAGGGATATGAACCAAACGCAGTCAGGTGGAACTAGTGTAGCTGGGATATGTTGACCAGTGTAGGCATGTTGGGCCGAAAGGCCTGTTTCCATACTGTATCTGTGACTCTATAACTGAGCTAGGAATATAATTTTTGTTTCAGGAGTCTGGTATCAGATGTGAAAATGGAGAGGTAGCCCATTGTAGCCAAATGCATGCAATTAAGGCATATTAGAAAAGTTTACCAAGAAGAGGATGCTGACGTTGTTATGCTCTGGGGCACACAGGAACTGGACTCAAACGCACGACTCACACACAAGAGTCAATTTGGAGAAAATAAAGGCGTTCTTTAATTTTCACATTAAAGAACACTGCGATTCGAACCAAAAACTCTAAACTTACTCAGCTACAAAAACATTAGTTACAAACATTACTTACTAGCTATACTACGACCGAGGGCACATGAATCACAAGATGAACTGGCACAGGACAAAGGGAGGCGTGGACTATATATACATGAGGTAAGGGCACACAGGTGGAAACAATCAAGGCGGGGCTGACAATTACAATGGCAGGAAGTCAAGGGACCTGAAATGAGAATCTAAACACAGAACATGACACAAGACTAACAGATATGACGGGACATTACAGTACCCCCCCTTTAGGACCGACTCCTGACGGTCCAGGCTGGTCAGGATGAGTCTTGTCAAAGTCCTTGATCAAAGTTTTGTCTAAAATGAGGCTGGCAGGAATCCAGCACCTCTCCTCAGGACCGTAGCCTTCCCAGTCGACCAGAAACTGGCGACCGCGACCTCTCTTGCGGACTGCAAGAAGTGCCTTAACTGTGTAGACCGGACCACCGTCGACGAGCCGGGGGGGTGGAGGGGGCTTGGAGGCGGGCACGAGTGCACTTTCCTTGACCGGTTTTATTTTGCTGACGTGGAATGTAGGGTGAACCCTTAATGACCTGGAGAGTTGTAGACGGACCGAAACAGGGCTAATGACTTTCGAAATGGGAAATGGACCCACGAACCTTGGAGCCAGCTTTCTGGCGTGGACGTGAAGTGGCAAGTCCTTTGTAGACAGCCATACCTTCTGGCCTGGGCGATAATGCGGAGCGGATCTGCGGTGGCAGTCGGCTGCCGCTTTCATCCGGGACTGACCCCGGAGTAGAACCCTCCGAGCTTCGTCCCAGATTCGGCGACAGCGTCGGATCATGGCGTGGGCAGAAGGCACCGTCACCTCACCCTCATAAGCCGAGAACAAGGGGGGCTGATAGCCGTAGGCACACTGGAAGGGTGTGAGTCCCATGGCAGCCGTAGGAAGCGTGTTGCGTGCGTACTCGACCCAGATGAGATGGTCGCTCCAGGTGGTCTGGTTCTGCGCGATCAGACAGCGCAAGCAGGTCTCGAGCTCCTGGTTCATCCGCTCAGTCTGGCCATTGGATTGCGGATGGTAACCAGAAGACAGGCTGACGGTGGCACCTATGAGGGAACAAAACTCACTCCAAAACTTGGACACAAACTGAGGGCCTCGGTCCGAGACAATGTCTGTAGGGAAACCATGGATACGGAAAACGTGAGACATTATTACCTCTGCCGTCTCTTTGGCAGAGGGGAGCTTGGCCACAGCGATAAAATGTACCATCTTTGAAAATCAGTCTACCACCGTCAGGACAGTTGTGTTACCTTTGGAGGCCGGCAACCCAGTAACAAAGTCAATGGAGATGTGGGACCAGGGCCTCTGAGGGACTGAAAGTGGGTGCAGCAGGCCCGCTTGGGCTTGTCTGGAGGGCTTGCTCCTTGCACAGACAGGGCAGGCGGCCACATATTCAGCTCCATCCTTCTCAAGTGAAGGCCACCAAAAACGCTGTTTAACCACAAAAACAGTTCTCTTGGCACCTGGATGGCATGTGAGCAGCGACGTGTGAGCCCAGTGGATTACCTGGGGGCGCAATGTCACAGGAACAAACAAACAGTTAGTAGGACAGCCACTCGGTGCTGGAGTCTCATCATTAGCCTGCTTCACATCTGTTTCGATCTGCCAAGACACCGCTCCTACCACACGGTTAAGTGGCAGGATGGGTTCGGGTTCTCTGGTATCAGGTTCAGGGTCATAAAGTCGGGACAGGGCGTCTGGTTTTGTGTTCTGGGAACCGGGCCTGTAAGACAGAGAAAAGTTGAACCTACTAAAAAACAGAGTCCTTCTGGCCTGACGTGAGTTGAGTCTCTTGGCTTTACGGATGTATTCCAGGTTCTTGTGATCTGTCCATACCAGAAAAGGCTGCTCGGCCCCCTCCAGCCAGTGCCTCCACTCCCCCAATGCGGCTCTGACCGCCAGCAGTTCTTTGTTTCCGACATCGTAATTCTTTTCTGCGGGGGTCAACTTACGTGACAGGTAGGCGCAGGGATGAATCCGGTTGTCCTTCTCCGCTCTCTGGGAAAGTACCGCCCCAATCCCCTCGTTGGAGGCATCCACCTCCACAATGAACTGTCTCTGGGGATCTGGGATGGTCAGAACAGGAGCGTTGGTGAACAATGTTTTGAGGCGCTGGAAGGCGGCTTCGGCCTGAGGATTCCACTGGAACTGGGTCTTGGAAGACGCGAGAGAGTGCAGAGGAGCAGCAACAGCACTGAAGTCTCTAATAAAATGTCTGTAAAAGTTTGCAAATCCGAGAAACTGTTGCACCTTCTTTCTGTTAGTGGGGGTGGGCCAATTGGCCACCGCATTGACCTTACCAGGGTCCATCTGGATGTGGTCGGCCGATATAATGTAGCCCAGAAAGGACATTGTGTCTGCGTGGAAGTCGCACTTCTCGGCCTTCACATACAGACGGTTAGCTAAGAGCTTCTGCAACACACACTTGACATGACGCTCATGAGACTGTATGTCTGGAGAGAAGATAAGAATGTCATCAAGGTAGACAAAAACACACTCATTGAGAAATTCCCTGAGGACCTTGTTCATAAAAGCTTGGAAGACTGCGGGGGCATTGGTTAACCCGAACGGCATCACCAAATACTCGTAGTGCCCGTTAGGGGTGTTAAACCCAGTTTTCCACTCATCCCCCTCTCTGATTCTCACTAGATGGTATGCATTCCTTAACTCTAGTTTAGTGAATACTTTGGCTTTGTGCAACAGTTCAAAAGCAGAAGACATCAAAGGAAGTGGGTAATGATTCTTGATCGTAATCTCGTTTAGGAAGCTGTAATCTATGCAGGGACGAAGTGACCCATCTTTCTTGCCCACAAAGAAAAACCCCGCGCCTGCTGCCAAGGAGGACGGGCGAATAATGCCCGTCCTCAGGGAGGACTCAATGTACTCATCCATCGCCTTCCTCTCGGGGCCGGATATGGAGTACAGTCGCCCCTTGGGAATAGGGGCCTCCGGCAGCAGGTTGATAGCGCAGTCGAAAGGTCGATGAGGAGATAGAGTGGTGGCCCTGGACTTGTTGAACACCTCCTTCAGTTCATGGTAACATGGTGGAACCTTCGACAGATTGGGATAGTCATCATCATCATTAGAAATCTTTATTTCTTCAGATTTAAGAACATTTATTCCCAAAACCGCCCCGATCTTCCCGTAACTCACCCCTTTGTTCACTGGTTCAACAAGACATGATTGTGTGCACTCAACCCCCCATCGTCTGATCTTACCAGATCGCCAATCAATCTGAGGATTGTGTTTCTGCAGCCAAAGGAAACCAAAGACCAAGGGATGTTGAGCTGAGTCAAACAAGTGAAAAGACATTATCTCCACATGGTTAGCATTGAACATGACTTTGACAGGTTCTGTACGATGAGTTATCTCAAACAACTGACGTCCATCTAAAGCGCTCGCCACAATAGGTTGCAACAAGGGCACAGATTTAACCTTACACGATCGAGCTAGAGTCCAGTCCATGAGACTCTCGTCGGCTCCGGAGTCGATCAAAACCCCCCGAGTCACAATTTGCTGATTCAGAGTGAGGGTGGCCTGTGTCAGAGGTCGAGGAGGTAAGTCCGAAACGGGGACTTGGCTCACCAGTGTCCTCCTTTTCACTGGTGAGCCACCCCTTTTACCGAGCAGTCGGCCAGACGGTGTCCTTGTTGACCGCAGTAAAAGCAGGCTCCGTCCTTCAGGCGGCGCTGTCGCTGCTCCGGAGTCAGCCTGGTTCGTCCTAGCTGCATGGGTTCCTCCGACGGCTGAGAGGACGCTGTTTTCTCCGGCCAGTGATGGACAGGGAACGATGACTTCTTCGGTGTGAAGGACCCGGAGGAGCGCCCCTGGTGATTGGGAGGACGATCAGCAGCCTGGTGTCTTTCCTTTTCCTTTATCCTGTTATCGACACGAATAGCCCTGGTAATTAATGTCTCTAGATCACTGGGTAACTCAAAAGGTGAAAGTCTGTCCTTTATAGCCTCCGACAACCCATTCATGAATGCATCCACTTGTGCAGGCATATTCCACCCACTGTCTGTTGCAAGGGTTCGGAAGTCAATGGCATAGTCTATCACTGGGCGAGTGTTCTGTTTTAGCTGCAGTAAGACTCGGGAAGCTTCCTTAGCAGAGGAAGTGTGATCAAAAATACTGCTAAATGTTCTTTGGAAGAGGTCTAGATCCTAACAGACTGTGGAGCCCCGAGACCATCCGCAGTGGCCCATGCTGCGGCTCGTCCCGTCAAATGGGACACAATAAATGCTACCCTGGCCTGGTCTGAGGGGAAGTGTGCAGGGTTATGCTTGAAGTGGAGATCACATTGTACAAGGAATGATCTACAATTCTCCGAGTCTCCAGAGAACTTATCTGGTGAAGCCAGGCGTAGAATCAGCGTGGGGTTCGCAGGCGTGGCCGGAACAGCAGGCGGATGGCCGGCTGAAGGTTCAACGTGAGCCAGTGGAGAAGCTGCCGAAGTTGGGTCGAGACGAGCCAGAACCTGATGGAGTTGTACAGCGAGGTGGTTAATCTGGGTCGTCACTGATGACTGGAACTCGCCTTGTCTATCGTTCAGCTCGCGCACCCCGTGACTGACTGAGCGCAGCTGCTCCTCCTGGTGCTGGATCTTAGTGCCCTGGTTGGCAAGGGCTGATTTCCAAATCTTAGAGTCGGCTGAGTCCATATTATGGCCAGTTCGTTCTGTTATGCTCTGGGGCACACAGGAACTGGACTCAAACGCACGACTCACACACAAGAGTCAATTTGGAGAAAATAAAGGCGTTCTTTAATTTTCACATTAAAGAACACTGCGATTCGAACCAAAAACTCTAAACTTACTCAGCTACAAAAACATTAGTTACAAACATTACTTACTAGCTATACTACGACCGAGAGCACATGAATCACAAGACGAACTGGCACAGGACAAAGGGAGGCGTGGACTATATATACATGAGGTAAGGGCACACAGGTGGAAACAATCAAGGCGGGGCTGACAATTACAATGGCAGGAAGTCAAGGGACCTGAAATGAGAATCTAAACACAGAACATGACACAAGACTAACAGATATGACCGGACATTACAGACGTGGTTTATTTATCACCAGTGGATTTAGATAGTTTTGGTGGTAACACTCCAAAACAGGTGCCTATTGTAGGAGACCCAGCTGTATACAGGGTGACATGAAACACTGCTGTCTTGATAAAAACAGAACATGTTTGAAACAAATACTCAGTTGGTCAAAGGAAACACAGAAGCGGAAACAGAACTGATGAAAGATCTCCAACCTGAGATGTTTATTCTGGTGCCCTTTCCACAGATGCGGTCAGAACAGTTCAAATTTTTCCGTAATTTTTGTTTTCATCACATATTTTCAGCTACTATAGTGTTTTCATTCCTGTCACGGCTATCCGGTCGATTGTGTTATGTATAGGGTTGATATCCTGATGTTCAAATGCTCTTTTCCTCAGATGGTGTTGTCAGCTGCTGGTGAACCCAATGCGCCTCTGTATGTGAGTGTGTGCGTACTAACAGGAACCCACACCTGTGTCCACCAATGTGTGTGGTTAATACAGAACATACTTATTTCTGATTATTTTAAACCCAAAACTAAAACCTTATTTCACAATAGCAAATTAATAAAAGCTCTGTGATACTAAACTTAAACATAACGATTAGTAATTTACTACTGTTTTTAAAATTGCTGTAGAGCAGCTTGATTATGAGAAAAATTACTGACAATTGATAGGGTGAATGCAGTCTTTAACCCAGGGTAGAGGAATCAAGAAGTGGAAGAGGAATCAAGTGGAAGAGGAAGTGGTAGTGGAATCAAGAAGTTCAAGTTGAGAAGGGACAGTTTTAATAGAAACCTACCGACCAACTTTTTCACACAGTGGTTGTTGGTTAGATGGAACAAGCTGCCACAGGAGGTAGTTAAGGCAAGTGTGGTAACAACCCAAAGTTATTTGGACAGGTACATGGATAGGAAAAGTTTAGGGGGATATGGAGCAAACATGGGCAGGTGTAACTAGTGTAGATGGGGCTTCTTGGTCGGCATGCACAAGTTGGGTCGAATAGCTGGTCTTCATTCTGTGTTATTCTACAACTCTATGATTCAATGTTTCTCTAACAACTGTTGAAAGCTGTGCACGATTGTCTGTTTATTTACCCTTTGGCTTTTTTCTATGGTGATTTGCTCCGTCCTTGGCAGTTGGTTAATTCTGAGATAAGCTCCAGCTGACACCTTGCAAGCACCATTGTTCCATAAAATAATGGTTTCACAACAATCCAACTGTTTTCCATTCAACCTGATCTAAATTACCCTTATCGTAGCATTCTATTATGGGATAAGTTTTCAGTAAAGGAGATAGAGTGGTTCACCGCATCTAAATCTCAGTAGACTATACAATAACTTGGTTCCTGAACATTTTTTTTCAGTACTAATAAACAGCTAATCTGTTTTGGTGATGTTGTGAAAGAGATCAGTATGAACAACACGGCAGGGAAATTTCCTTCATCATATGCAGTCATGGGATCTTTTACCTTCACCTGAGAGACTTAAAAAATAATTGTACATCAAGGACTTCCCACGCACATGTATTTTTTTTAGCAGAAATGCAGGGAACTGCAGATGCTGGATCTTAAACAATGTTCAGAGTACTGGAGTAAGTGAATGGGTCAGGCAGCATCCGTGCAGGGAATGGCGAGGCGACGTTTCAAGTTGGAATGTGAATTCAGTCTGAAGCATTGCTTACCCATTCCCTCCACAGATGCTGCCTTACCTGCTGAGTTATTCCAGCATTTTGTAATTTGCTTGTGTATTTGTTAGTGTTGTCCCAGGCAACGTGATATGTGCGCTTCCTCGCCTTACTGTATTTAAGTGCCCAACCATTTATTACTGATGCTTTTAACACTATTAATTGTCTGTTCATTGAACATTTAAAGACAGCAAGCACTTATTAAAGGTAGATTCTGACTAATCAATACTGCATATCATCAACCTCATTTTTCAACCCTAATGCCACACCCAGCTCATTGTTCCTTTCACTCACTCATTTGAATACCTGCACCTTCTTTGACAAATCAATTATATATTTTTTGCACTGAGCTCTTCCCAATCCTCTCCCTTCCAGTAATTCCTTGTGTTTTTCAGGCCTTTGTAAAGATTTAAGGTTGAGGCCACGTTTTGTTGATTGATTGCAAAATTGCTGGTTGACCCAGTAATCGTTTTATTTCATTCCTATGAAGCACCTTAGGTGATTTTTATGTTAATGTTTTGTTGTTGTTGAATCCCAAATTATTTTTCTACTATTCGCAATCCTGTAAACATATTTGTAGAAGAAAAACTGTGAATTTTTAAAACTTTATCAAGTTGTCTATCTTGAATTGAAGCATTTTAAAATTTATTCTCAACATGAGAGCAATGCTGGCAAACTACTTATTTACCCGTTTCGGGTCACACAGAAAAAAATGGAGTTGAGCTTCTTTTTACATACAAACATAAACACGAACGTACAAATTAGTTGCTGGTGAATGTCAATCAAGTCCCTCAAGCCTGCTGTATACTTAATATGATCATGGCAGATAGCATTGTAACCTCAATTTTCATTCCCTTGTTCTCATTGTAACCTTTCACCCCTTCTATTTATTTTTGCCTTAAAAATATTCAAAGATGTTTGTTTCACTTTGAGAAAAAGAGTTCCAAAGGCTCAGGACCATTTGAATTGAAAGTTAAATCATTTCATTTGTCTCAAATGGGGATCTCATATTTTTTAAGCACAGACATCAACCTAAATTCTACGCTGAGGGCGTGCAGCGTAGGTTCACTAGGTTAATTCCCGGAATGGCGGGACTGTCGTATGTTGAAAGGCTGGAGCAATTAGGCTTGTATACACTGGAATTTAGAAGGATGAGGGGGGATCTTATTGAAACATATAAGATAATTAGGGGATTGGACACATTAGAGGCAGGAAACATGTTCCCAATGTTGAGGGAGTCCAGAACAAGGGGCCACAGTTTAAGAATAAGGGGTAGGCCATTTAGAACGGAGATGAGGAAGAACTTTTTCAGTCAGAGAGTGGTGAAGGTGTGGAATTCTCTGCCTCAGAAGGCAGTGGAGGCCAGTTCGTTGGATGCTTTCGATAGGGCTCTTAAGGATAGCGGAGTGAGGGGGTATGGGGAGAAGGCAGGAACGGGGTACTGATTGAGAGTGATCAGCCATGATCGCATTGAATGGCGGTGCTGGCTCGAAGGGCTGAATGGCCTACTCCTGCACCTATTGTCTATTGTCTATTGTCTATAGATAAAAAAGACTCAAAGTGCTGGAGAAACTCAGCGGGTCAGGCAGCATCTTTGGAGGACGGATTAGTGACGTTTTGGGTCAGAACCCTTCAGGCTGAAGAAGGGACCCAACCCAAATCACATTCATTTTCTCTGGAGATGCTGCCTCACCCACTGGAGTTACTCCAGCACTTTGTGTCTTTTTTTTGTAAACCAGTATCTGCGGTTCCCTGTTTCACCTTTTTCCATCAAGTTCTAGATTCTCCCACAAAAGGATACATCTTCTCCACATCCATCCTGATAATAATCCTCAGGATCTGACAACAATACCTCTCAGAGTTCTCACTATTTAGATAATATGTTTTTCTTTTCAAAATACACAATTTCGTTTGACACCCTGCCATCCTTGAGATGCTCCTGCATTGGTTCAAGACAGTGACTGCCAAGATATTTACCGAAGCATGATGAAAGACCAATTGCCATTTTCTGGTGATCTTCAACAGCAAGTTCCTCCACCAGCAATATTTTTTGGTGGACAATTGACTGGAAGGTAAAGTGGATCATCTATGTACACGCAGCTACATAAGTTGAACAAGGGCTGGGGATTCCACTGATCCCTCAACTTCATCATAAGTAGGGTGTGTGGTGGAATGAATAACAGTATGCAGGCTCAATTATTACATCACAAAGCAATTCAGGCTGAACTGTTTCATCCCTATAGTCAGGTGAGATCATTTTCCCCTTTAGATCTCACACAAAAATGTATAACTTGTTTTGTTCTTGTTACTAATTTAATCAATTATTTTTTATTTACGTTAGAGTCTATATGCATGTAAGTATTAAAGATTAGATATCACATCAATAACAATATTTTTGTAAATTCCACAAATGATTTGAAAATATATTCTGAAGTTTAGAGACAGTCAGGTGGTCAGATTTAACAATGTGCCTCCTAACTATCTTTAATTTGGAGTATAATAATGTTAAACATCAAGTTATTGTTATTGATTGCTTTGAGTGCCATCAATAGTAATTTAATTCAATGAAAATGAAATCCTGCATTCACATTCTATGGAGACTCTTATCTCTGTTTACACAGTTAAAGACAGGGAAACTTTAGACTTTAAAGATACAGCTTGGAAACAGCCCTTTGGCCCACTGACTCCACACCGACCAGCATTCACCTCGTACACTAGCACCATCTGACACACGAGGGGCAATTTACAAATTTACTGAAGCTAATTAACATACATACCTGAGATAGACACAAAAAGCTGGAGTAACTCAGTGGGACAGGCAGCAAGTCTGGAGAGAAGGAATGGGTGACGTTTCAGATGGAGACCCTTCTTCAGACATACCTGTATATTTTTGGAGTGCCCAGAGAAAACCCACGCCGTCACAGGGAGAATGTACAAACTCCATACAGCCACCACTCATAGTCCTGTCAAACCTGTTTCGGGCACTGTAAGGCAGCAACACCACTGCTGCCCCACTGTGCCACACTACAACAAACTTCAAGAATAATGCTGTCCAAGTTACTGGCTCTTTGCAAAATGTAATGGAATAGAACTCAAAATATTGAATCTCTGGAAACAAACATCTCTCATTTAAAGCAGGCAGAATGTGTTGTCCATTTCACTACAGGGATGGATATGTCCACCATTTTGGTCTGAATGTTAACTTCAATTTTCGTCTCTCTGTTCAACTTGCATGCAAGGTGACAACAGAAATGTAACCAGCAATTTCTAATTCTCGTACAAAAAAAGTGTATTAAAAATCATTTGAGAAGTAATTATTTGGCCAAAGAGGTGAAATTGATTCCAGCCTAAAACACTTCCCAAGGATACTTTATTGCCTCTGGCAAATGACACGAAAGTTAGTGAACAGATTTTTAATTTGAATGAAATTTGCACACTGAAATAGTTAGAAAGGCTTTTAAAGTTCAATCTAAATTTGCAGCCTATTTTCTTGGTAAGTTCTTAATTATATTCACATTGAACAGTATCAATTTATGGTTGATACATATTTAAAATGAATAAATATCCACAGGCTTCCCAATTAGATGTACCCTAAAGTTATCAAATTGGATGTTAAGAAATTGAAAGCTTAGAAAAAGGATTGCCAAATAGAAGATCTTTAAAGATTAAAAAAACGATAGTGGATCAAAGTGGACCTCTGAAAAAAAAGTTTTTTGTTTTCAGGCAAAGTAGGATGACTTTGCTGCACAAAACCAATGTGCTGCAGGGATATTAAAAAAATAAGCATGCATTGTATCCAAATTCAATATTCATGTTGTTGGTAATTTTGAATTCTCCAATATTAGGTAACTTAACTTACCCCCCTCCCCCACACTCCTTCCCCCTCCACCCTTTCTTTCCCCACCACCCTTTCTTTCCCCACCCTCTTTCCTCTGTTTCCCTCTCAGACTCGCACCCACTTCTCCCCTTTCTCCTACATTCCTTCCTCTAGTTTCAGAATCCACAACTCTTCAATCATTTTGTTTCATACCTTCTGTCTTTTCATCTTTGACCTTTGTCCAACCATCAAACCCCCTCCCCCCTCATCACCTGCATCCACCCAGGCTTTGTTCTGCCCCATCTCTCTTCCAGCTTTTTTTCCCCTCCCACCCGTCAAAATCAGTCTGAAGAAAGGTCCTAACCTGAAACATTGCCTATCTATGTTCTCCAAAGATGCTGCCTGACCAGTTGTGTTACTCTAGCGCTTTGTATTATTTTTTGTAACCAGCATCTGCTGTTCCTTGTTTCTACAAGATCAGGATCTGTGAATAAATGAACATTCATTAAGACTGAAAATGGCTGGGATTGTTTGAGAAGGTGGTTGAGAAACACAGAGCATCCTGTATTTTATAAACAGTTATAGAATAGAAGACCAAAGTAGTTACAAAGAATCTTTATAAAACACTGTTTATGCCTCAACTGAAGTATTGTGTCCATTTCCAGATGTCATATTTAAAAAAGATCTGAAGACTTTTCAGGTGGTACAAAGTGATTCTGGGGTCAAGAGGCTTTAGTTGTCTACATCCACATAAGAAACAAGGTTGGTCTCCTTGAAACAAGAAAGGCTGCAAAGAGATCCGATGGAAGATTTTAAAATTGTACAGGTTATACACTGCATTGATAGAGAGAAGCTTCCCATTGGCAAAGAGGTCAAGAGCTGGAAGACTTGGATTTAAGACAATTGGTAAAAGAATCAAGAGTGAAATGAGGATATTTTTCCACACAATGTTAAATGACTTCCTTTCCTGCTGAAATTATTCTATTCTGTGTAGCGTCCCATACAAAATGTAAGTTCAGGTGCACTTTTGTTGTCTTCTATCACTCAAACTAATAGGTTGGATTCATTCATTCATTCATTCATTCATTCATTCATTCATTCATTCATTCATTCCTATTCATTCATTCATTCATTCATTCATTCATTCATTCATTCATTCATTCATTCATTCCCAAACCTTATATTCATTCCCAAAAAGTGAAGTGGTCTGAATACTTTCTGAATGCACTGTAGTGCATTCAGAAAGTATTCAGCCCACTTCACTTTTTCCACATTTTGCTACGTTACAACCTTATTTTAAAATGGATTAAATTCATTTTTTTAATCATCAAACTACACACAATACACCATAATAAAAAAGCGAAAACAAGTGTTTTCAAATTTTTGCAAAGTAATTTAAATTTTTTTTGAAATATCACATTTACATAAGTATTCAGAACCTTTGCCATGACACTCAAAATTGAGCTTATGTTCATCCTGATTCCATTGATTAACCTTGAGATGTTTCTACAACTTGATTGGATTCTACAACTTGATTAGTGGTAAATTAAATTGATTGGATATGATTTGGAAAGGTACACACCTGTCTATATAAGGTTCCACATCTGACTGTGCATGTCAGAGCAAAAACCAAGCTATGAAGATGAAGGAATTGTCCGTAGACCTCCGAGACAGGATTGTGTCGAGATCTGGGGAAGGGTATAAAACAATTTCTGCAGCATTGTAGGTCCAGAAGAGCACAGTGGCCTCTGATATTCTTAAATGGAAGAACTTGGGAACCACCAGGACTCTTCATAGAGCTGGCCGCCTGGCCAAACTGAGCAATCGGGGGAGAAGAACCTTGGTCAGGGAGGTGACCAAGAACCCTGACAGAGCTCCAGAGTTCCTCTGTGAAGATGGGAGAACTTTCCAGAAGGATAACTATATCTGCAGCACTCCACCAATCAGGCCTTTATGGTAGAGTGGCCAGATAGAAGCCACTCCTCAGTAAAAGGCACATGAACGCTCGCTTGGTGTTTGCCAAAAGACACCTAAAGGACTCTCAGACCATGAGAAACAAGATTCTCTGGCCTAAATGCCAAATGGCACCGTTCATCACCTGGTCAATACCATATCTACGGTGAAGCATGGTGGTGGCAGCATCATGCTGTGGGGATGTTTTTCAGCGGCAGGAACTGGGAGACTAGTTAGGATCGAGGGAAAGAGAACAGAGAGATCCTTGATGAAAACCTGCTCCAGAGCGTTCTGGACCTCAGACTGGGGCGGAGGTTCACCTTCCAACAGGACAACAACCCTAAGCACACAGCCAAGACAACGCAGGAGTGGCTTCGTGCCAAGTCTGTAAATTTCCTTGAGTGACCCAGTCAGAGCTCGGACTTGAACCCGATCGAACATCTCTGGAGGGTCCTGAAAATAGCTGTGCATCGATGCTCCCCATCCAACCTGACATAGCTTGAGAGGATCTGCAGAGAAGAATGGGAGAAATTACCCAAATACAGGTGTGCCAAGCTTGTAGCGGAATACCCAAGGAGACTTGAGGCTGTAATTGCTGCCAATGGCGCCTCAACAAAGTACTGAGTAAAGGGTCTGAATACTTGTGTAAATCTGATATTTCAGTTATTTATTTTTAATTACTTTGCAAAAATTTCTAAACCTGTTTTTGCTTTTTTATTATGGGGTATTGTGTGTAGATTGATGATAATTATTTTTTTTTAATCCATTTTAAAATAAGGCTGAAACATAGCAAAATGCGGAAAAAGTGAAGGGGTCTGAATACTTTCTGAATGCACTGGTCACTGCTTCCCACTTTAGCAGCAATTCTTGCAGCATCTGGCTTGATACACCCGAGCTCAACATTCACATTGAATCCTGGGAATCTGCAGCCTATGACCACGTAAAGGAGGAGTATGAATCGGGGCAACGTTGAGAACATTGAGCCCATGCATCATTAAGCCACAGAGCCTGTGTGTTAATGATGCATGGACTCCTCTCAAAATGACAGAAGTAGTGCTGCACTTCACTCGCTGTACACATGCCCATCCCATCAGGTACCTCCTGCACCATTGGTAGTAGAGTCTGCAGGACTCCCTTTGGCCTGATCAGCCACCTAGTTACATCATCTTGAAGAAAAGAAGACATTCGATCACTCAAAGACAAGCCATGTTTCGCCTACCTCACATTGCCCGTGCGGTAAATTGATAGCCTTTGACGGCAAACTCACTCCCACTCCCTTGGCCAGGCAACAAAAAACATAACAATGTGTGGATAAATGACAACTCTTTTTTGAATTACTTGATGAATAATGTGGTAAACAAGCTGTTGTAAGTATTTCTGACCTCCAGTACCTTGGGTTACCATAACTGGTACATTGACTTTATACATATGACCTGAAGCAGTCTGCATGGTTTTTCTTCAAAACAATGAGACTTCTGAAGACTTCACTAGTACGTATGGCATTTTATTAAAGGCTGGCATTTACCAGACTGCCTTGAACCCATGGAATCTACAGATTTGTGTATAACCACCCAGCTGAACCTGTTGAATTTAATCAGATCCAATCGAGCTCAAGTTAGGTGATTGCACCTTCGACATTGTTACACAGACAAAGTGGTCACAGCTTTGAGGACATTCCTGAGCAGTGCTGTCATAGCACAAAAATTTACCGAAGGGCCTAGATGGTATTGATATGTGGAGCCATACACCGTACGTGATCAAGTGACGTCCAAGAAAAAAGAAAATGGAGAAAACAATAAATCTCTTAATTACTTTCATTGCATAAGTGATATTTAATTTATCTGTAATGAGAATTACATCCCTTCCTCCAACACCATCCAAAACGCTGGCCTAAATCTTCACTCATCCCCTTTAATACTGCCAAGTGGCAAGGCTTCCGCCAATTAACAGTTACACCACAAGCCCAATTACACCATTAGTCACTGTACAAGGAACACATTCTCTGCAGGTAATAACAGACGGGGATGTTTCAGTGCTGAAAACGTGCAATGCCAAGTCAGTCATGTTGCAAATTGTTCAGCTCTCCTCCAAGTCAGCTGCAAACTATTTTAAGGGAGGCTTGCAGGCATTACATAGTTTACAAAATTTAGACTACAAGTCCAATGCCAAAGGGTAAATGTGGATTTATTGGAGAAACAGTCTTAGCTTAAGAATATTAAAAAATATTTAAAATGAACATTCATGTTATATAGATACAATGACATATTGAAATTATTTCAAGATCATAGTCAAAACTTTATTCATGCAAACTCTTGCTCTGCATTGAAGTAATCACTCAGTTAATCATACACATTTAAACATAGGCCTTGAAATTGCACTTCAGCATGACAGCATAATATTACCAAAATACTCAAAAAGGGTTATTTTAACATTGCCTGCCAAACAGAAGCTGAGTCAAAGGTCAATGTATGTTGACCAATGATACCGAGCCCTGCCAAAGTGGCACTGATAACACCTGTAGAAAGCTGGCATCAGTAAAAGTCAATTTATTAATATACTGCAGAAAAACACTGCTATTTGACTTTGGTCATGGATTTGGAAAGAGCAAAAATACTCTGTACAGCTTGCTGATCATCTTGTCCCACACCCACCTAACTTCTGTCCTGAATTTAAATGGGTTTTAACATACAAATCTGAAGTAGCTTTGTACATTATTCCAGCAAAGACTTAGGTATTTTTAAAACAAATCAATTAAAGACAACATTTTAGTTTAAAATAAGTACAGGTGTGGATATATCAAGGAAAGACACAAAATGATGGAATAACTCAGCGGGTCAGGCAGCATCCCTGGAGAATATGGTCAGGGATGTTTTGCATCAGGATCCTTCAGCCTCAGATATCAGACTCTAAGGTAAGTTTAGGTAAGTGTTAGAGCGACAGTAACCATTCTCAGCACATCTGAATAGAAGGTGGAACATATGTTATGCTGTCTTTCAATAACACAGCCGCACCTGGAGAAATATGACGGATTTTTGGCATAATTATATTTATGATCAATTAGTTTACAGCAAACATTACAGCAAAGTAGTGGAATAAAACCAGATCCTCCCTGTTGTCAACAAACTAATGTAAACAAAGCAACTGTTAGGTTCAAGAGACGATTTTCCAGTATCCACCCGGATAGTATAATGAAAGCCTTTGTATGAATAAATATTAATATGGCACCAAGGTACTGTATCAATCTCAGGAAGTTGAAGAGTTATTAGTGTTTTTGAGGATGTAACTAGGAAAATTGATAGGGTAGAGCCGGTGGATGTGGTGTACCTTGACTTTCAGAAAGCCTTCGTCAAGGTCCCACATAGGAGATTAGTGGGCAAAATTGGAGCACATGGTATTGGGGGTAGGGTACTGACATGGATAGAAAATTGGTTGACAGACAGAAAGCAAAGAGTGGGGATAAATGGGTCCCTTTCAGAATGGCAGGCAGTGACTAGTGGGGCACCGCAAGGCTCGGTGCTGGGACCGCAGCTATTTACAATATACATTAATGACATGGATGAAGGGATTAAAAGTACCATTAGCAAATTTGCAGATGATACAAAGCTGGGTGGTAGTGTGAACTGTGAGGAAGATGCTATGAGGTTGCAGGGTGACTTGGACAGGTTGTGTGAGTGGGCGGATGCATGGCAGATGCAGTTTAGTGTAGGTAAGTGTGAGGTTATCCACTTTGGTGGTAAGAATACGAAGGCAGATTATTATCTGAATGGTGTCAAGTTAGGAAAAGGGGACGTACAACGAGATCTGGGTTGTCTAGTGCACCAGTCACTGAATGGAAGCATGCAGGTGCAGCAGGCAGTGAAGAAAACCAATGGAATGTTGGCCTTCATAACAAGACGAATTGAGTATAGGAGCAAAGAGGTCCTTCTGCAGTTGTACAGGGCCCTAGTGAGACTGCACCTGGAGTACTATGTGCAATTTTGGTCTCCAAATTTGAGGAAGGATATTCCTGCTATTGAGGGCGTGCAGCGTAGGTTTACTAGGTTAATTCCCGGAATGGCGGGACTGTCATATGTTGAAAGACTGGAGCGACTAGGCTTGTATACAATGGAATTTAGAGGGATGAGAGGGGATCTTATCGAAACATATAAGATTATGAAGGGGTTGGACACGTTAGAGGCAGGAAACATGTTCCCAATGTTGGGGGAGTCTAGAACCAGGGGCCACAGTTTAAGAATAAGGGGTAGGCCATTTAGAACGGAGATGAGGAAAAACTTTTCAGTCAGAGTTGTGAATCTGTGGAATTCTCTGCCTCAGAAGGCAGTGGAGGCCAATTCTCTGAATGCATTCAAGAGAGAGCTAGATAGAGCTCTTAAGGATAGCGGAGTCAGGGGGTATGGGGAGAAGGCACGAACGGGGCACTAATTGAGAATGATCAGCCATGATCGCATTGAATGGTGGTGCTGGCTCGAAGGGCTAAATGGCCTACTCCTGCACCTCTTGTCTATTGTCTATTGACATCTGCCTTCCTTTCAGCGTGTCCACACATCTTAGTTTAATAAGCCAAACTCATGAGAGAAACATATAATTAAAAGTACAAAAGGCATTTTCTTTTAAATTAATAATTGCAAACACTGAAATACTGTTGTAGGAATCTATCTTGTAGACTTTTTAATGCTTCTGTTCAACTTTGCGTATACAATGTGCATTTGGAAGTTCTCAGGTCAACGTAGCATCATTCTTCCCCGGCATTAGTGCAGTGATGAATACATTAAGGAAAAGAGTGAACCCAACGAGGAAAGTGACGATGAGGTTCCACAGATTCAACTTTTTCTGCTTTTCAACTTTATTCACGTTGGTTTTAGCTGTACAAATATAGCAGATTGAAAGATTAAACAAGGAGGTGACAAAAAGACAAGCTCTTGTGTCTGTTACATTGCATGCAGGCAGCATAGACAACACTTATCTTCTTGACTGAGAATCACAATGTGTACAAAAAAAGTGTCATTCAGATAAACTAAAACTGCTGTTCAGTGCTAGACTAGCAAATAAAAAAATATCCCCATTTGTAATATGTGGGGAGCACTGGAAACTTCAGTTAGAGAGCAAACATGTTGTTGTGTTCTTCAGTGATATATGGCCTGGTAAAGACAACAGGTAAAAAAAAAGCCGCAAAGGCTGGAGTAACTCAGTGGGTCAGGCTGTATCTTTGGAGAACATGCATAGGAAACGTTTTGGGTTGGGGCCCCTCTTCACAAGACAACGTGACTGGACAAAAGCCAAGGTCAATTTTCTTGTCTAAATAAATGCTGAGATGCATCCTGCCAAAATACATTCTAGTAGAAGTTCAAGACAATCCGCGTGGACGTGCTGAATGATCTCAGATGCCCAAGAAAGTAAAACATTGAAGCACTTTCTTGATCGCAGCATCGAAGGGTTCAGGTTAGGTTGCTGCTGATATGGATGTCGAGGATTTTAAAGCTGTCAACTATAGCACCTCCATTGATGAAGGCGGGGTGTGTTTACCATTACCCTCTCCCATCCATTCAGGACTTCCAGCTGCACTGCATCCATGTCTTGGCATTGACCTCTCCCAACACGTGTCTTTTGGACTGGTTTATGCTGATTAGAGAGCTTGCTGGCCACCTGTGGACACAACACATCTCTCCTACACACTACTTTATACAAACAAGGCATTTGGTGCAGGGCTTGAAACTTTTGGAGTCCATTCTCCCACATGGTTTCATTTTCCAGTTACTCAGTTCAGCTTTGTTTGCAACGGCAGCCAACATCTACTCTAGTCATATAAGAAAATAACTGCAGATGCTGGTACAAATCGATTTATTCACAAAATGCTGGAGTAACTCAGCAGTTCAGGCAGCATCTCGGGAGAGAAGGAATGGGTGACGTTTCGGGTCGAGACCCTTCTTCAGACTTGCACTACTCTACTACTAGTCTAGTCACTTGCACTACTCTACTACTAGTCTAATCACTTGCACTACTCTACTACTAGTCTACACTACTCTAGTCACTTGCACCTTTAATGTCAACTACCTTTAATTGAAACCTTCCACTGACAGTATTGGCTCTCAGTTCATCTTCCAGCCAAATAACAAGGAGGCAAATGGTGGTATACTGCTGGCATTCCATTCAACCAATCTAGATTATCCAACTCTGTGCTTGTTTTTAGAGGCTATCTAATTTAAACACTAATTAGATCCCTGCCAATAACAACACAGAACTCCCCCATAGTCAAACTTGGTGAACCCAGCTAGCTCTCTCTGAAGTTAACAGCACATGGAAATAATAGCAGAATATACTCACCAATAAAGATAAGGAATACGAAAATAACAATCTGAAGTAAGAGGCAGAGACAAATCAGGACAATAAGAGGAATGTAGAATTTATACTCTGGTCCATGGTTGATGACCAAAACCATCTGCTTTGCATTGGACATGAGTAAAGTGACATCGAGCATGCCTTCTGCCATACTCTTTATTGTGGCATATTTATTGAAGTTGAATGGAGCCACTGATCCTGTGCCAATCTCTTCACCCTATGGAATGTACAGAAGAGAAAAACATTAGCTAGCTTTAAATGAGAACAAACCCATATAAAGAATGCTTCGCTGGCTCACCAATTGCTCGACACATCTGTTTTGCGGGAGAGGTCCATCAAGACATTTGAGTGCAGAGACAGCAGGCAGTGAAGAAAGCCAAGAGGAGTTGAGTATAGGAGCAAAGAGGTCCTTCTAAAGTTGTACCGGGCCATGGTGAGACCGCACCTGGAGTACTGTGTGCAGTTTTGGTCTCCAAATTTGAGGAAGGATATTCTTGCTATGGAGGGCGTGCAGCGTAGGTTCACTAGGTTAATTCCCGGAATGGCGGGACTGTCGTATGTTGAAAGGCTGGAGCGATTGGGCTTGTATACACTGGAATTTAGAAGGATGAGGGGGGATCTTATTGAAACATATAAGATAATTAGGGGATTGGACACATTAGAGGCAGGAAACATGTTCCCAATGTTGGGGGAGTCCAGAACAAGGGGCCACAGTTTAAGAATAAGGGGTAGGCCATTTAGAACGGAGATGAGGAAGAACTTTTTCAGTCAGAGAGTGGTGAAGGTGTGGAACTCTCTGCCTCAGAAGGCAGTGGAGGCCAGTTCGTTGGATGCTTTCAAGAGAGAGCTGGATAGAGCTCTTAAGGATAGCGGAGTGAGGGGGTATGGGGAGAAGGCAGGAACGGGGTACTGATTGAGAGTGATCAGCCATGATCACATTGAATGGCGGTGCTGGCTCGAAGGGCTGAATGGCCTACTCCTGCACCTATTGTCTATTGTCTATTGTCTATAAATGTTTCAAATTTGCCATTATAGGGGCAACTCCTGGTCCATCCAATTCCCCCTCAGGCTTCAGCAGACATTGATGCAGTACTGCACCACCCTCCCCCCCAAATATTCTCCAGTGCAGCCATGACCCTCTACCCCATGTAAGCCAAGATCAGGAACCCACTTCCTTTTACCTTGTTGCAACCGTCAATGGGAGCAAGATGAAGGAGTTAGTTATAGACTTCAGGAAGCGTGGTGGAGTACATGCTTCCTGAGTTCAGTATCAATGGTGCCATAATGAAAATGGTTGAGAGCTTCAGGTTCTCTGGTATAAATATCACCAATGATCTATCATGGACAAACCACACTGAAGTGACAGCCAAGAAGGCACACCAATGCCCCAATTTCCTCAGGAGACTGGGAAAATTCAGCAGGTCTCCAATGGTTCTTACAAATTTCTACAGGTGCACCATAGAAAGCATATTGTCGAGTTGCATCACGGCTTAGTTTGGCAACAGCTCTGCCCGAGACGGTAAGGAATTACAGGGAGCTGTGCATGCATCCCAGTGCATCACACAGACCAGACCACCTACCATTGACTCTATCTACACTTTACATTGCCTTGGGAAAGCAGCCAACATAATCAAAGACCTTTCTCATCCTAGCTATTCCTTCTCCCTGCTCCCACCACATGGATGGTACAGAAGCTTAGAAGCACACATCACCAGACTTAGAAACAGCTACTTCTCCACTGTTATCTGAACGATCCTTCCATAAACTAGGGTACAGTTTGATTCTCCTCTACCTCATTAAGGACATTGGAATTTATTTCTGGAACTGTTACACTATAATGCTGAAAACTATATTCTGCACCCTGTATCTTTCCCATCGCTCTCCCAATTGTACTTGAGATTGTATTAGCTGTATTCATAGCATAGTATTAGCATGCATAGTATTCTCTGATTGATTGGATAGCGTAGAATTGGATAGCTTTTCACTATCCCTCAGATGATAATAATCCCAATCCTAAACTTGGAGTTCAATGTTGAATTCAGCACTTTCAGATAACCAGCTAATCCGGGTTGTTTCAGATTTGGCCATTTCTGATGTAATGTCATCTATTTGGAATATTACAGTCGTTTTTAATCTCTCTGCAGATGCTACCTAATCTTCAGGATAATCTTTCAGCATTCGCTATTGTGTCGGATATTGGAGGGTTCTGCAGCTCACGGCGCAACAACTGTTTTTCTGCTGCACAACCGCCAACAGCTGGGCTATCTCGTACAGGTTTCGCTCGCATGGGTACCGGTTGCAAAAAAGGTCATTTCGATTTTTATGTGGGCAAGTTTGGTGAGATGATCTATGTCCAAGTCGTCGAACTGCCTAAGAAGGGTCCTGACCTGAGACATCATCTGCCCATGTTCTCCAGAGATTCTACCTGACCTGCTGAGTTACTCCAGCACTTTGTGTATTTTTTGTGTCTCTTTTCTGTTCTCTGCTTCCAGTCATTTCCCTCCATTTGCACCTCCTCCATACAGGAAAGCTACACAGTTCTCATGTGGCATCAACAACGTCAGGGACAGCAGATTCTTCTATGTCTCTACACCAGCATAGGTATTACAAAATGCTGGAGTAACTTAGCAGGTCAGGCAGCATCTCTGGAGAGAAGGAATATGTGACGTTTCGGGTCAAGACCCTTCCTCAGACTGATGTCTTTCACATCAGTCTGAAGAAGGGTCTCGACCTGTAACGTTACACATTCCTTCTCTCCAGAGATGCTGCCTGACCTGCTGAGTTACTCCAGCATTTTGTGATACCTTCGATTTGTACCAGTATCTGCAGTTATTTTCCTATACACTAGCATAGGAATCTTTTTCTACACAGAAGGTGGTGCACACATGGAAAGAGCTGCCAGAAGAAATGGTAGCGGACAATTACGACATTTAAACGACACTTAGATAGGTACATGGATAGGTCACATCACCTCAGAGGAGCCAGCGCTGCCCTCGCAGCTGCGGCTTGCCTGCAGTCCGTTGTCTTGTGTGTTTTTTGTTGTTTTTGTCTTAATTGTAGTTTAAATATGATGTAGTGTTTGCGGTTGTGTGTTATGTGGGGGGGGGGGGATGGGAACTGTAACATTGTCTCTCCGAACGGAGACGCGACCTTTGTTCTGTGTCGTGTCTCCGTTCCCTCTGCGGCCTACCATCGGCCATGCACCTGGAGCTGGCGGGCTCCGGCTGGGACCACCCAGGCTCTGGTTCACAGAGCCCGCGGCCCGGACTCACCACTTGCTGCGGGAGCGGCTGCAACTCGTCTCCGGATGCTCCGGCGCGGGCCGCTTGGACGTCGGAAGCCCGCAGGCCCCTGGGTGGGGGCCGACATCGGGAGCTCCAATGTACCGCCCCGACGGGGCAACTTCAACAGCCTGACCGCGGGAGAAGACGGCAGGGAAGAGAAAATACATTCTGGCCTTCCATCACAGTGGAGACTCACTGTGATGGATGTTTCTTTTGTTTGGTGTTAGTTTATGATTGTATGTGTTATTGCATTTTTATTGATTATTCTTATTGGTCTTATTGTTGAACTGCGGGTAATTTTTCATTTCACTCAACATTTATGTGTATGTGACAAATAAATGACTATTGACTATTGTCTATTGAGGAAGGGTTTGGAGAGATACGAGCTAAGCATAAGCAAGTGAGACTAGCTTGGTTAAGCATCTTGACCAGCATGGAGCATTGGGTTAAAGGGGCCATTTCCCATGATGCATAGCTCTATTATTCTCTCCGCAGAAATTGTTCTAATTTATTAGCACGTTGGGAAATGATTTTACTCAAATTCTACAGGGATCCCACAGTAATATCAGAGATGCATTGAGAAATTTCTGGAGTGTAAAATTAAACCACCGACCATCACCTTTCCCAGGCCTTTCTGACCCTTGCACACATAATCTTTCCACACAATATAAACATGACAACCTCATATACTGTCCACATGCAGAAATACTAGGTGAGTCAATATAATCCAGATTAAGTATTGAGCCAGACCAGCACAGCACAGGTCAACCCAATCTGAACACTTGATGAGAATATACACTCAACCTGACCTGAACCCAACACATACAGTCCGATCCTATCAGACTTGGGCCAGATAGGTACCCTGTAAGTCCCTTTCACTTAAAAAAAACTGAAATGCTTCTCGCAATCTTACATTCTTGTGTATTTATTTAAGGATGCTAGTGTAGACAAATCTGATTCTGCCTGTGGGGTTGGGCATGTTTTTATCAGCTTGTTTTCAGTAAACCTCTACACAGGAATGCTGCGATGGGCTAATCTCAAATAACTCAAAGCTAGAGTCATAAAGTCATAGAGACACGGCTCAGAAACAGGCCCTTTAACAACTCATCCATTGCCACCTGTCTGAACTAGCCCAATTTGCCTATGTTTAGTTTTTTTAGTTTTGAGCTACGGCGCAGAAACTGGCCCTTCGGCCCATCAAGTCCGCACCGACCAGCGATTCCCGCACATTAACACTATCCTACACACACTAGGGACAATTTTACATTTACACCAAGCCAATTAACCTACAAACCTGTACGTCTTTGGAGTATGTGAGGACACCAAAGATCTCGGAGAAAACCCAAGCAGGTCACAGGGAGAATGTACAAACTCCGTACTGACAAATCAGGATCGAACCCGGGTCTCTGGCGCTGTAAGGCAGTAGCTCCACCGTGCCGCCCTGTGTTTGGCCCATATCCCTCTAAACCATTTAAAACTCTGTACCTATCTAAATGTCTTTTAAACATCATTATTTTACCAATTTCTCCAGCTTCCTCTGATAGCTCTTTCCATACATGATGTTCATATGCTCGGACTCTGAACACGATTCATTGGACAATATTCAAGATTGATGAAGCTTGTGTGAAAAAGAGGCTCCTCTGGTCCTTTTTAAAATATTTCTCCTAGCACTTTAACTCTATGCCCTCTTGTTTTCGACTCCCTTGCCCTGTGAAAATTACTGTGACTATTCACCTTATCTATGCCCCTCATGATTTTTATACACCTCTATAAGGTCATCCCTCAGCCTCCTATGCACCAGGGAAAATTAACCTTGGTCTAGCCAACCTTTCCTTATAACTCAAGCCCTCCAGTATTGTTAACATCCTCATTAATCTGTTTTTGCTTCCCCTGCAGTTTAATGTCTTTCTTCCTAAAACTGGACGACCAGATATGCACACAATGCTCCAAAATTGGTCTCACCAATGACTTACTTGTTATAACACAATGCAGATAAAAAGGAAAATGCTAAATGGTGGGAATTAGACATTTTATAAAATACAGGAAATGATTGTTTGATCGATATCGAGTTGAATTAATTATAATTTTTAGCTTCTCATCTGACATTTTAATGTGTTAGTTTCCTTTTAGATATAATTTGAAGCGGTATTCAAGGCATGTATTGTGTTAATTTCAAAGAGTAGAATTATGCCTTTATAACTGTTGGGAAAGAGGTACAATCTAATAAATCCACCAATAAATGCATTCTGATACAATTGGTTCTATTTCAGTGGAAATAGCTATCATGAATAATTTATAATAATGTTTTAATAATTAATAAATAAGGGTCCTGACTCAAAACATCTCCTATTCATTCTCTCCACAGATGCTGCCAGGCCCACTGAGTTACTCCAGCACTTTGTGTTTTGCACAAGAATCCAGCATCAACAGTTCCTTGTGACTCCATTAATAATTCTGTCATGGTTACTGCAGTTTCATGTGGAATCAAGGGAGGCACAATCATTGCAAAACACAAGGTTAAAATCAACTTAATCCTTCCAGTTTCAAAGCAGTAATTCTCTGAAAGGGTTGCTATTATAGTGGAAGGAAACTAAATCACATCTTTTTTCTCTTCTTGCTCTTTTTCCAAATTTCTCCTCTTCATGTCTGAGCTTGACTTTTTTGCTCACACTGTTTGCACATTAAAGCCCCTCATTTGATATCTGTACATCTTATTTTGGAAACGCCTTTGATTCCAGCTCGACTGGCGTAATCACCCTTCAGTTATGTGTAAAACTCGACAATGGCACTCGTTGGAAATTTGTTTTCACAACCAAATCTAGGCTTGCCCTCATATGATAAAAATAGAAAATGCTGGAAATAATGACGCCTTGAATGCAGGTGAGTGGCAGAATCTGGTAAGAGATGATGAGAACCTTCAGTTGAAAGAGGCAGAAACTGGGAAGATATCCAGTAATGACCACCAGATGGCAGTGAATCCTTCAAAATCAGAAGGAAGATTGTGCAGTTTAAACAGGCGCTGGGCTGCACCACTTTGCCGAGGCTTTAATCACCTTTATATGAAGCAAGTTAAGACAAAATGTTTTTATAGAGTGTCTTAATTGTAGCCACGTTTTAATCAAATGACTCAGGTAAACCCAGAGAGTTGTAATTAATGTAAATAAGTAACTTATTTGAACATCACACTATAGAACCTACTGAACCCCCTCGTCAGCCATCTATGTATTTTCTAGCCTACGTCTTGCCAGCTGATCAACTGAATGGTGCTCCATGTCACCTATCACCCACCACTTCAAAGCCTAACCACCAATATCTGAATCTCTCACCTACTAATCACCCAGCCATAACCTTCCACCCACCAATCTCCCAACTTCCACTGAACATTCAAACCATCATCATTCACCTCCTGACCCCTTCCTATTCTCTACCCTTGCCTGATCCCACTTCCTATCCATGACCATACATCCCACAACCAGATCCTTCGTCTGTGACCCTCTCAGGCTCAGCTGGCACCCCACACTTCCTGATTTCCTTCAGATGCCGTACACTGGCATATAGTGTGAAGCCTTCTCTGTCGGCCTATTTAGCATGGCCTTGATCGTACAGAATTTCTAAGTGGTGAGTCCAAGACCGAAATAATAGCTGGAGGGCTGTACAGTAACCATTTACCGTGCCCTGTAGGCATGGAAGAAATTCAAGGCCAAGATTATTTTAATATCACTCATACATACTAACTCATATATTGAAACAATATAGTTCAGGGGGTGTTCAAAGATAGGAATCCAGGAGCATTTGAAGACTAAACTGCAACCAGGGAAGGGTGCAAGGACCACACTGCCGGGCAGAGTAAGGTTTTCAATGGGGAGGGTTGCAGAGAGCAGCAATAGGCTTTGTTTGGCCATTCTAAGGACAGCTATGCATAGAAATTGTTTGTGAAGGTCAGCAGTCGACTTGCATTAGAGCCTGGTTTAGGAACAGCTCTAGTCAAGACCACATGAAATTTCGGAGAGTTGTGGATGTAGCCCAGTCCATCACAAACACCATAACCCCACCATTGACTCCAGCTATACTTCACACTGCCTTGAGAAAACAGCCAGCATAATCAAAGATCTTTCTTTCTTCTCCTCGCTCCCATCGGGCAGAAGGTACAGAAGCTTGAATGCTTGCACCACCAGACTCAGGGATGGCTTCTTCCCTTCTGTTATCTGGTTTCTGAACAGTCCTTCCATAAGCTAGGGCACTGTCCGATTCACCTCTCTCACACTGCGGACATTGGTCTGTATCTCTGGAACAGTTGAGCTATAATGCTGAGAATTATATTCTGCACTCTGTATCTTTCCCTTCGCTCTACGTATTGTACTTGAGTTATTTATGTATGTCATTTTGCAGTCCCTTGTCCTTGATTTATTTCCATACAATATTATCTGATTGGATTGGATAGCATGCAAAAGAAAGCTTTTCACTACACCTCGATACAGTCATACAGCATGGAAACAGGCCCTTTGGTCCAACTTGCCCACATCGCCCAACATGTCCCATATACTAGTTCCACCTACCTGCATTTGAACCATCCATCTATATATTAGTAAAACTCTCTGTTTGATTGTTTGCTTGTTTGATTGTTTGCTCGTTTGATTGTATGTCTGTGATGTAACCTTATATTTGTGCCCCCATCAGACGATAGTGCGACAATTTTAGGACCACCTTACCTTTGTCCTGGGGATAATTTCATCCACGTTTCACTCAAATTGGTCTTATATTTTTAAAGTTAGAGAGATTTTAAAGTTTAAAAATTACCTTATTAAACTGAAGCTTGGCAATGTTTAGCGTATGACGTTACAGTGGGACCCGCCCGAGTGACGGCCAATGAGGGAGGGGGGGGGCCACGATGACCACCTGGGGCGGGTCCCACCAGAGTGATGGGAGAGGCGGCCAATGAGTGGGAAGGAGCTGTGGGCTGTTGAGCTCCCGCTAACTCACCCATTCCATCCCCCTAAACCCCCTCCTCCCCTCCCCTCCCACTCACCCACTGCTTCCCCACACAACCCCCCTCCTCCCCTACCCCCCTCACCCACTCCATCCCCCTCAAGCCCCCCTTATCCCTCAACCCCCACCACCCACTCACCCGCTTCCCCCCCCCACCCCGCTGGGAGGACCAGCTTTGTTTTTGACGTCAGTCCGTGGCGGCCTAAGATATTTCAACTTTGCGCGGGACCCGCCAAAGAGACGGGATTGACGGCCAATGACAGGGGGGTGGGGGTGTGGGGCGCGAGCTGCTGCTAACTCACCCGCTCCATCCCCCCTGAACCCACCTGATCCCCTCCTCCCCTCACCCACTCCATCCCCCCTCAACCCCCCCTAATCCCTCACCCCTCCTCCCTCACCCACTCACCCGCTCCCCCCACCCCTCAGGAGAGGTTTCCATCCAACGGATCCATGGACGACGCGATGGCCGCCCGGGGCTGAAGTGAATGGCTCCATCTCCTCTTTCCTGTCCCCCCTCACCCGCCCACGGCCCCATGGGACATTCCCGCCAACTGGTCCATGGATCGTCAGTTGGGGGACGGTTGCGGGGCCCGCAGGAGAGGCTTGTAGCCAACGGGGGTTGCCGCGCCCGCAGGAGAGGTTTGCACGGAGGGTTGCCAGGCCCGCAGGAGAGGTTTGCACCCAACGGGGGTTGAAGTGCCCGCAGCAGAGATTTGGACCCAATGGGTCCACGCCCGACCATTATCCCTCTAAACCTGTCCAATCCATGTATCTATCTAATTGTTTTATATACGTTGCGATAGTTCCTGCCTCATGTGACAATAATAAACCAAAAAATATGTCTTTCCTAACAAGCAGCTGCAATGAATTAAGTTCCAAAATACGTTTACGTATTCATTCTTAATCCAGTCTATCTAGTTTATTTGTTTCCACCATTGCCCTTTTAAAAACATTGCAATTTTATTACATGGATCTTACCAGATCAACTTACATAACATTCCTGACATCCATCTGGTACCACTGCACAAAACCCATTATTCATAGCACCAGGGGCACATTCTTCCACTTGCTTTACTCAGCCAATATCTTTAATATATCTTGTTTTCCAGCTGGGGAACATTGTTTTACATATATTTCCTTTTGTTATTTACGGTCGCTTGGAAGATTCTGAAGAGTGGAATGTACTCAGAGCTATTTTCCACCAGAAGGAGTTGCACAACATCAGACGAAGAATAATGGACACCCAAAAACAAGCGCAGGGTTGGAGTCTACTTGGTCTATACAAAGAGCAGTAGATGCCAGGAAGCCATAGAAGACTTGAACCCAATTTAGATTACGTTATTAAATGAAGAGGCTTGAGCAGCCTATGGGCATCAGTTAAATGCTAAGATTAAAATAATAAAGTCACAGAGTCATCAAGTTATGGACTCATACAGCCAGAGAGCTAGAGAGCCAAGACCATAGAAACATCGATCAATCGATCCATAGAGCCAAACAACCATAGAGCAAGAGAGAATGGAGAGGATGAAAATGAGCACTTAATGCTTTACTAGATTGAGGTAGACCCGTTGGGTCCAAATCTCTCCTGCGGGCCTCTCCTGGGGCAACCCTCCCCCAACTGACGATCCTGCAGGCCTGGCAACCCTCTCCAACTGAAGAAGCCCATTGCCAGGGCGGGCAGTGTCCCCCGGGGTCGTGGGGGGACAGGGAATGGGAGAGGGAGCCACTCACCACTGCCCCGTGCCACCAGCGCTGCAGCCAGAGCGAGCCGTGGACCCAAAGCCTCTTCTGCAGCATGGCGGCGATCATCGGCGACGGCCATCTTGTTGGACCCTCTAACGCCGCGCTGTACCACAGGAGGAAAGTCAGGCACGGGGCACGCCGGGACGGGCGTTGGTTCTCCCGGCGGAGGGGGGGGGGTGGTGGGGGGGGATCGTATCTATTAAAATTAGCGGCAGCTCGTGGGCTCAGCAGCCCTCTCCCTCTCATTGGCCCCAAACCTCTCCTGCATTGGTCCAGCACCCTCTCCCCACTCCCCCTCCCCCCCTCTCCCCCCTTTCCCTCCCCCTCCCCTCCACTCACCCACTCCATCCCCCCTCAACCCCCCTTATCCCCCCTGCTCCCCTCCCCCCCACTTACGCACTCGATCCCCTCACAATCCCCTTCCTCCCCACACCCCTCACACACTCCATCCCCCCTCAAACCACCAAACCTGCATTGGTATAGCACCCACCCCACCCCCACTCCCCCTTCCCCTCCTCCCCCCACTCACCCACTCACCCAACTCCATCCCCCCTCAACCCCCCTTATCTCTCCCCTCCCCTCCTCCCCCCAACCCCCTCACCCACTCAACCACTCCATGCCCCCTCATATTGCACGAAGCGAGCTGTGACTCGCTATGTGTCGCTGCCGCTTGCGCCATCGCAAAGTCGAAATATCGTAGGTCGCCTCGGACTGACGTCGAAAATGAAGCTCATTCAGAGGGGTGGGAGCGGGTGAGTGGGTGAGGGAGGGGGGGTGAGGGATAAGGGGGGCTTGAGGGGGGTTGGAATGGGTGAGGGGGGAGGGGAGGAGAGTTGTGTGGGGAAGGAGTGGGTGAGGAGGGGGGAGGGGGGAGAGGGGTTCAGGGGGGATGGAGTGGGTGAGTTAGCGACAGCCCGTCGGCCCATAGCCCCCTCCCCCTCATTGGCCACCACTCCGTCACTCTGGCGGGTCCCGCCCCCGGCGTTCATCGTGCCCCCCCCCTCATTGGCCGTCACTCGGGCGGGTCCCACTGTGACGTCATACGCTGAACATTTTCAAGCTTCCATTTAATAAGGTAAACTTTCTCTCTAACTTTAAAAATATAAGACCAATTTGAATGAAACTTGGATGAAAGTGTCCCCAGGACAAAGGCGAGTAAGGTGGTCCTAAAATTATCGCACTATCGTCTGACGGGGGCACAACAATAAGGTTACATCACAGGCATCAGCAAATATACAATCAAATGAGCAAACAATCAAATGAGCAAACAATCAAACAAACATAGAGTTTCAGTAACATATAGATATCATATCTTACAGTCGACGTCCCAGACAGCCCCATCTCCATCCCTGGGTATGTTTTGTCCTACCGGCAGGACCGACGCAGCAGAGGTGGCAGCACAATGGTGTAGAGTAACTGCCCTAGGAATCTTCGAGATTGACTCTGGATCCCATGAAATCTCATGGCATCAGGTTAAGTGGGCAGGGACACTTGGTGATTACCACCTCCCATTGACTGATGAATCAATACTACTTCATGTAGGATAAGAAAATAACTGCAGATGCTGGTACAAATCGAAGGTATTTATTCACAAAATGCTGGAGTAACTCAGCAGGTCAGGCAGCATCTCGGGAGAGAAGGAATGGGTGACGTTTCGGGTCGAGACCCTTCTTCAGACTGATGTCAGGGGGGCGGGACAAAGGAAGGATATTGGTGGAGACAGGAAGATAGAGGGAGATCTGGGAAGGAGGAGGGGAAGAGAGGGACAAAGGAACTATCTAAAGTTGGAGAAGTCGATGTTCATACCACTGGGCTGCAAGCTGCTCCATGTAGGAGATCACTTGGAGGAAGCAACACAGTTTTAGGGTGGCACCGTGGTGCGGCCAGTAGAGCTGCTGCCTCATAGCGCCAGAGGCCTGAGTTCGATTCTAATCATGGGTGCTGCCTTTGTACAGTTTGCATGTTCTCCCTGTGATCACATGGTTTTCCTCCGGGTGCTCCGGTTTCCTCCCATATCCCAAAGACATGTGGGTTTGTAGGTTATTTGGCCTCTGTAAATGGCCCCTGGTATGAGTGGGATAACATAGAACCAGCGTGAACAGGTGATCAGTGTAGACGATTGGCTGAAGGGCCTGTTTCTATGCCATACCTCTATTTTTTTTAAATCACTGTAGCAGCAACTGGAAATTCAGCCAATATTTTTGGTGTAAAAACCGTCAAGCAAGTGACTGTTAAAACACTGATTTTCTCTCCCTCGTTATTTCTGGTAGGTTTCCTGCCCACCAGCTTCAAACCAACATTCCTTTCATGAGCAGGAGATTTCTAAGCCCTAACTGAATTACTGACAGGCTGTTTGTGGCTCCCCAAAGCTTCGAAGGTTCATGTTGCAATCCCTTGGCAGGAAGTGAAGTGAAAATGTTCACGTTAAGTCAAGCTGACTCTTTGCTGAGATGATGCTGATATTTGAATGGACATACAGTCACAGCCCAAAATGTACTTCCTGCAGATGCATGATAATAACGGCTATACAATTATCCTCTATATGATTCTTCCTGTGCTTCAGAATGCTTACATTTGAGATCTGCCATTATTCGCGTCGAATGCTGTTCCAGAATCCAACAACAATTTTTTTGTTGTTGGATTTAAAATGTGTTAAATTTTATTCAAGCATTATTGTAATAGAAAATCATTATTTCAGGGATTCTACATTTAGCTAACCTGAGCCCTTTGTAAAACACAAAGTGCTGAAGTTACTCAGCTAGTCAGGCAGCATCTGTGGAGGGAATGGACAGATGGCTTTTTAGGTTGAGACCCTTCCTCAGACTGATTGCAGTGGTGGGGAGAAAGTTGGAAAAGGGGTGAAGGGAGGGGCGCAGGACAAAGCCTGGCAAGTGGTGTGTGGATACAGGAGAGGGGGTTAGATTGGCTGATGGGTGGACAAAGGCCAGGAGCGAAAAGGAGACAAAAGAGTGTCAGATGCATTGGCAGCACGGTGGCGCTGCGGTAGACTTGCTGTCTTACAGCTTTACAGCGCTGGAGACCCGAGTTCAATCTCGAATACGGGTACTGTCTGAATGGAGTTTGTACGTTCTCCCTGTGACTTGCGTGGGTTTTTCTCCAAGATCTTCGGTTTCCTCCCACATTCCAAAGATGTACAGGTTTGTAGGTTAATTGGCTTGGTGTATGTGTAAATTGTCCCTCGTGTAGGATAGTGTTAATATATTGGGATCGCTGGTCGGAGCGGATGCGGTGGGCCGAAAGGCCTGTTTCCACACTGTATCTTTAAATTAGGGTACAGTGTCTTTGCAAGAGGCAGGGTGGAAGGAGGTGTAGTCTTTGCATGAGGCGGAAAAATCTTACACTTATTTATGGTGATATAATTTTAAATAGCTGACTGAGGTGTAATTACCATTTAGAAAAACATCTAACCTTAAAAATGAACTATATTTATGCATTCTCTCAAGCCTGTGAATAAATATTTTGGATCATAAGATCAAAAATGTGTTTTTGAGATTTCAGCTACTATTTTAAAAAACAAATCTATTCCAATCTTTATAACTTGTGTTTTTATAAAGACGGAGTAGAGAGATGGTTAAATTACTGCCCCAGAGGTCTACTCTAAATTAGAGACCTTGCCGAATGATGTGACTTCAAATACCACCCTGGCAGTCCAGGAAGTGAAATTCAGTGAGATAAATAATATGGAGTGAAAAGTCATATGTGGCATTGACTCATGTGTTATCATTAAGACACATCTGGTTCATTAATGGAGAAACAAAGAACTGCAGATGTTGGAACCTTGAGCAACATACATTACTGGAGTAACTAGAGCAACAGCACCTCATATTCCACATGGGTAGCTTACAACCCAACGGTCTGAACAATGAATTCTCCAATTTTAGGTAGCAACAACCCCCCCCCACCTCTCTCCCCCCCCCCCCCACCTCTCCCCCCCCTTTCTCCCTTGTGAGCCACCTGGGTGTCCATTTCTCCTGCTATCTCACTCCCCTTTACCTGACCGCTGTCTCCTTCCACCTAAATCCCTTCCTCTGGCTTCACATTTCCATCCCCTTATCTTACATCCTTTTGTCTCCTTTTTATCTGTGGCCTTTCTCCACCCATCTGCTAATTAATCCCCCTCCCCCTCCCCCTCCCCTTACCTGTATCCAACTATCACTAGCCAGGCTTTGTCCTGCCCCCACCTCTTTTCTAGCTTTCTCCCCCTTCTACCAGAAACGTTGCCTATCCATGTTCTCCAGATATGCTACCTGACCCATGGCGTTACCCTAGCCCTTTGTGTGTTAATCATTAATGTTTGGTGCCCTTACCTAGTCTGCTCTGCATGTGTCTGCAGACCCACAGTGATGTGGTTGATTCTTAACTACTGCCTGTAATGCCCTTGCCATCCATTTGTGTACTCTGCCATCTCTTCCATGTTAGAAAGCACCTGCATTGCCAGCGATTCCCTCGTCCCAATTAAAATGTTTGCTGGTACACAGTCTGAGTAAATTCTTCAATGTGATACTTTGCAAGGCCAGCTTGTTCACATCATGGAGGAACAATGAACTGCTGGTGATGGTTTCCAGAAAAAGACACAAAGTGCTGGAGTAACTCAGCGGGTCAGGCAGTATCTCTGGAGAACATGGATAGGTTCTTCAAGGTACCTACCTGAAACGTCACCTATCCATGTTCTCCAGAGATGTAGCCTGACCTGTTGAGTTACTCCTGCACTTTGTGTCCTTTTTGTTCACATCATTTTTGCTGGAGTCAAAGGCAGACCTTTGAAATGACCCCTCGACAGCATCAAGTTTCAAAGAAAGGGAAGTTCTTGTTTTTGGAATCAATAGATCATCGTGAGGAGATTCTCAAGGTTATGGGAAAGAGTTGTCCCTCCACGACCGACTGCATTGAAAAAAATCAGTGTACAAAATCATGAGAGGAATAGATTGGGTAGGTGCACAGAGTCGGGGAAGGTGAGGGGAAAAAGATTTAATAGGAACCTGAGGGGTAAGTTTTTCACACAAAGTGCGGTAGGTGCACGGAACGAGCTGCCGGAGGAGGTAATTGATGCAGGTGCTATCGCAATGTTTAAGAAACATTTAGACAGGTACATGGATAGGACAGGTTTAGAGGAATATGGGCCAAATGCAGGAAGATGGGACTAGTGTAGACATTTTGGCCGATGTGGGAAGTTGGGCCGAAGGGTCTGTTTCCAGGCTGTAAGACTATGACTCTATGCATGTTGGCACACTGGCACACCTTAAGCAAAAATCTTTTAAAAATATATACATATATATATATTTACGATATATAATTAACTGATTAGTCTGAAGAAGGGTCTCGACCCGAAACGTCACCCATTCCTTCTCTCCCGAGATGCTGCCTGACCTGCTGAGTTACTCCAGCATTTTGTGAATAAATCGATTTGTACCAGCATCTGCAATTATTTTCTTATATAATTAACATTCTTCTTTCAGACATCAGAAATATCATGGGATGCAGAGCCAAATGTTTATTATCAAGAATTGAATCAACAGATTTGTTTGTGTAACAGCTTAATGTCCAAGCACTCAAGTGCATTATTAGATTATTTACATATCCTGGAAAGCATTCCCAGAATAGTGATAACATCTGATATGGGTGGTAACTGAAAGTGCATTTTAAAAATGATGGAAAGCTGCCAAATCGATGCCCCAATTCAGGAAGCTGATCAACAAACCATTTAGTTCCTCTACTGCACTTACCACCATATTAGAAAATTAAACACTTATTTTGAGTTATGTAATATTGTGTTCAATTTTGGTCAGCCTGCTTTGCGATTAAGCTGGAAAGACTGCACAGAAGATTTACAAGAATGTTACCAGGATTCGAGGGGCTGAGCTATAGGGGGAGGTCGGGTAGGCTAAGACTTTATTCCTTGGAGCACAGGAAGCTGAGGGTTGACCTTACAGACGAGTATAAAATCATGAGCGAAATAGATAGGCTGCACAGAGGCTTTTTCCCCATCGAATCGAGAAAGGGGGGCCACAGATTTAAGGTGATAAAAAATTAATTGGAATCTGAGGGGCAACTTGTTCACCAAAAAGGTTTGGGTATAGGGAACGAGATGCCAGAGGAAGTATTTGAGGCAGATACAATAACAATATTTAAAAGACTTTTGTACGGGACAAAAAGCAAACTCAATGCTAGCATTTATTTCAAGAGGACTTATATATAAGAGGGCTGTTTTATACAAAAACAGGGATGTAACGTTGAGGCTCTATAAGGCACTGGTAGGGCCACCTTTGGAATATTGTGAGCAATTTTGGGCACCATATCTGAGGAAAGATGTGCTGGCTCTTGAGAGAGTCCAGAGGAGGTTTACAAGAATGATCCCAGGAATGAGTAGGTTAACCTATGATGAGCATTTGTTGGCACTGGGCCTGTACTCGCCGAAGTTTAGAAGAATGAGGAGCAACCTCATTGAAACATACAGAATAGTGAAAGGCTTAGATAGAGTGGGTGTGGAGAGGATGTTTTCATTAGTGGAAGAGTCTAGGACTAAAGGTTGATAGCCTCAGAATTAAAGGACGTTCTTTTAGGAGGGAACTAAAGAGCCATTTCTTTAATCAGAGGGTGGTGAATCTGTGGAACTTTGCCACTGAAGGCTGTGGAAGGCGTCTGTGGATATTTTTAGGGCAGAGATAGATAGATTCTTGATTAGTACATGTGTTATAGCGAGAAGGCAGAAGAATGGGGATAGGAGGAAGAGATAGATCAGCCATGATTGAATGGCGGAGTAGATTTAATGGGCCGAATGGCCTAATTCTACTCCTATTCCTTATGGCCTTGGAAAGGAAAGGTTTAGAAGATATGGGCCAAATGGGACCAGCTTAGATGGGGCATTTGGTCGGCATGGACAAAGTGTTTCCATGCTGTATGACTCTATGACTCTAGGTTAGTTCCAACTGCTTTTTTTCTCCATAAATCAACTGGTAGAATTGCACTCTTGATGATCATTTATTTTCCTTCGATAATTATCATTAAAAGTACTTCAGTTAGAGAACATTGTTCTGTCTGAGGGTGGGTGATAGCAGTGTTATTATGGACCCTGTCACCACAGCAGGATTTTCTCAAGAATGTTATCTTCAACTGCTTCATCAATGACCTTCCCTTTATCATAAGGTCAGAAGTGGGGGTGTGCATTAATAATTACATACTGTGCAGTTCTATTCATAACTTATCAGATAAGGAAACGTTATGTGCCTGCGTACAGCAAGACCAAGACAACATTCATGTTTGGACTGATAAACTGCAAGTAACCAAGTGTCACACAACCTTTAGTTAATCTCCCCACTATTCCTTGGCACTCAATAACATTGCCTTTGCCAACTCCTTCACCATCAACATCTTGGGGGTCACCATTGACCAGAAACTTAGTCGGACTGGCCACATAAATATTGTGGCTAAAAGAGCAGCCTGTCTGAGTATATTTTGTGGCAGGTGACTCATTACCTTACTTCCCAAACCCTTTCCACCATCTGCAAGGCACCAACACTTTCTATTTACCTGAGGGGGTGCAGACACATCCAATTTTAGTTTAGTTTTGTTTATTATTACCAGGTGCACTGAGGTACAGTGAAAAGCTTATGCTTGCGTGCTATCTAGTCAAAGAAAAGACTATCCGTGAATGCAATGAAGCTGTCCACGGGGCACAGATAAAGGATAAAGGGTACAACATTGAGTTACAAAGATATAACATTGAAGTCCAATAAAGTCTGATTGAAGATAGTTCAAAGGTCTCCAGTGAGGTAGATGGGAGGATTGCACTCCAGCTGATGAGAGGACTGTTCCCAGCCTGATAACAGTTGGGAAGAAACTATTCCTGAATCTGGAGGTATGCATTTTTAAACTTCTGTACCTCTTGCCTGATGGGAGAGGGGAGAAGATGGAGTGACTAGGGAGACACAGGCCCATGATTTCAGAAGTTCAGTACTAGCTAAGACAAAATAACCTGCTTGACTGCCATATTATCCAACGGCCTGTCCACTCCTGGACCGTAATGTCTCTAGTATACAGTGCCTCCTGTACAAATGTATTGCAACTACTCCACTAGGCTCCTTTTATAGCACCTCCCAAATTAATTTGTTCTCTATCTCTCTATATCACCATCCATATCTCTCGTTTCCCTTTCCCCTGATTCTCCGTCTGAAGAAGGGTCTCGACCCGAAACGTCACCTATTCCTTTTCTCCAGAGATGCTGTCTGACCTGCTGAGCTACTCCAGTTTTTTTTGTCTTTCTTTGGTTTAAACTAGCATCTGCAGTTCCTTCCTACACATCTCCCATCCAGGTGGAGCTGCTAAACACTTGAGCATCCAATGACATGAGGAGAACCAACAAGTTCCAATTGGACAACACTATCATCCATTCAGTGCCATATGCTGATTCATTTTGAAGTCTACCTACATCTTCAACGGCCAGCTGAGGTCGATATTTCACACACTGATGCCTTGTTGTACATCTCACATCAACATGGGTGGTGGTTTAGGCACCATCTTGGTAATACTTCCATGTTGTCCAGATGTAGGGTGCCAAGCAGATGGAAGTTGTGGTTGTTATGAAATTAGATGTTTGAACACAATTTTTTTGATTGAAAATACAACTTGGAAATAGGCCCTTCAGCCCACCGAGTCCATGCTGACCATTGATCAGGGAGGCGATTTTACAGAGGTCAATTAACCTACACCTCATGTCCTGTGCACCTGAACCTACACCTCAGCAAGAATGTGCTTTATAAATAATAACACCCGAGGAATTTATAGCCATGAACAGCCAACCAACAGGAAATAGTTAACTCTGGTGCAGACAGATAACTTCCACTCACAGATTACTTAAAGGAAATGTGCTTCAAACAAAGTGCAGTCGACGTTCTAAGGCTGTCCTTCACTGTCTCTGGTGTGCTCATTTTTGTGCAAGGATATTTTCACATACCTGAAAAATAGAGTTGCTTCTGAACAAATCAAACACAGTCAACAGGAGCCCCTCAGTCCTGACAAGTGAGTTCACCGTTGATATTGTTTTAAAACTTCACCACAAAGTTCACCAACAATTGTATCCGAATTGTACCCTTTATCCTCCCATGCATGCATTATATCATGTATAAATGTCATGTTCAACCAAACTGTTGAAACAACACATTCTAACATTCACAAGATCTCTTTTACAGGCTATTACATTCCAGCAGCCATAAAAGTCTCCACTGCACCTCCTTTCCTACTAATAAACCTTCCTCATTAAGTGTGGAACGTTCTCAGTAAAATAAACATCTGTGAAGCCGTTGATGTGGCGTCTGCCAACATACCAAGCTCTTGCCTTTCGACATCTGGATGAAAGTTGTGAAGGTGCTCAGAGCAAAGACCTGGCATTATTTGTTAGGAAAAGGAAAGGTCATGACATATCAAGTTTGCCAAGTCTCGCACACCTCCTGCAAGTTGAAATATGTCTCCGATAGGTTATTCTCGCATACTGGGGGGGGCACAGCGTTCCCCACCTCAATTCCCTGAAAAGGATAAACTCAGAACAGGCAGACTAGTCGAGTGCAAGAGACTGAGATTTTATTTCAGCCCGGCAGCATTTTAGTTGATCTACTTTTCGTTCTCCCATGAGATACAGTATGGAAACTGGCCCTTTGGTCCATGCCGACCAAGATACCCCATTTAAGCTGGTCTTATTTACCCAGGTTTGGCCATATCCCTCTAAAACCTTCCTATCCATGTTTAGTTTAGTTTAGAGATACGGCGCAGAAACGGGTTCTTCGGCCCACTGTCCACTCCGACCAGCGATCCCTGCACATTAACACTACCCTACACACACTGGGGACAATTTTACATGTATATCAATTAACCTACAAATCTGCATGTTTTTCGAGTGTGCGAGGAAACCGAAAATCTCGGAGAAAACCCACGCAGGTCTCGGGGAGAATGTATAAATTCCATACAGACAGCAGCCGTAGTCAGGATCGAACCCAGGTCTCTGGCGTTGTAAGGCTGTAGTTCTACTGCTACGCCACCGTGCTGCCTTGTACCTGTCCAAGGGTCTCTTAAATGCTCTTATAATACCTGTCTAAACTACCTCTGACGACTTGTTTCCTATGTCCACTGCCCTCTGCATAAAAAGATTGCTCCTTGGGTTCCTATTAAATCTTGCCCCTCTCATCCTAAACCTATGTCATCTGGTTCTTGATTTCCCTTCCCTGGGTAAACGATTCTGTGCATTCACTCTATCTATTCCCCTGATCATTTTATCTGCGTCTGTAAGATCAACCCTCAGCCTCCTGCACGCTAACAATTAAAAGGTCAACTCTGCATGATAAAAGCAATGCAAACTCACTGAACATCATGTTTTTGGTGTTTATCAGAGGACAGGAACGTAGGAATAAGTAGAGTTAGAAAGGGAACAGACAATCTCTTCTCATGGAAACATATCTTTACCCCAGGCTGTGTTTTCCATTGGCAACCAATATTTGCAGCAGATTTATGACAGACTCACCCATCTGCTATATAGTTGGAAGAATGCAGGGAAGAGGAAGGAAAGTGATTAGAATGTACTTTCCATTTATCAGAGGCATATGCTTCTGAGCTCTAGCTGGCTGTTGCAAACATTCAGCTTTCAGGCTGAATTTCAGTCCTACTTTGTGTGAGTAGACATTGGAGAGAGACAATGAAGTCAGTGAGCGCTTTATTTATTCTTGCTTCCTGAACACAAACAAAGAACAATACAGAATATTTGCTCAAATGCCATGGGGTCAACTTCTGAGCACATCTGAAAGAGCAACATGCTTTTATGGATAATGTTTGAGGGGGATTCCTGAACATTTAGGGAAACAGGCATTTTGAGATTGGGGTATAAAATCACAAGCGTTATCTACACCAACATTATCATCGGCTCCATCTTTTCAAGAAACATCTATTTTTTACATTCTTTACTTCAATAATCGTCCTTGGTAATTACTTCCAGATTCACCCAAATATTCCTTTTTCATTCAACTGCCCAATTTTTAACTCATGCCCTCTGGCATTTGAACTCAAGCACAGAGAACAATTTGCCTCGATATCAACTAGTAATTCCTGTCATAATCTTGAGGATTTCAACAAAGTACTTTAGAAATGTCTTGTTCGCCAGAGCAAGCAGTCCGAATGCATCAGAACTTTGAAGGCAAATTTATAAGTGTAATTTACTTCAAGGCTTTGTTAAAAGGTGAATTTCTATGCTTTGAACATTGATATGTGGCAAGGAAAAGGGAAATGTTATACTGTAGATTCATAGAAATTTATGGGCAGTGTTTACTGGGTTTCAGTGTGAAGATGTGTTACATCAGTCTGCCGCAGGTAGTAAAATGAGAACGATTACAGCCCTCTAGACGGTGTCTGAGAGACAGTGCCAGGGGCAAATTAAGGCAAGGAAAGTATTTGCTGCATTGCTGGGCTCATGGGATACTGGTTAAGGAAATCAGATATCGAGGATGTGAATACGTCTTGCAAACTAGTGAACATATTATGTGTGTAAAAAAAAGACACAAAGTACAGGAGTAATTCAGCAGATGGGGCAGCATCTCTGGAGAACATGGACAGGCGACGTTTTGGGTCAGCACCCTACTTTGCACTGATTGTAGTAGTGGGGGGTGAGAAAGCAGGAAGGGTGTTGGTGGCGGGACAAAGTCAGGGAAGTGATAGGTGAATAAAGGTGATGGGCAGACAAAGGGTCCCAACCCGAAATATCACCTATCCATGTCCTCCAGAGTTACTCCAGTCCTTTGTGTCTTTTCTTTGTAAACCAGCATCTGCAACATTGTGTCTAAATATTATGAATGTAACCACTTTAACTGCAATCCGACACATTACAATATGAACGGGTTTTAAGCTGCAGATAAATTAATTGGATTATACAAGTTTGGGTATTTTCTAGGCTGTAAATATTTATCATCTAAGCAGCTTATTCTGGTTTGTAAAAAGCTCAGGAGGTGCAAACTCATCAGCTTCAGTGTATCTGGATGTCAGCATCCTGGAATGGCTGCTTCATGCAGGATACGTGTTTAGTAACTGACTCACGGTTCATTATTGTAAAGTTCATTTAGGTTCAGGTTTATTATTGCCAGGTTCAGTGAAATGCTTTGTTTTGCATGCTATCCAATCAAATCAGATAACACTAAACATACATACAATCAAGTCAAACTCATGCACAATAGATAGAACAAAGAGAAAGAAAAAGAGTGCAGAATATAGTTTACAGCATTGTAGTACATCAGTTCCATGGGCAAAGTCCATTGTCAAGAGTCAAAAGTCAAGTCAAGAGTGTTTTATTGTCATATGCCCCAAAACAGAACAATGAAAATCGTGTTTGCAACAGCACAACAGATATGTCCGAAATTTGGTAGAATTGAATCAGGTAGTACCCTAGCTAGGTAGAGCAAAGGGGGACAGTTAGGAAAGAGATCCAAAAGAGCATAGTGATTGTATTAGATAATAGTAATCCTTCTCTGAGAAGAACACACAAAGAGTTGCCACACTCCAGCGCATTCTTGCATCGAGGCACGAATAATAAAAATAACGTGCAAGTCGCTGATGTCTCGTCTGATACCAGGATAGTTTCCATTATTACTGCAGAAAGGCCGAAATAGTTTTGAAATTACTTTGCAACATACGAGGAGATCTAATTCTAA